>NW_028125961.1:0-423359 GCF_965194825.1 Balaenoptera physalus | reverse complement strand
ATTCAGGAAAAAACGCATGCGCCCTTTTTGGCCAAGGGCATCCTTGTCAACGTTTTGCTGCTTTTCATGTGCTTTAAAGGCGATTCGAATCTACCTCATGAAATCTGTTTCCTGCAATTCTGCCTTGATTTCAAATCCTCTTCTTTGCCTTCCCTCAATATATTTGTGGACGAGAGTTATCATTTATAACTCTGCAGGTTTGTGAATTGCAGTGCCCTGAAGCTCTATTTTACAAGTCGCTTTTTTGGGAGCTGGCCGCAAAAGCGCAGGATGGCTTCAGGCCCTGTTCTGGTTCCGGGGGCAGGCTGAGGCTGTGGTTAATTCTTCTTCCTGATGGGAAAATAGAGTGACCTCTGCCTGTCCCAACACCAAGAGCTAGTCTCCCATTGCTTCCCCGTCTTCCCGTTCATCCTCAGGACAAATTGCAACCTGTACGGAACAGGAGGTTAAAGGTGCTGAGGCTCCAAGTAGGGAGATTGCTAGTAAAGTGGCTGGAATGGCGAACCCGAGCACAAGGAGATGAGAAATGAGGTGCGTTTTAGAAACCTTTCCCCATCACACGGTGTACCATCTTCTGGGTTTCTCATGCATGTTTTCGATGTAGGAAGATGCCCTTGAACCTGGAGATTTGGGACCCATGCGATGGGTAGCACGCAGTATTACTTTAAAGGGTCTGCGTTTCCTCACCCAACCTCACCAAACCTCTCAGCCCCAAGAGTGTCCACCCTTATGTCTCATCCAGCTGTGGGTCTAGATATGGTCAATCCAGGTTGCATCACAGCCCCTTAACGAATTGTGTAAGAATTTCTCTCTCTTTCCCTGTCTTTGTTTCATGGGTTTTTAAAAGTAATTTATTTTTATAATGGGGTTTAGCTGCTTTTCACGGCTGTGTTTATGCCGCTTTACACCCACTTGACACACTAACAGAGAGATATCAATACATAGGTTTTAAGATTATTACTAGTCAGATATATTCTTGTGTGGTGAATCGGACGTGTTGAGTCCAGTTCTCTGAGCAAGGAGTAGGTCTTGTCTATTACATATTGGGTTTATGGAACGGTATCTGAGCTAATTTGAAACTCTTGTTTTATGTATCACCCCACCTCACCTTTCCCGTTAAGCAGCCATAGTGTGTTTTCTGCATGTGTGACTCTGTTCTGTTTTGTAATTCAGTTCAAGTGTAACGGTTTTTACATTCCCTCTATAAGTGACACCTTATGAGAAGTGTCCTTTTCTGTGTGACTTATTTCACTTAGAATCGTCGTACCTAAATCCACTCATCATGCTGCTACTAGCCTTATGACATTGATTTCATGGCTGAGTGATATTCCATTGTACATAAGGACCACAACTTTTTTATCCATTTTTCGCTTTCCTGGGATATTTAAGGTGGAATGAAGTGGAGGTCCTTGTCAACAGAGCAGCCCTAAACTTTGGGGTGCTTGTGTCTTGCTGATTTTCAATTTTCCCACTTTATCCCCCCATGAGTGGAAGTGCCCTATGCTCTCTAAGCTGTGTTTTTTAGATGTTTCAGGACACACCGTACCCTTCTCCAGAGCGGCTGTTGGCAATTTACATCCCGCCCATCAGTGTAACAAGGCTCCCATTTCTCCATGGCCTGTCCTGCATTTCTGGTTTTGACCCTTTTTTCAGCATGGCCCTTTCGACCGATGGGAAGCGAGACTTCTTTGTAGCGCTGATTTGCCTTTCCAGGTTGCTTGGTTGGCCAAAAAGGGCGCATGCGTTTTTTCCTGAATATATTCAGGAAAAAACGCATGCGCCCTTTTTGGCCAAGGGCATCCTTGTCAACGTTTTGCTGCTTTTCATGTGCTTTAAAGGCGATTCGAATCTACCTCATGAAATCTGTTTCCTGCAATTCTGCCTTGATTTCAAATCCTCTTCTTTGCCTTCCCTCAATATATTTGTGGACGAGAGTTATCATTTATAACTCTGCAGGTTTGTGAATTGCAGTGCCCTGAAGCTCCATTTTACAAGTCGCTTTTTTGGGAGCTGGCCGCAAAAGCGCAGGATGGCTTCAGGCCCTGTTCTGGTTCCGGGGGCAGGCTGAGGCTGTGGTTAATTCTTCTTCCTGATGGGAAAATAGAGTGACCTCTGCCTGTCCCAACACCAAGAGCTAGTCTCCCATTGGTTCCCCGTCTTCCCGTTCATCCTCAGGACAAATTGCAACCTGTACGGAACAGGAGGTTAAAGGTGCTGAGGCTCCAAGTAGGGAGATTGCTAGTAAAGTGGCTGGAATGGCGAACCCGAGCACAAGGAGATGAGAAATGAGGTGCGTTTTAGAAACCTTTCCCCATCACACGGTGTACCATCTTCTGGGTTTCTCATGCATGTTTTCGATGTAGGAAGATGCCCTTGAACCTGGAGATTTGGGACCCATGCGATGGGTAGCACGCAGTATTACTTTAAAGGGTCTGCGTTTCCTCACCCAACCTCACCAAACCTCTCAGCCCCAAGAGTGTCCACCCTTATGTCTCATCCAGCTGTGGGTCTAGATATGGTCAATCCAGGTTGCATCACAGCCCCTTAACGAATTGTGTAAGAATTTCTCTCTCTTTCCCTGTCTTTGTTTCATGGGTTTTTAAAAGTAATTTATTTTTATAATGGGGTTTAGCTGCTTTTCACGGCTGTGTTTATGCCGCTTTACACCCACTTGACACACTAACAGAGAGATATCAATACATAGGTTTTAAGATTATTACTAGTCAGATATATTCTTGTGTGGTGAATCGGACGTGTTGAGTCCAGTTCTCTGAGCAAGGAGTAGGTCTTGTCTATTACATATTGGGTTTATGGAACGGTATCTGAGCTAATTTGAAACTCTTGTTTTATGTATCACCCCACCTCACCTTTCCCGTTAAGCAGCCATAGTGTGTTTTCTGCATGTGTGACTCTGTTCTGTTTTGTAATTCAGTTCAAGTGTAACGGTTTTTACATTCCCTCTATAAGTGACACCTTATGAGAAGTGTCCTTTTCTGTGTGACTTATTTCACTTAGAATCGTCGTACCTAAATCCACTCATCATGCTGCTACTAGCCTTATGACATTGATTTCATGGCTGAGTGATATTCCATTGTACATAAGGACCACAACTTTTTTATCCATTTTTCGCTTTCCTGGGATATTTAAGGTGGAATGAAGTGGAGGTCCTTGTCAACAGAGCAGCCCTAAACTTTGGGGTGCTTGTGTCTTGCTGATTTTCAATTTTCCCACTTTATCCCCCCATGCGTGGAAGTGCCCTATGCTCTCTAAGCTGTGTTTTTTAGATGTTTCAGGACACACCGTACCCTTCTCCAGAGTGGCTGTGGGCAATTTACATCCCGCCCATCAGTGTAGCAAGGCTCCCATTTCTCCATGGCCTGTCCTGCATTTCTGGTTTTGACACTTTTTTCAGCATGGCCCTTTTGACCGATGGGAAGCGAGACTTCTTTGTAGCGCTGATTTGCCTTTCCAGGTTGCTTGGTTGGCCAAAAAGGTCGCATGCGTTTTTTCCTGAATATATTCAGGAAAAAACGCATACGCCCTTTTTGGCCAAGGGCATCATTGTCAACGTTTTGCCGCTTTTCATGTGCTTTAAAGGCGATTCGAATCTACCTCCTGAAATCTGTTTCCTGCAATTCTGCCTTGATTTCAAATCCTCTTCTTTGCCTTCCCTCAATATATTTGTGGACGAGAGTTATCATTTATAACTCTGCAGGTTTGCGAATTGCAGTGCCCTGAAGCTCCATTTTACAAGTCGCTTTTTTGGGAGCTGGCCGCAAAAGCGCAGGATGGCTTCAGGCCCTGTTCTGGTTCCGGGGGGCAGGCTGAGCCTGTGGTTAATTCTTCTTCCTGATGGGAAAATAGAGTGACCTCTGCCTGTCCCAACACCAAGAGCTAGTCTCCCATTGGTTCCCCGTCTTCCCGTTCATCCTCAGGACAAATTGCAACCTGTACGGAACAGGAGGTTAAAGGTGCTGAGGCTCCAAGTAGGGAGATTGCTAGTAAAGTGGCTGGAATGGCGAACCCGAGCACAAGGAGATGAGAAATGAGGTGCGTTTTAGAAACCTTTCCCCATCACACGGTGTACCATCTTCTGGGTTTCTCATGCATGTTTTCGATGTAGGAAGATGCCCTTGAACCTGGAGATTTGGGACCCATGCGATGGGTAGCACGCAGTATTACTTTAAAGGGTCTGCGTTTGCTCACCCAACCTCACCAAACCTCTCAGCCCCAAGAGTGTCCACCCTTATGTCTCATCCAGCTGTGGGTCTAGATATGGTCAATCCAGGTTGCATCACAGCCCCTGAACGAATTGTGTAAGAATTTCTCTCTCTTTCCCTGTCTTTGTTTCATGGGTTTTTAAAAGTAATTTATTTTTATAATGGGGTTTAGCTGCTTTTCACGGCTGTGTTTATGCCGCTTTACACCCACTTGACACACTAACAGAGAGATATCAATACATAGGTTTTAAGATTATTACTAGTCAGATATATTCTGGTGCGGTGAATCGGGCGTGTTGAGTCCAGTTCTCTGAGCAAGGAGTAGGTCTTGTCTATTACATATTGGGTTTAGGGAACGGTATCTGAGCTAATTTGAAACTCTTGTTTTATGTATCACCCCACCTCATCTTTCCCGTTAAGCAGCCATAGTGTGTTTTCTGCCAGTGTGACTCTGTTCTGTTTTGTAATTCAGTTCAAGTGTAACGGTTTTTACATTCCCTCTATAAGTGACACCTTATGAGAAGTGTCCTTTTCTGTGTGACTTATTTCACTTAGAATCGTCGTACCTAAATCCACTCATCATGCTGCTACTAGCCTTATGACATTGATTTCATGGCTGAGTGATATTCCATTGTACATAAGGACCACAACTTTTTTATCCATTTTTCGCTTTCCTGGGATATTTAAGGTGGAATGACGTGGAGGTCCTTGTCAACAGAGCAGCCCTAAACTTTGGGGTGCTTGTGTCTTGCTAATTTTCAATTTTCCCACTTTATCCCCCCATGCGTGGAAGTGCCCTATGCTCTCTAAGCTGTATTTTTTAGATGTTTCAGGACACACCGTACCCTTCTCCAGAGCGGCTGTTGGCAATTTACATCCCGCCCATCAGTGTAGCAAGGCTCCCATTTCTCCATGGCCTGTCCTGCATTTCTGGTTTTGACCCTTTTTTCAGCATGGCCCTTTCGACCGATGGGAAGCGAGACTTCTTTGTAGCGCTGATTTGCCTTTCCAGGTTGCTTGGTTGGCCAAAAAGGGCGCATGCGTTTTTTCCTGAATATATTCAGGAAAAAACGCATGCGCCCTTTTTGGCCAAGGCCATCATTGTCAACGTTTTGCCGCTTTTCATGTGCTTTAAAGGCGATTCGAATCTACGTCATGAAATCTGTTTCCTGCAATTCTGCCTTGATTTCAAATCCTCTTCTTTGCCTTCCCTCAATATATTTGTGGACGAGAGTTATCATTTATAACTCTGCAGGTTTGTGAATTGCAGTGCCCTGAAGCTCCATTTTACAAGTCGCTTTTTTGGGAGCTGGCCGCAAAAGCGCAGGATGGCTTCAGGCCCGGTTCTGGTTCCGGGGGCAGGCTGAGCCTGTGGTTAATTCTTCTTCCTGATGGGAAAATAGAGTGACCTCTGCCTGTCCCAACACCAAGAGCTAGTCTCCCATTGGTTCCCCGTCTTCCCGTTCATCCTCAGGACAAATTGCAACCTGTACGGAACAGGAGGTTAAAGGTGCTGAGGCTCCAAGTAGGCAGATTGCTAGTAAAGTGGCTGGAATGGCGAACCCGAGCACAAGGAGATGAGAAATGAAGTGCGTTTTAGAAACCTTTCCCCATCACTCGGTGTACCATCTTCTGGGTTTCTCATGCATGTTTTCGATGTACGAAGATGCCCTTGAACCTGGAGATTTGGGACCCATGTGATGGGTAGCACGCAGTATTACTTTAAAGGGTCTGCGTTTGCTCACCCAACCTCACCAAACCTCTCAGCCCCAAGAGTGTCCACCCTTATGTCTCATCCAGCTGTGGGTCTAGATATGGTCAATCCAGGTTGCATCACAGACCCTGAACGAATTGTGTAAGAATTTCTCTCTCTTTCCCTGTCTTTGTTTCATGGGTTTTTAAAAGTAATTTATTTTTATAATGGGGTTTAGCTGCTTTTCACGGCTGTGTTTATGCCGCTTTACACCCACTTGACACACTAACAGAGAGATATCAATACATAGGTTTTAAGATTATTACTAGTCAGATATATTCTTGTGCGGTGAATCGGGCGTGTTGAGTCCAGTTCTCTGAGCAAAGAGTAGGTCTTGTCTATTACATATTGGGTTTATGGAACGGTATCTGAGCTAATTTGAAACTCTTGTTTTATGTATCACCCCACCTCACCTTTCCCGTTAAGCAGCCATAGTGTGTTTTCTGCATGTGTGACTCTGTTCTGTTTTGTAATTCAGTTCAAGTGTAACGGTTTTTACATTCCCTCTATAAGTGACACCTTATGAGAAGTGTCCTTTTCTGTGTGACTTATTTCACTTAGAATCGTCGTACCTAAATCCACTCATCATGCTGCTACTAGCCTTATGACATTGATTTCTTGGCTGAGTGATATTCCATTGTACATAAGGACCACAACTTTTTTATCCATTTTTCGCTTTCCTGGGATATTTAAGGTGGAATGAAGTGGAGGTCCTTGTCAACAGAGCAGCCCTAAACTTTGGGGTGCTTGTGTCTTGCTGATTTTCAATTTTCCCACTTTATCCCCCCATGCGTGGAAGTGCCCTATGCTCTCTAAGCTGTGTTTTTTAGATGTTTCAGGACACACCGTACCCTTCTCCAGAGCGGCTGTTGGCAATTTACATCCCGCCCATCAGTGTAGCAAGGCTCCCATTTCTCCATGGCCTGTCCTGCATTTCTGGTTTTGACCCTTTTTTCAGCATGGCCCTTTCGACCGATGGGAAGCGAGACTTCTTTGTAGCGCTGATTTGCCTTTCCAGGTTGCTTGGTTGGCCAAAAAGGGCGCATGCGTTTTTTCCTGAATATATTCAGGAAAAAACGCATGCGCCCTTTTTGGCCAAGGGCATCCTTGTCAACGTTTTGCTGCTTTTCATGTGCTTTAAAGGCGATTCGAATCTACCTCATGAAATCTGTTTCCTGCAATTCTGCCTTGATTTCAAATCCTCTTCTTTGCCTTCCCTCAATATATTTGTGGACGAGAGTTATCATTTATAACTCTGCAGGTTTGTGAATTGCAGTGCCCTGAAGCTCCATTTTACAAGTCGCTTTTTTGGGAGCTGGCCGCAAAAGCGCAGGATGGCTTCAGGCCCTGTTCTGGTTCCGGGGGCAGGCTGAGGCTGTGGTTAATTCTTCTTCCTGATGGGAAAATAGAGTGACCTCTGCCTGTCCCAACACCAAGAGCTAGTCTCCCATTGGTTCCCCGTCTTCCCGTTCATCCTCAGGACAAATTGCAACCTGTACGGAACAGGAGGTTAAAGGTGCTGAGGCTCCAAGTAGGGAGATTGCTAGTAAAGTGGCTGGAATGGCGAACCCGAGCACAAGGAGATGAGAAATGAGGTGCGTTTTAGAAACCTTTCCCCATCACACGGTGTACCATCTTCTGGGTTTCTCATGCATGTTTTCGATGTAGGAAGATGCCCTTGAACCTGGAGATTTGGGACCCATGCGATGGGTAGCACGCAGTATTACTTTAAAGGGTCTGCGTTTGCTCACCCAACCTCACCAAACCTCTCAGCCCCAAGAGTGTCCACCCTTATGTCTCATCCAGCTGTGGGTCTAGATATGGTCAATCCAGGTTGCATCACAGCCCCTTAACGAATTGTGTAAGAATTTCTCTCTCTTTCCCTGTCTTTGTTTCATGGGTTTTTAAAAGTAATTTATTTTTATAATGGGGTTTAGCTGCTTTTCACGGCTGTGTTTATGCCGCTTTACACCCACTTGACACACTAACAGAGAGATATCAATACATAGGTTTTAAGATTATTACTAGTCAGATATATTCTTGTGTGGTGAATCGGACGTGTTGAGTCCAGTTCTCTGAGCAAGGAGTAGGTCTTGTCTATTACATATTGGGTTTATGGAACGGTATCTGAGCTAATTTGAAACTCTTGTTTTATGTATCACCCCACCTCACCTTTCCCGTTAAGCAGCCATAGTGTGTTTTCTGCATGTGTGACTCTGTTCTGTTTTGTAATTCAGTTCAAGTGTAACGGTTTTTACATTCCCTCTATAAGTGACACCTTATGAGAAGTGTCCTTTTCTGTGTGACTTATTTCACTTAGAATCGTCGTACCTAAATCCACTCATCATGCTGCTACTAGCCTTATGACATTGATTTCATGGCTGAGTGATATTCCATTGTACATAAGGACCACAACTTTTTTATCCATTTTTCGCTTTCCTGGGATATTTAAGGTGGAATGAAGTGGAGGTCCTTGTCAACAGAGCAGCCCTAAACTTTGGGGTGCTTGTGTCTTGCTGATTTTCAATTTTCCCACTTTATCCCCCCATGAGTGGAAGTGCCCTATGCTCTCTAAGCTGTGTTTTTTAGATGTTTCAGGACACACCGTACCCTTCTCCAGAGCGGCTGTTGGCAATTTACATCCCGCCCATCAGTGTAACAAGGCTCCCATTTCTCCATGGCCTGTCCTGCATTTCTGGTTTTGACCCTTTTTTCAGCATGGCCCTTTCGACCGATGGGAAGCGAGACTTCTTTGTAGCGCTGATTTGCCTTTCCAGGTTGCTTGGTTGGCCAAAAAGGGCGCATGCGTTTTTTCCTGAATATATTCAGGAAAAAACGCATGCGCCCTTTTTGGCCAAGGGCATCCTTGTCAACGTTTTGCTGCTTTTCATGTGCTTTAAAGGCGATTCGAATCTACCTCATGAAATCTGTTTCCTGCAATTCTGCCTTGATTTCAAATCCTCTTCTTTGCCTTCCCTCAATATATTTGTGGACGAGAGTTATCATTTATAACTCTGCAGGTTTGTGAATTGCAGTGCCCTGAAGCTCCATTTTACAAGTCGCTTTTTTGGGAGCTGGCCGCAAAAGCGCAGGATGGCTTCAGGCCCTGTTCTGGTTCCGGGGGCAGGCTGAGGCTGTGGTTAATTCTTCTTCCTGATGGGAAAATAGAGTGACCTCTGCCTGTCCCAACACCAAGAGCTAGTCTCCCATTGGTTCCCCGTCTTCCCGTTCATCCTCAGGACAAATTGCAACCTGTACGGAACAGGAGGTTAAAGGTGCTGAGGCTCCAAGTAGGGAGATTGCTAGTAAAGTGGCTGGAATGGCGAACCCGAGCACAAGGAGATGAGAAATGAGGTGCGTTTTAGAAACCTTTCCCCATCACACGGTGTACCATCTTCTGGGTTTCTCATGCATGTTTTCGATGTAGGAAGATGCCCTTGAACCTGGAGATTTGGGACCCATGCGATGGGTAGCACGCAGTATTACTTTAAAGGGTCTGCGTTTCCTCACCCAACCTCACCAAACCTCTCAGCCCCAAGAGTGTCCACCCTTATGTCTCATCCAGCTGTGGGTCTAGATATGGTCAATCCAGGTTGCATCACAGCCCCTTAACGAATTGTGTAAGAATTTCTCTCTCTTTCCCTGTCTTTGTTTCATGGGTTTTTAAAAGTAATTTATTTTTATAATGGGGTTTAGCTGCTTTTCACGGCTGTGTTTATGCCGCTTTACACCCACTTGACACACTAACAGAGAGATATCAATACATAGGTTTTAAGATTATTACTAGTCAGATATATTCTTGTGTGGTGAATCGGACGTGTTGAGTCCAGTTCTCTGAGCAAGGAGTAGGTCTTGTCTATTACATATTGGGTTTATGGAACGGTATCTGAGCTAATTTGAAACTCTTGTTTTATGTATCACCCCACCTCACCTTTCCCGTTAAGCAGCCATAGTGTGTTTTCTGCATGTGTGACTCTGTTCTGTTTTGTAATTCAGTTCAAGTGTAACGGTTTTTACATTCCCTCTATAAGTGACACCTTATGAGAAGTGTCCTTTTCTGTGTGACTTATTTCACTTAGAATCGTCGTACCTAAATCCACTCATCATGCTGCTACTAGCCTTATGACATTGATTTCATGGCTGAGTGATATTCCATTGTACATAAGGACCACAACTTTTTTATCCATTTTTCGCTTTCCTGGGATATTTAAGGTGGAATGAAGTGGAGGTCCTTGTCAACAGAGCAGCCCTAAACTTTGGGGTGCTTGTGTCTTGCTGATTTTCAATTTTCCCACTTTATCCCCCCATGCGTGGAAGTGCCCTATGCTCTCTAAGCTGTGTTTTTTAGATGTTTCAGGACACACCGTACCCTTCTCCAGAGTGGCTGTGGGCAATTTACATCCCGCCCATCAGTGTAGCAAGGCTCCCATTTCTCCATGGCCTGTCCTGCATTTCTGGTTTTGACACTTTTTTCAGCATGGCCCTTTTGACCGATGGGAAGCGAGACTTCTTTGTAGCGCTGATTTGCCTTTCCAGGTTGCTTGGTTGGCCAAAAAGGTCGCATGCGTTTTTTCCTGAATATATTCAGGAAAAAACGCATACGCCCTTTTTGGCCAAGGGCATCATTGTCAACGTTTTGCCGCTTTTCATGTGCTTTAAAGGCGATTCGAATCTACCTCCTGAAATCTGTTTCCTGCAATTCTGCCTTGATTTCAAATCCTCTTCTTTGCCTTCCCTCAATATATTTGTGGACGAGAGTTATCATTTATAACTCTGCAGGTTTGCGAATTGCAGTGCCCTGAAGCTCCATTTTACAAGTCGCTTTTTTGGGAGCTGGCCGCAAAAGCGCAGGATGGCTTCAGGCCCTGTTCTGGTTCCGGGGGGCAGGCTGAGCCTGTGGTTAATTCTTCTTCCTGATGGGAAAATAGAGTGACCTCTGCCTGTCCCAACACCAAGAGCTAGTCTCCCATTGGTTCCCCGTCTTCCCGTTCATCCTCAGGACAAATTGCAACCTGTACGGAACAGGAGGTTAAAGGTGCTGAGGCTCCAAGTAGGGAGATTGCTAGTAAAGTGGCTGGAATGGCGAACCCGAGCACAAGGAGATGAGAAATGAGGTGCGTTTTAGAAACCTTTCCCCATCACACGGTGTACCATCTTCTGGGTTTCTCATGCATGTTTTCGATGTAGGAAGATGCCCTTGAACCTGGAGATTTGGGACCCATGCGATGGGTAGCACGCAGTATTACTTTAAAGGGTCTGCGTTTGCTCACCCAACCTCACCAAACCTCTCAGCCCCAAGAGTGTCCACCCTTATGTCTCATCCAGCTGTGGGTCTAGATATGGTCAATCCAGGTTGCATCACAGCCCCTGAACGAATTGTGTAAGAATTTCTCTCTCTTTCCCTGTCTTTGTTTCATGGGTTTTTAAAAGTAATTTATTTTTATAATGGGGTTTAGCTGCTTTTCACGGCTGTGTTTATGCCGCTTTACACCCACTTGACACACTAACAGAGAGATATCAATACATAGGTTTTAAGATTATTACTAGTCAGATATATTCTGGTGCGGTGAATCGGGCGTGTTGAGTCCAGTTCTCTGAGCAAGGAGTAGGTCTTGTCTATTACATATTGGGTTTAGGGAACGGTATCTGAGCTAATTTGAAACTCTTGTTTTATGTATCACCCCACCTCATCTTTCCCGTTAAGCAGCCATAGTGTGTTTTCTGCCAGTGTGACTCTGTTCTGTTTTGTAATTCAGTTCAAGTGTAACGGTTTTTACATTCCCTCTATAAGTGACACCTTATGAGAAGTGTCCTTTTCTGTGTGACTTATTTCACTTAGAATCGTCGTACCTAAATCCACTCATCATGCTGCTACTAGCCTTATGACATTGATTTCATGGCTGAGTGATATTCCATTGTACATAAGGACCACAACTTTTTTATCCATTTTTCGCTTTCCTGGGATATTTAAGGTGGAATGACGTGGAGGTCCTTGTCAACAGAGCAGCCCTAAACTTTGGGGTGCTTGTGTCTTGCTAATTTTCAATTTTCCCACTTTATCCCCCCATGCGTGGAAGTGCCCTATGCTCTCTAAGCTGTATTTTTTAGATGTTTCAGGACACACCGTACCCTTCTCCAGAGCGGCTGTTGGCAATTTACATCCCGCCCATCAGTGTAGCAAGGCTCCCATTTCTCCATGGCCTGTCCTGCATTTCTGGTTTTGACCCTTTTTTCAGCATGGCCCTTTCGACCGATGGGAAGCGAGACTTCTTTGTAGCGCTGATTTGCCTTTCCAGGTTGCTTGGTTGGCCAAAAAGGGCGCATGCGTTTTTTCCTGAATATATTCAGGAAAAAACGCATGCGCCCTTTTTGGCCAAGGCCATCATTGTCAACGTTTTGCCGCTTTTCATGTGCTTTAAAGGCGATTCGAATCTACGTCATGAAATCTGTTTCCTGCAATTCTGCCTTGATTTCAAATCCTCTTCTTTGCCTTCCCTCAATATATTTGTGGACGAGAGTTATCATTTATAACTCTGCAGGTTTGTGAATTGCAGTGCCCTGAAGCTCCATTTTACAAGTCGCTTTTTTGGGAGCTGGCCGCAAAAGCGCAGGATGGCTTCAGGCCCGGTTCTGGTTCCGGGGGCAGGCTGAGCCTGTGGTTAATTCTTCTTCCTGATGGGAAAATAGAGTGACCTCTGCCTGTCCCAACACCAAGAGCTAGTCTCCCATTGGTTCCCCGTCTTCCCGTTCATCCTCAGGACAAATTGCAACCTGTACGGAACAGGAGGTTAAAGGTGCTGAGGCTCCAAGTAGGCAGATTGCTAGTAAAGTGGCTGGAATGGCGAACCCGAGCACAAGGAGATGAGAAATGAAGTGCGTTTTAGAAACCTTTCCCCATCACTCGGTGTACCATCTTCTGGGTTTCTCATGCATGTTTTCGATGTACGAAGATGCCCTTGAACCTGGAGATTTGGGACCCATGTGATGGGTAGCACGCAGTATTACTTTAAAGGGTCTGCGTTTGCTCACCCAACCTCACCAAACCTCTCAGCCCCAAGAGTGTCCACCCTTATGTCTCATCCAGCTGTGGGTCTAGATATGGTCAATCCAGGTTGCATCACAGACCCTGAACGAATTGTGTAAGAATTTCTCTCTCTTTCCCTGTCTTTGTTTCATGGGTTTTTAAAAGTAATTTATTTTTATAATGGGGTTTAGCTGCTTTTCACGGCTGTGTTTATGCCGCTTTACACCCACTTGACACACTAACAGAGAGATATCAATACATAGGTTTTAAGATTATTACTAGTCAGATATATTCTTGTGCGGTGAATCGGGCGTGTTGAGTCCAGTTCTCTGAGCAAAGAGTAGGTCTTGTCTATTACATATTGGGTTTATGGAACGGTATCTGAGCTAATTTGAAACTCTTGTTTTATGTATCACCCCACCTCACCTTTCCCGTTAAGCAGCCATAGTGTGTTTTCTGCATGTGTGACTCTGTTCTGTTTTGTAATTCAGTTCAAGTGTAACGGTTTTTACATTCCCTCTATAAGTGACACCTTATGAGAAGTGTCCTTTTCTGTGTGACTTATTTCACTTAGAATCGTCGTACCTAAATCCACTCATCATGCTGCTACTAGCCTTATGACATTGATTTCTTGGCTGAGTGATATTCCATTGTACATAAGGACCACAACTTTTTTATCCATTTTTCGCTTTCCTGGGATATTTAAGGTGGAATGAAGTGGAGGTCCTTGTCAACAGAGCAGCCCTAAACTTTGGGGTGCTTGTGTCTTGCTGATTTTCAATTTTCCCACTTTATCCCCCCATGCGTGGAAGTGCCCTATGCTCTCTAAGCTGTGTTTTTTAGATGTTTCAGGACACACCGTACCCTTCTCCAGAGCGGCTGTTGGCAATTTACATCCCGCCCATCAGTGTAGCAAGGCTCCCATTTCTCCATGGCCTGTCCTGCATTTCTGGTTTTGACCCTTTTTTCAGCATGGCCCTTTCGACCGATGGGAAGCGAGACTTCTTTGTAGCGCTGATTTGCCTTTCCAGGTTGCTTGGTTGGCCAAAAAGGGCGCATGCGTTTTTTCCTGAATATATTCAGGAAAAAACGCATGCGCCCTTTTTGGCCAAGGGCATCCTTGTCAACGTTTTGCTGCTTTTCATGTGCTTTAAAGGCGATTCGAATCTACCTCATGAAATCTGTTTCCTGCAATTCTGCCTTGATTTCAAATCCTCTTCTTTGCCTTCCCTCAATATATTTGTGGACGAGAGTTATCATTTATAACTCTGCAGGTTTGTGAATTGCAGTGCCCTGAAGCTCCATTTTACAAGTCGCTTTTTTGGGAGCTGGCCGCAAAAGCGCAGCATGGCTTCAGGCCCTGTTCTGGTTCCGGGGGCAGGCTGAGGCTGTGGTTAATTCTTCTTCCTGATGGGAAAATAGAGTGACCTCTGCCTGTCCCAACACCAAGAGCTAGTCTCCCATTGGTTCCCCGTCTTCCCGTTCATCCTCAGGACAAATTGCAACCTGTACGGAACAGGAGGTTAAAGGTGCTGAGGCTCCAAGTAGGGAGATTGCTAGTAAAGTGGCTGGAATGGCGAACCCGAGCACAAGGAGATGAGAAATGAGGTGCGTTTTAGAAACCTTTCCCCATCACACGGTGTACCATCTTCTGGGTTTCTCATGCATGTTTTCGATGTAGGAAGATGCCCTTGAACCTGGAGATTTGGGACCCATGCGATGGGTAGCACGCAGTATTACTTTAAAGGGTCTGCGTTTGCTCACCCAACCTCACCAAACCTCTCAGCCCCAAGAGTGTCCACCCTTATGTCTCATCCAGCTGTGGGTCTAGATATGGTCAATCCAGGTTGCATCACAGCCCCTTAACGAATTGTGTAAGAATTTCTCTCTCTTTCCCTGTCTTTGTTTCATGGGTTTTTAAAAGTAATTTATTTTTATAATGGGGTTTAGCTGCTTTTCACGGCTGTGTTTATGCCGCTTTACACCCACTTGACACACTAACAGAGAGATATCAATACATAGGTTTTAAGATTATTACTAGTCAGATATATTCTTGTGTGGTGAATCGGACGTGTTGAGTCCAGTTCTCTGAGCAAGGAGTAGGTCTTGTCTATTACATATTGGGTTTATGGAACGGTATCTGAGCTAATTTGAAACTCTTGTTTTATGTATCACCCCACCTCACCTTTCCCGTTAAGCAGCCATAGTGTGTTTTCTGCATGTGTGACTCTGTTCTGTTTTGTAATTCAGTTCAAGTGTAACGGTTTTTACATTCCCTCTATAAGTGACACCTTATGAGAAGTGTCCTTTTCTGTGTGACTTATTTCACTTAGAATCGTCGTACCTAAATCCACTCATCATGCTGCTACTAGCCTTATGACATTGATTTCATGGCTGAGTGATATTCCATTGTACATAAGGACCACAACTTTTTTATCCATTTTTCGCTTTCCTGGGATATTTAAGGTGGAATGAAGTGGAGGTCCTTGTCAACAGAGCAGCCCTAAACTTTGGGGTGCTTGTGTCTTGCTGATTTTCAATTTTCCCACTTTATCCCCCCATGCGTGGAAGTGCCCTATGCTCTCTAAGCTGTGTTTTTTAGATGTTTCAGGACACACCGTACCCTTCTCCAGAGTGGCTGTGGGCAATTTACATCCCGCCCATCAGTGTAGCAAGGCTCCCATTTCTCCATGGCCTGTCCTGCATTTCTGGTTTTGACACTTTTTTCAGCATGGCCCTTTTGACCGATGGGAAGCGAGACTTCTTTGTAGCGCTGATTTGCCTTTCCAGGTTGCTTGGTTGGCCAAAAAGGTCGCATGCGTTTTTTCCTGAATATATTCAGGAAAAAACGCATACGCCCTTTTTGGCCAAGGGCATCATTGTCAACGTTTTGCCGCTTTTCATGTGCTTTAAAGGCGATTCGAATCTACCTCCTGAAATCTGTTTCCTGCAATTCTGCCTTGATTTCAAATCCTCTTCTTTGCCTTCCCTCAATATATTAGTGGACGAGAGTTATCATTTATAACTCTGCAGGTTTGCGAATTGCAGTGCCCTGAAGCTCCATTTTACAAGTCGCTTTTTTGGGAGCTGGCCGCAAAAGCGCAGGATGGCTTCAGGCCCTGTTCTGGTTCCGGGGGGCAGGCTGAGCCTGTGGTTAATTCTTCTTCCTGATGGGAAAATAGAGTGACCTCTGCCTGTCCCAACACCAAGAGCTAGTCTCCCATTGGTTCCCCGTCTTCCCGTTCATCCTCAGGACAAATTGCAACCTGTACGGAACAGGAGGTTAAAGGTGCTGAGGCTCCAAGTAGGGAGATTGCTAGTAAAGTGGCTGGAATGGCGAACCCGAGCACAAGGAGATGAGAAATGAGGTGCGTTTTAGAAACCTTTCCCCATCACACGGTGTACCATCTTCTGGGTTTCTCATGCATGTTTTCGATGTAGGAAGATGCCCTTGAACCTGGAGATTTGGGACCCATGCGATGGGTAGCACGCAGTATTACTTTAAAGGGTCTGCGTTTGCTCACCCAACCTCACCAAACCTCTCAGCCCCAAGAGTGTCCACCCTTATGTCTCATCCAGCTGTGGGTCTAGATATGGTCAATCCAGGTTGCATCACAGCCCCTGAACGAATTGTGTAAGAATTTCTCTCTCTTTCCCTGTCTTTGTTTCATGGGTTTTTAAAAGTAATTTATTTTTATAATGGGGTTTAGCTGCTTTTCACGGCTGTGTTTATGCCGCTTTACACCCACTTGACACACTAACAGAGAGATATCAATACATAGGTTTTAAGATTATTACTAGTCAGATATATTCTTGTGTGGTGAATCGGGCGTGTTGAGTCCAGTTCTCTGAGCAAGGAGTAGGTCTTGTCTATTACATATTGGGTTTATGGAACGGTATCTGAGCTAATTTGAAACTCTTGTTTTATGTATCACCCCACCTCACCTTTCCCGTTAAGCAGCCATAGTGTGTTTTCTGCATGTGTGACTTTGTTCTGTTTTGTAATTCAGTTCAAGTGTAACGGTTTTTACATTCCCTCTATAAGTGACACCTTATGAGAAGTGTCCTTTTCTGTGTGACTTATTTCACTTAGAATCGTCGTACCTAAATCCACTCATCATGCTGCTACTAGCCTTATGACATTGATTTCATGGCTGAGTGATATTCCATTGTACATAAGGACCACAACTTTTTTATCCATTTTTCGCTTTCCTGGGATATTTAAGGTGGAATGAAGTGGAGGTCCTTGTCAACAGAGCAGCCCTAAACTTTGGGGTGCTTGTGTCTTGCTGATTTTCAATTTTCCCACTTTATCCCCCCATGCGTGGAAGTGCCCTATGCTCTCTAAGCTGTGTTTTTTAGATGTTTCAGGACACACCGTACCCTTCTCCAGAGTGGCTGTGGGCAATTTACATCCCGCCCATCAGTGTAGCAAGGCTCCCATTTCTCCATGGCCTGTCCTGCATTTCTGGTTTTGACACTTTTTTCAGCATGGCCCTTTTGACCGATGGGAAGCGAGACTTCTTTGTAGCGCTGATTTGCCTTTCCAGGTTGCTTGGTTGGCCAAAAAGGTCGCATGCGTTTTTTCCTGAATATATTCAGGAAAAAACGCATACGCCCTTTTTGGCCAAGGGCATCATTGTCAACGTTTTGCCGCTTTTCATGTGCTTTAAAGGCGATTCGAATCTACCTCCTGAAATCTGTTTCCTGCAATTCTGCCTTGATTTCAAATCCTCTTCTTTGCCTTCCCTCAATATATTTGTGGACGAGAGTTATCATTTATAACTCTGCAGGTTTGTGAATTGCAGTGCCCTGAAGCTCCATTTTACAAGTCGCTTTGTTGGGAGCTGGCCGCAAAAGCGCAGGATGGCTTCAGGCCCTGTTCTGGTTCCGGGGGGCAGGCTGAGCCTGTGGTTAATTCTTCTTCCTGATGGGAAAATAGAGTGACCTGTGCCTGTCCCAACACCAAGAGCTAGTCTCCCATTGGTTCCCCGTCTTCCCGTTCATCCTCAGGACAAATTGCAACCTGTACGGAACAGGAGGTTAAAGGTGCTGAGGCTCCAAGTAGGGAGATTGCTAGTAAAGTGGCTGGAATGGCGAACCCGAGCACAAGGAGATGAGAAATGAGGTGCGTTTTAGAAACCTTTCCCCATCACACGGTGTACCATCTTCTGGGTTTCTCATGCATGTTTTCGATGTAGGAAGATGCCCTTGAACCTGGAGATTTGGGACCCATGCGATGGGTAGCACGCAGTATTACTTTAAAGGGTCTGCGTTTGCTCACCCAACCTCACCAAACCTCTCAGCCCCAAGAGTGTCCTCCCTTATGTCTCATCCAGCTGTGGGTCTAGATATGGTCAATCCAGGTTGCATCACAGCCCCTTAACGAATTGTGTAAGAATTTCTCTCTCTTTCCCTGTCTTTGTATCATGGGTTTTTAAAAGTAATTTATTTTTATAATGGGGTTTAGCTGCTTTTCACGGCTGTGTTTATGCCGCTTTACACCCACTTGACACACTAACAGAGAGATATCAATACATAGGTTTTAAGTTTATTACTAGTCAGATATATTCTTGTGCGGTGAATCGGGCGTGTTGAGTCCAGTTCTCTGAGCAAGGAGTAGGTCTTGTCTATTACATATTGGGTTTATGGAACGGTATCTGAGCTAATTTGAAACTCTTGTTTTATGTATCACCCCACCTCACCTTTCCCGTTAAGCAGCCATAGTGTGTTTTCTGCATGTGTGACTCTGTTCTGTTTTGTAATTCAGTTCAAGTGTAACGGTTTTTACATTCCCTCTATAAGTGACACCTTATGAGAAGTGTCCTTTTCTGTGTGACTTATTTCACTTAGAATCGTCGTACCTAAATCCACTCATCATGCTGCTACTAGCCTTATGACATTGATTTCATGGCTGAGTGATATTCCATTGTACATAAGGACCACAACTTTTTTATCCATTTTTCGCTTTCCTGGGATATTTAAGGTGGAATGAAGTGGAGGTCCTTGTCAACAGAGCAGCCCTAAACTTTGGGGTGCTTGTGTCTTGCTGATTTTCAATTTTCCCACTTTATCCCCCCATGCGTGGAAGTGCCCTATGCTCTCTAAGCTGTGTTTTTTAGATGTTTCAGGACACACCGTACCCCTCTCCAGAGTGGCTGTGGGCAAATTATATCCCGCCCATCAGTGTAGCAAGGCTCCCATTTCTCCATGGCCTGTCCTGCATTTCTGGTTTTGACACTTTTTTCAGCATAGCCCTTTTGACCGATGGGAAGCGAGACTTCTTTGTAGCGCTGATTTGCCTTTACAGGTTGCTTGGTTGGCCAAAAAGGGCGTATGCGTTTTTTCCTGAATATATTCAGGAAAAATCGCATACGCCCTTTTTGGCCAAGGGCATCATTGTCAACCTCTTGCCGCTTTTCATGTGCTTTAAAGGCGATTCGAATCTACCTCCTGAAATCTGATTCCTGCAATTATGCCTTGATTTCAAATCCTCTTATTTGCCTTCCCTCAATATATTTGTGGACGAGAGTTATCATTTATAACTCTGCAGGTTTGTGAATTGCAGTGCCCTGAAGCTCCATTTTACAAGTCCCTTTTTTGGGAGCTGGCCGCAAAAGCGCAGGATGGCTTCAGGCCCTGTTCTGGTTCTGGGGGGCAGGCTGAGCCTGTGGTTAATTCTTCTTCCTGATGGGAAAATAGAGTGACCTGTGCCTGTCCCAACACCAAGAGCTAGTCTCTCATTGGTTCCCCGTCTTCCCGTTCATCCTCAGGACAAATTGCAACCTGTACGGAACAGGAGGTTAAAGGTGCTGATGCTCCAAGTAGGGAGATTGCTAGTAAAGTGGCTGGAATGGCGAACCCGAGCACAAGGAGATGAGAAATGAGGTGCGTTTTAGAAACCTTTCCCCATCACACGGTGTACCATCTTCTGGGTTTCTCATGCATGTTTTCGATGTAGGAAGATGCCCTTGAACCTGGAGATTTGGGACCCATGCGATGGGTAGCACGCAGTATTACTTTAAAGGGTCTGCGTTTGCTCACCCAACCTCACCAAACCTCTCAGCCCCAAGAGTGTCCACCCTTATGTCTCATCCAGCTGTGGGTCTAGATATGGTCAATCCAGGTTGCATCACAGCCCCTGAACGAATTGTGTAAGAATTTCTCTGTCTTTCCCTGTCTTTGTTTCATGGGTTTTTAAAAGTAATTTATTTTTATAATGGGGTTTAGCTGCTTTTCACGGCTGTGTTTATGCCGCTTTACACCCACTTGACACACTAACAGAGAGATATCAATACATAGGTTTTAAGATTATTACTAGTCAGATATATTCTTGTGCGGTGAATCGGGCGTGTTGAGTCCAGTTCTCTGAGCAAGGAGTAGGTCTTGTCTATTACATATTGGGTTTATGGAACGGTATCTGAGCTAATTTGAAACTCTTGTTTTATGTATCACCCCACCTCACCTTTCCCGTTAAGCAGCCATAGTGTGTTTTCTGCTTGTGTGACTCTGTTCTGTTTTGTAATTCAGTTCAAGTGTAATGGTTTTTACATTCCCTCTATAAGTGACACCTTATGAGAAGTGTCCTTTTCTGTGTGACTTATTTCACTTAGAATCGTCGTACCTAAATCCACTCATCATGCTGCTACTAGCCTTATGACATTGATTTCATGGCTCAGTGATATTCCATTGTACATAAGGAGCACAACTTTTTTATCCATTTTTCGCTTTCCTGGGATATTTAAGGTGGAATGAAGTGGAGGTCCTTGTCAACAGAGCAGCCCTAAACTTTGGGGTGCTTGTGTCTTGCTGATTTTCAATTTTCCCACTTTATCCCCCCATGCGTCAAGTGCCCTATGCTCTCTAAGCTGTGTTTTTTAGATGTTTCAGGACACACCGTACCCTTCTCCAGAGTGGCTGTGGGCAATTTACATCCCGCCCATCAGTGTAGCAAGGCTCCCATTTCTCCATGGCCTGTCCTGCATTTCTGGTTTTGACACTTTTTTCAGCATGGCCCTTTTGACCGATGGGAAGCGAGACTTCTTTGTAGCGCTGATTTGCCTTTCCAGGTTGCTTGGTTGGCCAAAAAGGTCGCATGCGTTTTTTCCTGAATATATTCAGGAAAAAACGCATACGCCCTTTTTGGCCAAGGGCATCATTGTCAACGTTTTGCCGCTTTTCATGTGCTTTAAGGGCGATTCGAATCTACCTCCTGAAATCTGTTTCCTGCAATTCTGCCTTGATTTCAAATCCTCTTCTTTGCCTTCCCTCAATATATTTGTGGACGAGAGTTATCATTTATAACTCTGCAGGTTTGCGAATTGCAGTGCCCTGAAGCTCCATTTTACAAGTCGCTTTTTTGGGAGCTGGCCGCAAAAGCGCAGGATGGCTTCAGGCCCTGTTCTGGTTCCAGGGGGCAGGCTGAGCCTGTGGTTAATTCTTCTTCCTGATGGGAAAATAGAGTGACCTCTGCCTGTCCCAACACCAAGAGCTAGTCTCCCATTGGTTCCCCGTCTTCCCGTTCATCCTCAGGACAAATTGCAACCTGTACGGAACAGGAGGTTAAAGGTGCTGAGGCTCCAAGTAGGGAGATTGCTAGTAAAGTGGCTGGAATGGCGAACCCGAGCACAAGGAGATGAGAAATGAGGTGCGTTTTAGAAACCTTTCCCCATCACACGGTGTACCATCTTCTGGGTTTCTCATGCATGTTTTCGATGTAGGAAGATGCCCTTGAACCTGGAGATTTGGGACCCATGCGATGGGTAGCACGCAGTATTACTTTAAAGGGTCTGCGTTTGCTCACCCAACCTCACCAAACCTCTCAGCCCCAAGAGTGTCCACCCTTATGTCTCATCCACCTGTGGGTCTAGATATGGTCAATCCAGGTTGCATCACAGCCCCTGAACGAATTGTGTAAGAATTTCTCTCTCTTTCCCTGTCTTTGTTTCATGGGTTTTTAAAAGTAATTTATTTTTATAATATGGTTTAGCTGCTTTTCACGGCTGTGTTTATGCCGCTTTACACCCACTTGACACACTAACAGAGAGATATCAATACATAGGTTTTAAGATTATTACTAGTCAGATATATTCTTGTGTGGTGAATCGGGCGTGTTGAGTCCAGTTCTCTGAGCAAGGAGTAGGTCTTGTCTATTACATATTGGGTTTATGGAACGGTATCTGAGCTAATTTGAAACTCTTGTTTTATGTATCACCCCACCTCACCTTTCCCGTTAAGCAGCCATAGTGTGTTTTCTGCATGTGTGACTCTGTTCTGTTTTGTAATTCAGTTCAAGTGTAACGGTTTTTACATTCCCTCTATAAGTGACACCTTATGAGAAGTGTCCTTTTCTGTGTGACTTATTTCACTTAGAATCGTCGTACCTAAATCCACTCATCATGCTGCTACTAGCCTTATGACATTGATTTCATGGCTGAGTGATATTCCATTGTACATAAGGACCACAACTTTTTTATCCATTTTTCGCTTTCCTGGGATATTTAAGGTGGAATGAAGTGGAGGTCCTTGTCAACAGAGCAGCCCTAAACTTTGGGGTGCTTGTGTCTTGCTGATTTTCAATTTTCCCACTTTATCCCCCCATGCGTGGAAGTGCCCTATGCTCTCTAAGCTGTGTTTTTTAGATGTTTCAGGACACACCGTACCCTTCTCCAGAGTGGCTGTGGGCAATTTACATCCCGCCCATCAGTGTAGCAAGGCTCCCATTTCTCCATGGCCTGTCCTGCATTTCTGGTTTTGACACTTTTTTCAGCATGGCCCTTTTGACCGATGGGAAGCGAGACTTCTTTGTAGTGCTGATTTGCCTTTCCAGGTTGCTTGGTTGGCCAAAAAGGTCGCATGCGTTTTTTCCTGAATATATTCAGGAAAAAACGCATACGCCCTTTTTGGCCAAGGGCATCATTGTCAACGTTTTGCCGCTTTTCATGTGCTTTAAAGGCGATTCGAATCTACCTCCTGAAATCTGTTTCCTGCAATTCTGCCTTGATTTCAAATCCTCTTCTTTGCTTTCCCTCAATATATTTGTGGACGAGAGTTATCATTTATAACTCTGCAGGTTTGTGAATTGCAGTGCCCTGAAGCTCCATTTTACAAGTCGCTTTGTTGGGAGCTGGCCGCAAAAGCGCAGGATGGCTTCAGGCCCTGTTCTGGTTCCGGGGGGCAGGCTGAGCCTGTGGTTAATTCTTCTTCCTGATGGGAAAATAGAGTGACCTCTGCCTGTCCCAACACCAAGAGCTAGTCTCCCATTGGTTCCCCGTCTTCCCGTTCATCCTCAGGACAAATTGCAACCTGTACGGAACAGGAGGTTAAAGGTGCTGAGGCTCCAAGTAGGGAGATTGCTAGTAAAGTGGCTGGAATGGCGAACCCGAGCACAAGGAGATGAGAAATGAGGTGCGTTTTAGAAACCTTTCCCCATCACACGGTGTACCATCTTCTGGGTTTCTCATGCATGTTTTCGATGTAGGAAGATGCCCTTGAACCTGGAGATTTGGGACCCATGCGATGGGTAGCACGCAGTATTACTTTAAAGGGTCTGCGTTTGCTCACCCAACCTCACCAAACCTCTCAGCCCCAAGAGTGTCCTCCCTTATGTCTCATCCAGCTGTGGGTCTAGATATGGTCAATCCAGGTTGCATCACAGCCCCTTAACGAATTGTGTAAGAATTTCTCTCTCTTTCCCTGTCTTTGTATCATGGGTTTTTAAAAGTAATTTATTTTTATAATGGGGTTTAGCTGCTTTTCACGGCTGTGTTTATGCCGCTTTACACCCACTTGACACACTAACAGAGAGATATCAATACATAGGTTTTAAGATTATTACTAGTCAGATATATTCTTGTGCGGTGAATCGGGCGTGTTGAGTCCAGTTCTCTGAGCAAGGAGTAGGTCTTGTCTATTACATATTGGGTTTATGGAACGGTATCTGAGCTAATTTGAAACTCTTGTTTTATGTATCACCCCACCTCACCTTTCCCGTTAAGCAGCCATAGTGTGTTTTCTGCATGTGTGACTCTGTTCTGTTTTGTAATTCAGTTCAAGTGTAACGGTTTTTACATTCCCTCTATAAGTGACACCTTATGAGAAGTGTCCTTTTCTGTGTGACTTATTTCACTTAGAATCGTCGTACCTAAATCCACTCATCATGCTGCTAATAGCCTTATGACATTGATTTCATGGCTGAGTGATATTCCATTGTACATAAGGACCACAACTTTTTTATCCATTTTTCGCTTTCCTGGGATATTTAAGGTGGAATGAAGTGGAGGTCCTTGTCAACAGAGCAGCCCTAAACTTTGGGGTGCTTGTGTCTTGCTGATTTTCAATTTTCCCACTTTATCCCCCCATGCGTGGAAGTGCCCTATGCTCTCTAAGCTGTGTTTTTTAGATGTTTCAGGACACACCGTACCCCTCTCCAGAGTGGCTGTGGGCAAATTATATCCCGCCCATCAGTGTAGCAAGGCTCCCATTTCTCCATGGCCTGTCCTGCATTTCTGGTTTTGACACTTTTTTCAGCATAGCCCTTTTGACCGATGGGAAGCGAGACTTCTTTGTAGCGCTGATTTGCCTTTACAGGTTGCTTGGTTGGCCAAAAAGGGCGTATGCGTTTTTTCCTGAATATATTCAGGAAAAATCGCATACGCCCTTTTTGGCCAAGGGCATCATTGTCAACCTCTTGCCGCTTTTCATGTGCTTTAAAGGCGATTCGAATCTACCTCCTGAAATCTGATTCCTGCAATTATGCCTTGATTTCAAATCCTCTTATTTGCCTTCCCTCAATATATTTGTGGACGAGAGTTATCATTTATAACTCTGCAGGTTTGTGAATTGCAGTGCCCTGAAGCTCCATTTTACAAGTCCCTTTTTTGGGAGCTGGCCGCAAAAGCGCAGGATGGCTTCAGGCCCTGTTCTGGTTCTGGGGGGCAGGCTGAGCCTGTGGTTAATTCTTCTTCCTGATGGGAAAATAGAGTGACCTGTGCCTGTCCCAACACCAAGAGCTAGTCTCTCATTGGTTCCCCGTCTTCCCGTTCATCCTCAGGACAAATTGCAACCTGTACGGAACAGGAGGTTAAAGGTGCTGATGCTCCAAGTAGGGAGATTGCTAGTAAAGTGGCTGGAATGGCGAACCCGAGCACAAGGAGATGAGAAATGAGGTGCGTTTTAGAAACCTTTCCCCATCACACGGTGTACCATCTTCTGGGTTTCTCATGCATGTTTTCGATGTAGGAAGATGCCCTTGAACCTGGAGATTTGGGACCCATGCGATGGGTAGCACGCAGTATTACTTTAAAGGGTCTGCGTTTGCTCACCCAACCTCACCAAACCTCTCAGCCCCAAGAGTGTCCACCCTTATGTCTCATCCAGCTGTGGGTCTAGATATGGTCAATCCAGGTTGCATCACAGCCCCTGAACGAATTGTGTAAGAATTTCTCTGTCTTTCCCTGTCTTTGTTTCATGGGTTTTTAAAAGTAATTTATTTTTATAATGGGGTTTAGCTGCTTTTCACGGCTGTGTTTATGCCGCTTTACACCCACTTGACACACTAACAGAGAGATATCAATACATAGGTTTTAAGATTATTACTAGTCAGATATATTCTTGTGCGGTGAATCGGGCGTGTTGAGTCCAGTTCTCTGAGCAAGGAGTAGGTCTTGTCTATTACATATTGGGTTTATGGAACGGTATCTGAGCTAATTTGAAACTCTTGTTTTATGTATCACCCCACCTCACCTTTCCCGTTAAGCAGCCATAGTGTGTTTTCTGCATGTGTGACTCTGTTCTGTTTTGTAATTCAGTTCAAGTGTAATGGTTTTTACATTCCCTCTATAAGTGACACCTTATGAGAAGTGTCCTTTTCTGTGTGACTTATTTCACTTAGAATCGTCGTACCTAAATCCACTCATCATGCTGCTACTAGCCTTATGACATTGATTTCATGGCTGAGTGATATTCCATTGTACATAAGGAGCACAACTTTTTTATCCATTTTTCGCTTTCCTGGGATATTTAAGGTGGAATGAAGTGGAGGTCCTTGTCAACAGAGCAGCCCTAAACTTTGGGGTGCTTGTGTCTTGCTGATTTTCAATTTTCCCACTTTATCCCCCCATGCGTCAAGTGCCCTATGCTCTCTAAGCTGTGTTTTTTAGATGTTTCAGGACACACCGTACCCTTCTCCAGAGTGGCTGTGGGCAAATTACATCCCGCCCATCAGTGTAGCAAGGCTCCCATTTCTCCAAGGCCTGTCCTGCATTTCTGGTTTTGACACTTTTTTCAGCATGGCCCTTTTGACCGATGGGAAGCGAGACTTCTTTGTAGCGCTGATTTGCCTTTACAGGTTGCTTGGTTGGCCAAAAAGGGCGTATGCGTTTTTTCCTGAATATATTCAGGAAAAAACGCATACGCCCTTTTTGGCCAAGGGCATCATTATCAACGTTTTGCCGCTTTTCATGTGCTTTAAAGGCGATTCGAATCTACCTCCTGAAATCTGATTCCTGCAATTATGCCTTGATTTCAAATCCTCTTCTTTGCCTTCCCTCAATATATTTGTGGACGAGAGTTATCATTTATAACTCTGCAGGTTTGTGAATTGCAGTGCCCTGAAGCTCCATTTTAAAAGTCGCTTTTTTGGGAGCTGGCCGCAAAAGTGCAGGATGGCTTCAGGCCCTGTTCTGGTTCCGGGGGGCAGGCTGAGCCTGTGGTTAATTCTTCTTCCTGATGGGAAAATAGAGTGACCTCTGCCTGTCCCAAAACCAAGAGCTAGTCTCTCATTGCTTCCCCGTCTTCCCGTTCATCCTCAGGACAAATTGCAACCTGTACGGAACAGGAGGTTAAAGGTGCTGAGGCTCCAAGTAGGGAGATTGCTAGTAAAGTGGCTGGAATGGCGAACCCGAGCACAAGGAGATGAGAAATGAGGTGCGTTTTAGAAACCTTTCCCCATCACACGGTGTACCATCTTCTGGGTTTCTCATGCATGTTTTCGATGTAGGAAGATGCCCTTGAACCTGGAGATTTGGGACCCATGCGATGGGTAGCACGCAGTATTACTTTAAAGGGTCTGCGTTTGCTCACCCAACCTCACCAAACCTCTCAGCCCCAAGAGTGTCCACCCTTATGTCTCATCCAGCTGTGGGTCTAGATATGGTCAATCCAGGATGCATCACAGCCCGTGAACGAATTGTGTAAGAATTTCTCTCTCATTCCCTGTCTTTGTATCATGGGTTTTTAAAAGTAATTTATTTTTATAATGGGGTTTAGCTGCTTTTCACGGCTGTGTTTATGCCGCTTTACACCCACTTGACACACTAACAGAGAGATATCAATACATAGGTTTTAAGATTATTACTAGTCAGATATATTCTTGTGCGGTGAATCGGGCGTGTTGAGTCCAGTTCTCTGAGCAAGGAGTAGGTCTTGTCTATTACATATTGGGTTTATGGAACGGTATCTGAGCTAATTTGAAACTCTTGTTTTATATATCACCCCACCTCACCTTTCCCGTTAAGCAGCCATAGTGTGTTTTCTGCATGTGTGACTCTGTTCTGTTTTGTAATTCAGTTCAAGTGTAACGGTTTTTACATTCCCTCTATAAGTGACACCTTATGAGAAGTGTCCTTTTCTGTGTGACTTATTTCACTTAGAATCGTCGTACCTAAATCCACTCATCATGCTGCTACTAGCCTTATGACATTGATTTCATGGCTGAGTGATATTCCATTGTACATAAGGACCACAACTTTTTTATCCATTTTTCGCTTTCCTGGGATATTTAAGGTGGAATGAAGTGGAGGTCCTTGTCAACAGAGCAGCCCTAAACTTTGGGGTGCTTGTGTCTTGCTGATTTTCAATTTTCCCACTTTATCCCCCCATGCGTGGAAGTGCCCTATGCTCTCTAAGCTGTGTTTTTTAGATGTTTCAGGACACACCGTACCCTTCTCCAGAGTGGCTGTGGGCAAATTACATCCCGCCCATCAGTGTAGCAAGGCTCCCATTTCTCCATGGCCTGTCCTGCATTTCTGGTTTTGACACTTTTTTCAGCATAGCCCTTTTGACCGATGGGAAGCGAGACTTCTTTGTAGCGCTGATTTGCCTTTACAGGTTGCTTGGTTGGCCAAAAAGGGCGTATTCGTTTTTTCCTGAATATATTCAGGAAAAAACGCATACGCCCTTTTTGGCCAAGGGCATCATTGTCAACGTCTTGCCGCTTTTCATGTGCTTTAAAGGCGATTCGAATCTACCTCCTGAAATCTGATTCCTGCAATTATGCCTTGATTTCAAATCCTCTTCTTTGCCTTCCCTCAATATATTTGTGGACGAGAGTTATCATTTATAACTCTGCAGGTTTGTGAATTGCAGTGCCCTGAAGCTCCATTTTACTAGTCGCATTTTTGTGAGCTGGCCGCAAAAGCGCAGGATGGCTTCAGGCCCTGTTCTGGTTCCGGGGGGCAGGCTGAGCCTGTGGTTAATTCTTCTTCCTGAAGGGAAAATAGAGTGACCTGTGCCTGTCCCAACACCAAGAGCTAGTCTCTCATTGGTTCCCCGTCTTCCCGTTCATCCTCAGGACAAATTGCAACCTGTACGGAACAGGAGGTTAAAGGTTCTGATGCTCCAAGTAGGGAGATTGATAGTAAAGTGGCTGGAATGGCGAACCCGAGCACAAGGAGATGAGAAATGAGGTGCGTTTTAGAAACCTTTCCCCATCACACGGTGTACCATCTTCTGGATTTCTCAAGCATGATTTCGATGTAGGAAGATGCCCTTGAACCTGGAGATTTGGGACCCATGCGATGGGTAGCACGCAGTATTACTTTAAAGGGTCTGCGTTTGCTCACCCAACCTCACCAAACCTCTCAGCCCCAAGAGTGTCCACCCTTATGTCTCATCCTGCTGTGGGTCTAGATATGGTCAATCCAGGTTGCATCACAGCCCCTGAACGAATTGTGTAAGAATTTCTCTGTCTTTCCCTGTCTTTGTTTCATAGGTTTTTAAAAGTAATTTATTTTTATAATGGGGTTTAGCTGCTTTTCACGGCTGTGTTTATGCCGCTTTACACCCACTTGACACACTAACAGAGAGATATCAATACATAGGTTTTAAGATTATTACTAGTCAGATATATTCTTGTGCGGTGAATCGGGCGTGTTGAGTCCAGTTCTCTGAGCAAGGAGTAGGTCTTGTCTATTACATATTGGGTTTATGGAACGGTATCTGAGCTAATTTGAAACTCTTGTTTTATGTATCACCCCACCTCACCTTTCCCGTTAAGCAGCCATAGTGTGTTTTCTGCATGTGTGACTCTGTTCTGTTTTGTAATTCAGTTCAAGTGTAACGGTTTTTACATTCCCTCTATAAGTGACACCTTATGAGAAGTGTCCTTTTCTGTGTGACTTATTTCACTTAGAATCGTCGTACCTAAATCCACTCATCATGCTGCTACTAGCCTTATGACATTGATTTCATGGCTGAGTGATATTCCATTGTACATAAGGACCACAACTTTTTTATCCATTTTTCGCTTTCCTGGGATATTTAAGGTGGAATGAAGTGGAGGTCCTTGTCAACAGAGCAGCCCTAAACTTTGGGGTGCTTGTGTCTTGCTGATTTTCAATTTTCCCACTTTATCCCCCCATGCGTGGAAGTGCCCTATGCTCTCTAAGCTGTGTTTTTTAGATGTTTCAGGACACACCGTACCCTTCTCCAGAGTGGCTGTGGGCAATTTACATCCCGCCCATCAGTGTAGCAAGGCTCCCATTTCTCCATGGCCTGTCCTGCATTTCTGGTTTTGACCCTTTTTTCAGCATGGCCCTTTTGACCGATGGGAAGCGAGACTTCTTTGTAGCGCTGATTTGCCTTTCCAGGTTGCTTGGTTGGCCAAAAAGGGCGTATGCGTTTTTTCCTGAATATATTCAGGAAAAAACGCATACGCCCTTTTTGGCCAAGGGCATCATTGTCAACGTCTTGCCGCTTTTCATGTGCTTTAAAGGCGATTCGAATCTACCTCCTGAAATCTGATTCCTGCAATTATGCCTTGATTTCAAATCCTCTTCTTTGCCTTCCCTCAATATATTTGTGGACGAGAGTTATCATTTATAACTCTGCAGGTTTGTGAATTGCAGTGCCCTGAAGCTCCATTTTACTAGTCGCATTTTTGTGAGCTGGCCGCAAAAGCGCAGGATGGCTTCAGGCCCTGTTCTGGTTCCGGGGGGCAGGCTGAGCCTGTGGTTAATTCTTCTTCCTGAAGGGAAAATAGAGTGACCTGTGCCTGTCCCAACACCAAGAGCTAGTCTCTCATTGGTTCCCCGTCTTCCCGTTCATCCTCAGGACAAATTGCAACCTGTACGGAACAGGAGGTTAAAGGTTCTGATGCTCCAAGTAGGGAGATTGATAGTAAAGTGGCTGGAATGGCGAACCCGAGCACAAGGAGATGAGAAATGAGGTGCGTTTTAGAAACCTTTCCCCATCACACGGTGTACCATCTTCTGGATTTCTCAAGCATGATTTCGATGTAGGAAGATGCCCTTGAACCTGGAGATTTGGGACCCATGCGATGGGTAGCACGCAGTATTACTTTAAAGGGTCTGCGTTTGCTCACCCAACCTCACCAAACCTCTCAGCCCCAAGAGTGTCCACCCTTATGTCTCATCCTGCTGTGGGTCTAGATATGGTCAATCCAGGTTGCATCACAGCCCCTGAACGAATTGTGTAAGAATTTCTCTGTCTTTCCCTGTCTTTGTTTCATAGGTTTTTAAAAGTAATTTATTTTTATAATGGGGTTTAGCTGCTTTTCACGGCTGTGTTTATGCCGCTTTACACCCACTTGACACACTAACAGAGAGATATCAATACATAGGTTTTAAGATTATTACTAGTCAGATATATTCTTGTGCGGTGAATCGGGCGTGTTGAGTCCAGTTCTCTGAGCAAGGAGTAGGTCTTGTCTATTACATATTGGGTTTATGGAACGGTATCTGAGCTAATTTGAAACTCTTGTTTTATGTATCACCCCACCTCACCTTTCCCGTTAAGCAGCCATAGTGTGTTTTCTGCATGTGTGACTCTGTTCTGTTTTGTAATTCAGTTCAAGTGTAACGGTTTTTACATTCCCTCTATAAGTGACACCTTATGAGAAGTGTCCTTTTCTGTGTGACTTATTTCACTTAGAATCGTCGTACCTAAATCCACTCATCATGCTGCTACTAGCCTTATGACATTGATTTCATGGCTGAGTGATATTCCATTGTACATAAGGACCACAACTTTTTTATCCATTTTTCGCTTTCCTGGGATATTTAAGGTGGAATGAAGTGGAGGTCCTTGTCAACAGAGCAGCCCTAAACTTTGGGGTGCTTGTGTCTTGCTGATTTTCAATTTTCCCACTTTATCCCCCCATGCGTGGAAGTGCCCTATGCTCTCTAAGCTGTGTTTTTTAGATGTTTCAGGACACACCGTACCCTTCTCCAAAGTGGCTGTGGGCAATTTACATCCCGCCCATCAGTGTAGCAAGGCTCCCATTTCTCCATGGCCTGTCCTGCATTTCTGGTTTTGACCCTTTTTTCAGCATGGCCCTTTTGACCGATGGGAAGCGAGACTTCTTTGTAGCGCTGATTTGCCTTTCCAGGTTGCTTGGTTGGCCAAAAAGGTCGCATGCGTTTTTTCCTGAATATATTCAGGAAAAAACGCATACGCCCTTTTTGGCCAAGGGCATCATTGTCAACGTTTTGCCGCTTTTCATGTGCTTTAAAGGCGATTCGAATCTACCTCCTGAAATCTGATTCCTGCAATTCTGCCTTGATTTCCAATCCTCTTCTTTGCCTTCCCTCAATATATTTGTGGACGAGAGTTATCATTTATAACTCTGCAGGTTTGTGAATTGCAGTGCCCTGAAGCTCCATTTTACAAGTCGCTTTTTTGGGAGCTGGCCGCAAAAGCGCAGGATGGCTTCAGGCCCTGTTCTGGTTCTGGGGGGCAGGCTGAGCCTGTGGTTAATTCTTCTTCCTGATGGGAAAATAGAGTGACCTGTGCCTGTCCCAACACCAAGAGCTAGTCTCTCATTGGTTCCCCGTCTTCCCGTTCATCCTCAGGACAAATTGCAACCTGTACGGAACAGGAGGTTAAAGGTGCTGAGGCTCCAAGTAGGGAGATTGCTAGTAAAGTGGCTGGAATGGCGAACCCGAGCACAAGGAGATGAGAAATGAGGTGCGTTTTAGAAACCTTTCCCCATCACACGGTGTACCATCTTCTGGGTTTCTCATGCATGTTTTCGATGTAGGAAGATGCCCTTGAACCTGGAGATTTGGGACCCATGCGATGGGTAGCACGCAGTAGTACTTTAAAGGGTCTGCGTTTGCTCACCCAACCTCACCAAACCTCTCAGCCCCAAGAGTGTCCACCCTTATGTCTCATCCAGCTGTGGGTCTATATATGGTCAATCCAGGTTGCATCACAGCCCCTGAACGAATTGTGTAAGAATTTCTCTGTCTTTCCCTGTCTTTGTTTCATGGGTTTTTAAAAGTAATTTATTTTTATAATGGGGTTTAGCTGCTTTTCACAGCTGTGTTTATGCCGCTTTACACCCTCTTGACACACTAACAGAGAGATATCAATATATAGGTTTTAAGATTATTACTAGTCAGATATATTCTTGTGCGGTGAATCGGGCGTGTTGAGTCCAGTTCTCTGAGCAAGGAGTAGGTCTTGTCTATTACATATTGGGTTTATGGAACGATATCTGAGCTAATTTGAAACTCTTGTTTTATGTATCACCCCACCTCACCTTTCCCGTTAAGCAGCCATAGTGTGTTTTCTGCATGTGTGACTCTGTTCTGTTTTGTAATTCAGTTCAAGTGTAACGGTTTTTACATTCCCTCTATAAGTGACACCATATGAGAAGTGTCCTTTTCTGTGTGACTTATTTCACTTAGAATCGTCGTACCTAAATCCACTCATCATGCTGCTACTAGCCTTATGACATTGATTTCATGGTTGAGTGATATTCCATTGTACATAAGGACCACAACTTTTTTATCCATTTTTCGCTTTCCTGGGATATTTAAGGTGGAATGAAGTGGAGGTCCTTGTCAACAGAGCAGCCCTAAACTTTGGGGTGCTTGTGTCTTGCTGATTTTCAATTTTCCCACTTTATCCCCCCATGCGTGGAAGTGCCCTATGCTCTCTAAGCTGTGTTTTTTAGATGTTTCAGGACACACCGTACCCTTCTCCAGAGTGGCTGTGGGCAATTTACATCCCGCCCATCAGTGTAGCAAGGCTCCCATTTCTCCATGGCCTGTCCTGCATTTCTGGTTTTGACCCTTTTTTCAGCATGGCCCTTTTGACCGATGGGAAGCGAGACTTCTTTGTAGCGCTGATTTGCCTTTCCAGGTTGCTTGGTTGGCCAAAAAGGGCGTATGCGTTTTTTCCTGAATATATTCAGGAAAAAACGCATACGCCCTTTTTGGCCAAGGGCATCATTGTCAACGTCTTGCCGCTTTTCATGTGCTTTAAAGGCGATTCGAATCTACCTCCTGAAATCTGATTCCTGCAATTATGCCTTGATTTCAAATCCTCTTCTTTGCCTTCCCTCAATATATTTGTGGACGAGAGTTATCATTTATAACTCTGCAGGTTTGTGAATTGCAGTGCCCTGAAGCTCCATTTTACTAGTCGCATTTTTGTGAGCTGGCCGCAAAAGCGCAGGATGGCTTCAGGCCCTGTTCTGGTTCCGGGGGGCAGGCTGAGCCTGTGGTTAATTCTTCTTCCTGAAGGGAAAATAGAGTGACCTGTGCCTGTCCCAACACCAAGAGCTAGTCTCTCATTGGTTCCCCGTCTTCCCGTTCATCCTCAGGACAAATTGCAACCTGTACGGAACAGGAGGTTAAAGGTTCTGATGCTCCAAGTAGGGAGATTGATAGTAAAGTGGCTGGAATGGCGAACCCGAGCACAAGGAGATGAGAAATGAGGTGCGTTTTAGAAACCTTTCCCCATCACACGGTGTACCATCTTCTGGATTTCTCAAGCATGATTTCGATGTAGGAAGATGCCCTTGAACCTGGAGATTTGGGACCCATGCGATGGGTAGCACGCAGTATTACTTTAAAGGGTCTGCGTTTGCTCACCCAACCTCACCAAACCTCTCAGCCCCAAGAGTGTCCACCCTTATGTCTCATCCTGCTGTGGGTCTAGATATGGTCAATCCAGGTTGCATCACAGCCCCTGAACGAATTGTGTAAGAATTTCTCTGTCTTTCCCTGTCTTTGTTTCATAGGTTTTTAAAAGTAATTTATTTTTATAATGGGGTTTAGCTGCTTTTCACGGCTGTGTTTATGCCGCTTTACACCCACTTGACACACTAACAGAGAGATATCAATACATAGGTTTTAAGATTATTACTAGTCAGATATATTCTTGTGCGGTGAATCGGGCGTGTTGAGTCCAGTTCTCTGAGCAAGGAGTAGGTCTTGTCTATTACATATTGGGTTTATGGAACGGTATCTGAGCTAATTTGAAACTCTTGTTTTATGTATCACCCCACCTCACCTTTCCCGTTAAGCAGCCATAGTGTGTTTTCTGCATGTGTGACTCTGTTCTGTTTTGTAATTCAGTTCAAGTGTAACGGTTTTTACATTCCCTCTATAAGTGACACCTTATGAGAAGTGTCCTTTTCTGTGTGACTTATTTCACTTAGAATCGTCGTACCTAAATCCACTCATCATGCTGCTACTAGCCTTATGACATTGATTTCATGGCTGAGTGATATTCCATTGTACATAAGGACCACAACTTTTTTATCCATTTTTCGCTTTCCTGGGATATTTAAGGTGGAATGAAGTGGAGGTCCTTGTCAACAGAGCAGCCCTAAACTTTGGGGTGCTTGTGTCTTGCTGATTTTCAATTTTCCCACTTTATCCCCCCATGCGTGGAAGTGCCCTATGCTCTCTAAGCTGTGTTTTTTAGATGTTTCAGGACACACCGTACCCTTCTCCAGAGTGGCTGTGGGCAATTTACATCCCGCCCATCAGTGTAGCAAGGCTCCCATTTCTCCATGGCCTGTCCTGCATTTCTGGTTTTGACCCTTTTTTCAGCATGGCCCTTTTGACCGATGGGAAGCGAGACTTCTTTGTAGCGCTGATTTGCCTTTCCAGGTTGCTTGGTTGGCCAAAAAGGTCGCATGCGTTTTTTCCTGAATATATTCAGGAAAAAACGCATACGCCCTTTTTGGCCAAGGGCATCATTGTCAACGTTTTGCCGCTTTTCATGTGCTTTAAAGGCGATTCGAATCTACCTCCTGAAATCTGATTCCTGCAATTCTGCCTTGATTTCCAATCCTCTTCTTTGCCTTCCCTCAATATATTTGTGGACGAGAGTTATCATTTATAACTCTGCAGGTTTGTGAATTGCAGTGCCCTGAAGCTCCATTTTACAAGTCGCTTTTTTGGGAGCTGGCCGCAAAAGCGCAGGATGGCTTCAGGCCCTGTTCTGGTTCTGGGGGGCAGGCTGAGCCTGTGGTTAATTCTTCTTCCTGATGGGAAAATAGAGTGACCTGTGCCTGTCCCAACACCAAGAGCTAGTCTCTCATTGGTTCCCCGTCTTCCCGTTCATCCTCAGGACAAATTGCAACCTGTACGGAACAGGAGGTTAAAGGTGCTGAGGCTCCAAGTAGGGAGATTGCTAGTAAAGTGGCTGGAATGGCGAACCCGAGCACAAGGAGATGAGAAATGAGGTGCGTTTTAGAAACCTTTCCCCATCACACGGTGTACCATCTTCTGGGTTTCTCATGCATGTTTTCGATGTAGGAAGATGCCCTTGAACCTGGAGATTTGGGACCCATGCGATGGGTAGCACGCAGTAGTACTTTAAAGGGTCTGCGTTTGCTCACCCAACCTCACCAAACCTCTCAGCCCCAAGAGTGTCCACCCTTATGTCTCATCCAGCTGTGGGTCTATATATGGTCAATCCAGGTTGCATCACAGCCCCTGAACGAATTGTGTAAGAATTTCTCTGTCTTTCCCTGTCTTTGTTTCATGGGTTTTTAAAAGTAATTTATTTTTATAATGGGGTTTAGCTGCTTTTCACAGCTGTGTTTATGCCGCTTTACACCCTCTTGACACACTAACAGAGAGATATCAATATATAGGTTTTAAGATTATTACTAGTCAGATATATTCTTGTGCGGTGAATCGGGCGTGTTGAGTCCAGTTCTCTGAGCAAGGAGTAGGTCTTGTCTATTACATATTGGGTTTATGGAACGATATCTGAGCTAATTTGAAACTCTTGTTTTATGTATCACCCCACCTCACCTTTCCCGTTAAGCAGCCATAGTGTGTTTTCTGCATGTGTGACTCTGTTCTGTTTTGTAATTCAGTTCAAGTGTAACGGTTTTTACATTCCCTCTATAAGTGACACCATATGAGAAGTGTCCTTTTCTGTGTGACTTATTTCACTTAGAATCGTCGTACCTAAATCCACTCATCATGCTGCTACTAGCCTTATGACATTGATTTCATGGTTGAGTGATATTCCATTGTACATAAGGACCACAACTTTTTTATCCATTTTTCGCTTTCCTGGGATATTTAAGGTGGAATGAAGTGGAGGTCCTTGTCAACAGAGCAGCCCTAAACTTTGGGGTGCTTGTGTCTTGCTGATTTTCAATTTTCCCACTTTATCCCCCCATGCGTGGAAGTGCCCTATGCTCTCTAAGCTGTGTTTTTTAGATGTTTCAGGACACACCGTACCCTTCTCCAGAGTGGCTGTGGGCAAATTACATCCCGCCCATCAGTGTAGCAAGGCTCCCATTTCTCCATGGCCTGTCCTGCATTTCTGGTTTTGACACTTTTTTCAGCATAGCCCTTTTGACCGATGGGAAGCGAGACTTCTTTGTAGCGCTGATTTGCCTTTCCAGGTTGCTTGGTTGGCCAAAAAGGGCGTATGCGTTTTTTCCTGAATATATTCAGGAAAAATCGCATACGCCCTTTTTGGCCAAGGGCATCATTGTCAACGTCTTGCCTCTTTTCATGTGCTTTAAAGGCGATTCGAATCTACCTCCTGAAATCTGATTCCTGCAATTATGCCTTGATTTCAAATCCTCTTATTTGCCTTCCCTCAATATATTTGTGGACGAGAGTTATCATTTATAACTCTGCAGGTTTGTGAATTGCAGTGCCCTGAAGCTCCATTTTACAAGTCGCATTTTTGTGAGCTGGCCGCAAAAGCGCAGGATGGCTTCAGGCCCTGTTCTGGTTCCGGGGGGCAGGCTGAGCCTGTGGTTAATTCTTCTTCCTGAAGGGAAAATAGAGTGACCTGTGCCTGTCCCAACACCAAGAGCTAGTCTCTCATTGGTTCCCCGTCTTCCCGTTCATCCTCAGGACAAATTGCAACCTGTACGGAACAGGAGGTTAAAGGTGCTGATGCTCCAAGTAGGGAGATTGCTAGTAAAGTGGCTGGAATGGCGAACCCGAGCACAAGGAGATGAGAAATGAGGTGCGTTTTAGAAACCTTTCCCCATCACACGGTGTACCATCTTCTGGATTTCTCAAGCAGGATTTCGATGTAGGAAGATGCCCTTGAACCTGGAGATTTGGGACCCATGCGATGGGTAGCACGCAGTATTACTTTAAAGGGTCTGCGTTTGCTCACCCAACCTCACCAAACCTCTCAGCCCCAAGAGTGTCCACCCTTATGTCTCATCCTGCTGTGGGTCTAGATATGGTCAATCCAGGTTGCATCACAGCCCCTGAACGAATTGTGTAAGAATTTCTCTGTCTTTCCCTGTCTTTGTTTCATGGGTTTTTAAAAGTAATTTATTTTTATAATGGGGTTTAGCTGCTTTTCACGGCTGTGTTTATGCCGCTTTACACCCACTTGACACACTAACAGAGAGATATCAATACATAGGTTTTAAGATTATTACTAGTCAGATATATTCTTGTGCGGTGAATCGGGCGTGTTGAGTCCAGTTCTCTGAGCAAGGAGTAGGTCTTGTCTATTACATATTGGGTTTATGGAACGGTATCTGAGCTAATTTGAAACTCTTGTTTTATGTATCACCCCACCTCACCTTTCCCGTTAAGCAGCCATAGTGTGTTTTCTGCATGTGTGACTCTGTTCTGTTTTGTAATTCAGTTCAAGTGTAACGGTTTTTACATTCCCTCTATAAGTGACACCTTATGAGAAGTGTCCTTTTCTGTGTGACTTATTTCACTTAGAATCGTCGTACCTAAATCCACTCATCATGCTGCTACTAGCCTTATGACATTGATTTCATGGCTGAGTGATATTCCATTGTACATAAGGACCACAACTTTTTTATCCATTTTTCGCTTTCCTGGGATATTTAAGGTGGAATGAAGTGGAGGTCTTGTCAACAGAGCAGCCCTAAACTTTGGGGTGCTTGTGTCTTGCTGATTTTCAATTTTCCCACTTTATCCCCCCATGCGTGGAAGTGCCCTATGCTCTCTAAGCTGTGTTTTTTAGATGTTTCAGGACACACCGTACCCTTCTCCAGAGTGGCTGTGGGCAATTTACATCCCGCCCATCAGTGTAGCAAGGCTCCCATTTCTCCATGGCCTGTCCTGCATTTCTGGTTTTGACACTTTTTTTGGCATGGCCCTTTTGACCGATGGGAAGCGAGACTTGTTTGTAGCGCTGATTTGCCTTTCCAGGTTGCTTGGTTGGCCAAAAAGGTCGCATGCGTTTTTTCCTGAATATATTCAGGAAAAAACGCATACGCCCTTTTTGGCCAAGGGCATCATTGTCAACGTTTTGCCGCTTTTCATGTGCTTTAAAGGCGATTCGAATCTACCTCCTGAAATCTGATTCCTGCAATTCTGCCTTGATTTCCAATCCTCTTCTTTGCCTTCCCTCAATATATTTGTGGACGAGAGTTATCATTTATAACTCTGCAGGTTTGTGAATTGCAGTGCCCTGAAGCTCCATTTTACAGGTCGCTTTTTTGGGAGCTGGCCGCAAAAGCGCAGGATGGCTTCAGGCCCTGTTCTGGTTCTGGGGGGCAGGCTGAGCCTGTGGTTAATTCTTCTTCCTGATGGGAAAATAGAGTGACCTGTGCCTGTACCAACACCAAGAGCTAGTCTCTCATTGGTTCCCCGTCTTCCCGTTCATCCTCAGGACAAATTGCAACCTGTACGGAACAGGAGGTTAAAGGTGCTGATGCTCCAAGTAGGGAGATTGATAGTAAAGTCGCTGGAATGGCGAACCCGAGCACAAGGAGATGAGAAATGAGGTGCGTTTTAGAAACCTTTCCCCATCACACGGTGTACCATCTTCTGGGTTTCTCATGCATGTTTTCGATGTAGGAAGATGCCCTTGAACCTGGAGATTTGGGACCCATGCGATGGGTAGCACGCAGTATTACTTTAAAGGGTCTGCGTTTGCTCACCCAACCTCACCAAACCTCTCAGCCCCAAGAGTGTCCACCCTTATGTCTCATCCAGGTGTGGGTCTAGATATGGTCAATCCAGGTTGCATCACAGCCCCTGAACGAATTGTGTAAGAATTTCTCTGTCTTTCCCTGTCTTTGTTTCATGGGTTTTTAAAAGTAATTTATTTTTATAATGGGGTTTAGCTGCTTTTCACGGCTGTGTTTATGCCGCTTTACACCCACTTGACACACTAACAGAGAGATATCAATACATAGGTTTTAAGATTATTACTAGTCAGATATATTCTTGTGCGGTGAATCGGGCGTGTTGAGTCCAGTTCTCTGAGCAAGGAGTTGGTCTTGTCTATTACATATTGGGTTTATGGAACGGTATCTGAGCTAATTTGAAACTCTTGTTTTATGTATCACCCCACCTCACCTTTCCCGTTAAGCAGCCATAGTGTGTTTTCTGCATGTGTGACTCTGTTCTGTTTTGTAATTCAGTTCAAGTGTAACGGTTTTTACATTCCCTCTATAAGTGACACCTTATGAGAAGTGTCCTTTTCTGTGTGACTTATTTCACTTAGAATCGTCGTACCTAAATCCACTCATCATGCTGCTACTAGCCTTATGACATTGATTTCATGGCTGAGTGATATTCCATTGTACATAAGGACCACAACTTTTTTATCCATTTTTCGCTTTCCTGGGATATTTAAGGTGGAATGAAGTGGAGGTCCTTGTCAACAGAGCAGCCCTAAACTTTGGGGTGCTTGTGTCTTGCTGATTTTCAATTTTCCCACTTTATCCCCCCATGCGTGGAAGTGCCCTATGCTCTCTAAGCTGTGTTTTTTAGATGTTTCAGGACACACCGTACCCTTCTCCAGAGTGGCTGTGGGCAATTTACATCCCGCCCATCAGTGTAGCAAGGCTCCCATTTCTCCATGGCCTGTCCTGCATTTCTGGTTTTGACCCTTTTTTCAGCATGGCCCTTTTGACCGATGGGAAGCGAGACTTCTTTGTAGCGCTGATTTGCCTTTCCAGGTTGCTTGGTTGGCCAAAAAGGTCGCATGCGTTTTTTCCTGAATATATTCAGGAAAAAACGCATACGCCCTTTTTGGCCAAGGGCATCATTGTCAACGTTTTGCCGCTTTTCATGTGCTTTAAAGGCGATTCGAATCTACCTCCTGAAATCTGATTCCTGCAATTCTGCCTTGATTTCCAATCCTCTTCTTTGCCTTCCCTCAATATATTTGTGGACGAGAGTTATCATTTATAACTCTGCAGGTTTGTGAATTGCAGTGCCCTGAAGCTCCATTTTACAAGTCGCTTTTTTGGGAGCTGGCCGCAAAAGCGCAGGATGGCTTCAGGCCCTGTTCTGGTTCTGGGGGGCAGGCTGAGCCTGTGGTTAATTCTTCTTCCTGATGGGAAAATAGAGTGACCTGTGCCTGTCCCAACACCAAGAGCTAGTCTCTCATTGGTTCCCCGTCTTCCCGTTCATCCTCAGGACAAATTGCAACCTGTACGGAACAGGAGGTTAAAGGTGCTGATGCTCCAAGTAGGGAGATTGATAGTAAAGTGGCTGGAATGGCGATCCCGAGCACAAGGAGATGAGAAATGAGGTGCGTTTTAGAAACCTTTCCCCATCACACGGTGTACCATCTTCTGGGTTTCTCATGCATGTTTTCGATGTAGGAAGATGCCCTTGAACCTGGAGATTTGGGACCCATGCGATGGGTAACACGCAGTATTACTTTAAAGGGTCTGCATTTGCTCACCCAACCTCACCAAACCTCTCAGCCCCAAGAGTGTCCACCCTTATGTCTCATCCAGCTGTGGGTCTAGATATGGTCAATCCAGGTTGCATCACAGCCCCTGAACGAATTGTGTAAGAATTTCTCTCTCTTTCCCTGTCTTTGTTTCATGGGTTTTTAAAAGTAATTTATTTTTATAATGGGGTTTAGCTGCTTTTCACGGCTGTGTTTATGCCGCTTTACACCCACTTGACACACTAACAGAGAGATATTAATACATAGGTTTTAAGATTATTACTAGTCAGATATATTCTTGTGCGGTGAATCGGGCGTGTTGAGTCCAGTTCTCTGAGCAAGGAGTTGGTCTTGTCTATTACATATTGGGTTTATGGAACGGTATCTGAGCTAATTTGAAACTCTTGTTTTATGTATCACCCCACCTCACCTTTCCCCTTAAGCAGCCATAGTGTGTTTTCTGCATGTGTGACTCTGTTCTGTTTTGTAATTCAGTTCAAGTGTAATGGTTTTTACATTCCCTCTATAAGTGACACCTTATGAGAAGTGTCCTTTTCTGTGTGACTTATTTCACTTAGAATCGTCGTACCTAAATCCACTCATCATGCTGCTACTAGCCTTATGACATTGATTTCATGGCTGAGTGATATTCCATTGTACATAAGGACCACAACTTTTTTATCCATTTTTCGCTTTCCTGGGATATTTAAGGTGGAATGAAGTGGAGGTCCTTGTCAACAGAGCAGCCCTAAACTTTGGGGTGCTTGTGTCTTGCTGATTTTCAATTTTCCCACTTTATCCCCACATGCGTGGAAGTGCCCTATGCTCTCTAAGCTGTGTTTTTTAGATGTTTCAGGACACACCGTACACTTCTCCAGAGTGGCTGTTGGCAATTTACATCCCACCCATCAGTGTAGCAAGGCTCCCATTTCTCCATGGCCTGTCCTGCATTTCTGGTTATGACACTTTTTTCGGCATGGCCCTTTTGACCGATGGGAAGCGAGACTTCTTTGTAGCGCTGATTTGCCTTTCCAGGTTGCTTGGTTGGCCAAAAAGGGCGCATGCGTTTTTTCCTGAATATATTCAGGAAAAAACGCATGCGCCCTTTTTGGCCAAGGGCATCATTGTCAACGTTTTGCCGCTTTTCATGTGCTTTAAAGGCGATTCGAATCTACCTCCTGAAATCTGTTTCCTGCAATTCTGCCTTGATTTCAAATCCTCTTCTTTGCCTTCCCTCAATATATTTGTGGACGAGAGTTATCATTTATAACTCTGCAGGTTTGTGAATTGCAGTGCCCTGAAGCTCCATTTTACAAGTCGCATTTTTGTGAGCTGGCCGCAAAAGCGCAGGATGGCTTCAGGCCCTGTTCTGGTTCCGGGGGGCAGGCTGAGCCTGTGGTTAATTCTTCTTCCTGAAGGGAAAATAGAGTGACCTGTGCCTGTCCCAACACCAAGAGCTAGTCTCTCATTGGTTCCCCGTCTTCCCGTTCATCCTCAGGACAAATTGCAACCTGTACGGAACAGGAGGTTAAAGGTGCTGATGCTCCAAGTAGGGAGATTGATAGTAAAGTGGCTGGAATGGCGAACCCGAGCACAAGGAGATGAGAAATGAGGTGCGTTTTAGAAACCTTTCCCCATCACACGGTGTACCATCTTCTGGGTTTCTCATGCATGTTTTCGATGTAGGAAGATGCCCTTGAACCTGGAGATTTGGGACCCATGCGATGGGTAGCACGCAGTATTACTTTAAAGGGTCTGCGTTTGCTCACCCAACCTCACCAAACCTCTCAGCCCCAAGAGTGTCCACCCTTATGTCTCATCCAGCTGTGGGTCTAGATATGGTCAATCCAGGTTGCATCACAGCCCCTGAACGAATTGTGTAAGAATTTCTCTGTCTTTCCCTGTCTTTGTTTCATGGGTTTTTTAAAGTAATTTATTTTTATAATGGGGTTTAGCTGCTTTTCACGGCTGTGTTTATGCCGCTTTACACCCACTTGACACACTAACAGAGAGATATCAATACATAGGTTTTAAGATTATTACTAGTCAGATATATTCTTGTGCGGTGAATCGGGCGTGTTGAGTCCAGTTCTCTGAGCAAGGAGTTGGTCTTGTCTATTACATATTGGGTTTATGGAACGGTATCTGAGCTAATTTGAAACTCTTGTTTTATGTATCACCCCACCTCACCTTTCCCGTTAAGCAGCCATAGTGTGTTTTCTGCATGTGTGACTCTGTTCTGTTTTGTAATTCAGTTCAAGTGTAACGGTTTTTACATTCCCTCTATAAGTGACACCTTATGAGAAGTGTCCTTTTCTGTGTGACTTATTTCACTTAGAATCGTCGTACCTAAATCCACTCATCATGCTGCTACTAGCCTTATGACATTGATTTCATGGCTGAGTGATATTCCATTGTACATAAGGACCACAACTTTTTTATCCATTTTTCGCTTTCCTGGGATATTTAAGGTGGAATGAAGTGGAGGTCCTTGTCAACAGAGCAGCCCTAAACTTTGGGGTGCTTGTGTCTTGCTGATTTTCAATTTTCCCACTTTATCCCCCCATGCGTGGAAGTGCCCTATGCTCTCTAAGCTGTGTTTTTTAGATGTTTCAGGACACACCGTACCCTTCTCCAGAGTGGCTGTGGGCAATTTACATCCCGCCCATCAGTGTAGCAAGGCTCCCATTTCTCCATGGCCTGTCCTGCATTTCTGGTTTTGACCCTTTTTTCAGCATGGCCCTTTTGACCGACGGGAAGCGAGACTTCTTTGTAGCGCTGATTTGCCTTTCCAGGTTGCTTGGTTGGCCAAAAAGGTCGCATGCGTTTTTTCCTGAATATATTCAGGAAAAAACGCATACGCCCTTTTTGGCCAAGGGCATCATTGTCAACGTTTTGCCGCTTTTCATGTGCTTTAAAGGCGATTCGAATCTACCTCCTGAAATCTGATTCCTGCAATTGTGCCTTGATTTCCAATCTTCTTCTTTGCCTTCCCTCAATATATTTGTGGACGAGAGTTATCATTTATAACTCTGCAGGTTTGTGAATTGCAGTGCCCTGAAGCTCCATTTTACAAGTCGCTTTTTTGGGAGCTGGCCGCAAAAGCGCAGGATGGCTTCAGGCCCTGTTCTGGTTCTGGGGGGCAGGCTGAGCCTGTGGTTAATTCTTCTTCCTGATGGGAAAATAGAGTGACCTGTGCCTGTCCCAACACCAAGAGCTAGTCTCTCATTGGTTCCCCGTCTTCCCGTTCATCCTCAGGACAAATTGCAACCTGTACGGAACAGGAGGTTAAAGGTGCTGAGGCTCCAAGTAGGGAGATTGCTAGTAAAGTGGCTGGAATGGCGAACCCGAGCACAAGGAGATGAGAAATGAGGTGCGTTTTAGAAACCTTTCCCCATCACACGGTGTACCATCTTCTGGGTTTCTCATGCATGTTTTCGATGTAGGAAGATGCCCTTGAACCTGGAGATTTGGGACCCATGCGATGGGTAGAACGCAGTAGTACTTTAAAGGGTCTGCGTTTGCTCACCCAACCTCACCAAACCTCTCAGCCCCAAGAGTGTCCACCCTTATGTCTCATCCAGCTGTGGGTCTAGATATGGTCAATCCAGGTTGCATCACAGCCCCTGAACGAATTGTGTAAGAATTTCTCTGTCTTTCCCTGTCTTTGTTTCATGGGTTTTTAAAAGTAATTTATTTTTATAATGGGGTTTAGCTGCTTTTCACGGCTGTGTTTATGCCGCTTTACACCCACTTGACACACTAACAGAGAGATATCAATACATAGGTTTTAAGATTATTACTAGTCAGATATATTCTTGTGCGGTGAATCGGGCGTGTTGAGTCCAGTTCTCTGAGCAAGGAGTAGGTCTTGTCTATTACATATTGGGTTTATGGAACGATATCTGAGCTAATTTGAAACTCTTGTTTTATGTATCACCCCACCTCACCTTTCCCGTTAAGCAGCCATAGTGTGTTTTCTGCATGTGTGACTCTGTTCTGTTTTGTAATTCAGTTCAAGTGTAACGGTTTTTACATTCCCTCTATAAGTGACACCATATGAGAAGTGTCCTTTTCTGTGTGACTTATTTCACTTAGAATCGTCGTACCTAAATCCACTCATCATGCTGCTACTAGCCTTATGACATTGATTTCATGGCTGAGTGATATTCCATTGTACATAAGGACCACAACTTTTTTATCCATTTTTCGCTTTCCTGGGATATTTAAGGTGGAATGAAGTGGAGGTCCTTGTCAACAGAGCAGCCCTAAACTTTGGGGTGCTTGTGTCTTGCTGATTTTCAATTTTCCCACTTTATCCCCCCATGCGTGGAAGTGCCCTATGCTCTCTAAGCTGTGTTTTTTAGATGTTTCAGGACACACCGTACCCTTCTCCAGAGTGGCTGTGGGCAAATTACATCCCGCCCATCAGTGTAGCAAGGCTCCCATTTCTCCATGGCCTGTCCTGCATTTCTGGTTTTGACACTTTTTTCAGCATAGCCCTTTTGACCGATGGGAAGCGAGACTTCTTTGTAGCGCTGATTTGCCTTTACAGGTTGCTTGGTTGGCCAAAAAGGGCGTATGCGTTTTTTCCTGAATATATTCAGGAAAAATCGCATACGCCCTTTTTGGCCAAGGGCATCATTGTCAACGTCTTGCCGCTTTTCATGTGCTTTAAAGGCGATTCGAATCTACCTCCTGAAATCTGATTCCTGCAATTATGCCTTGATTTCAAATCCTCTTATTTGCCTTCCCTCAATATATTTGTGGACGAGAGTTATCATTTATAACTCTGCAGGTTTGTGAATTGCAGTGCCCTGAAGCTCCATTTTACAAGTCGCATTTTTGTGAGCTGGCCGCAAAAGCGCAGGATGGCTTCAGGCCCTGTTCTGGTTCCGGGGGGCAGGCTGAGCCTGTGGTTAATTCTTCTTCCTGAAGGGAAAATAGAGTGACCTGTGCCTGTCCCAACACCAAGAGCTAGTCTCTCATTGGTTCCCCGTCTTCCCGTTCATCCTCAGGACAAATTGCAACCTGTACGGAACAGGAGGTTAAAGGTGCTGATGCTCCAAGTAGGGAGATTGCTAGTAAAGTGGCTGGAATGGCGAACCCGAGCACAAGGAGATGAGAAATGAGGTGCGTTTTAGAAACCTTTCCCCATCACACGGTGTACCATCTTCTGGATTTCTCAAGCAGGATTTCGATGTAGGAAGATGCCCTTGAACCTGGAGATTTGGGACCCATGCGATGGGTAGCACGCAGTATTACTTTAAAGGGTCTGCGTTTGCTCACCCAACCTCACCAAACCTCTCAGCCCCAAGAGTGTCCACCCTTATGTCTCATCCTGCTGTGGGTCTAGATATGGTCAATCCAGGTTGCATCACAGCCCCTGAACGAATTGTGTAAGAATTTCTCTGTCTTTCCCTGTCTTTGTTTCATGGGTTTTTAAAAGTAATTTATTTTTATAATGGGGTTTAGCTGCTTTTCACGGCTGTGTTTATGCCGCTTTACACCCACTTGACACACTAACAGAGAGATATCAATACATAGGTTTTAAGATTATTACTAGTCAGATATATTCTTGTGCGGTGAATCGGGCGTGTTGAGTCCAGTTCTCTGAGCAAGGAGTAGGTCTTGTCTATTACATATTGGGTTTATGGAACGGTATCTGAGCTAATTTGAAACTCTTGTTTTATGTATCACCCCACCTCACCTTTCCCGTTAAGCAGCCATAGTGTGTTTTCTGCATGTGTGACTCTGTTCTGTTTTGTAATTCAGTTCAAGTGTAACGGTTTTTACATTCCCTCTATAAGTGACACCTTATGAGAAGTGTCCTTTTCTGTGTGACTTATTTCACTTAGAATCGTCGTACCTAAATCCACTCATCATGCTGCTACTAGCCTTATGACATTGATTTCATGGCTGAGTGATATTCCATTGTACATAAGGACCACAACTTTTTTATCCATTTTTCGCTTTCCTGGGATATTTAAGGTGGAATGAAGTGGAGGTCCTTGTCAACAGAGCAGCCCTAAACTTTGGGGTGCTTGTGTCTTGCTGATTTTCAATTTTCCCACTTTATCCCCCCATGCGTGGAAGTGCCCTATGCTCTCTAAGCTGTGTTTTTTAGATGTTTCAGGACACACCGTACCCTTCTCCAGAGTGGCGGTGGGCAATTTACATCCCGCCCATCAGTGTAGCAAGGCTCCCATTTCTCCATGGCCTGTCCTGCATTTCTGGTTTTGACACTTTTTTCAGCATGGCCCTTTTGACCGATGGGAAGCGAGACTTCTTTGTAGCGCTGATTTGCCTTTCCAGGTTGCTTGGTTGGCCAAAAAGGTCGCATGCGTTTTTTCCTGAATATATTCAGGAAAAAACGCATACGCCCTTTTTGGCCAAGGGCATCATTGTCAACGTTTTGCCGCTTTTCATGTGCTTTAAAGGCGATTCGAATCTACCTCCTGAAATCTGATTCCTGCAATTCTGCCTTGATTTCCAATCCTCTTCTTTGCCTTCCCTCAATATATTTGTGGACGAGAGTTATCATTTATAACTCTGCAGGTTTGTGAATTGCAGTGCCCTGAAGCTCCATTTCACAAGTCGCTTTTTTGGGAGCTGGCCGCAAAAGCGCAGGATGGCTTCAGGCCCTGTTCTGGTTCTGGGGGGCAGGCTGAGCCTGTGGTTAATTCTTCTTCCTGATGGGAAAATAGAGTGACCTGTGCCTGTCCCAACACCAAGAGCTAGTCTCTCATTGGTTCCCCGTCTTCCCGTTCATCCTCAGGACAAATTGCAACCTGTACGGAACAGGAGGTTAAAGGTGCTGATGCTCCAAGTAGGGAGATTGATAGTAAAGTGGCTGGAATGGCGAACCCGAGCACAAGGAGATGAGAAATGAGGTGCGTTTTAGAAACCTTTCCCCATCACACGGTGTACCATCTTCTGGGTTTCTCATGCATGTTTTCGATGTAGGAAGATGCCCTTGAACCTGGAGATTTGGGACCCATGCGATGGGTAACACGCAGTATTACTTTAAAGGGTCTGCATTTGCTCACCCAACCTCACCAAACCTCTCAGCCCCAAGAGTGTCCACCCTTATGTCTCATCCAGCTGTGGGTCTAGATATGGTCAATCCAGGTTGCATCACAGCCCCTGAACGAATTGTGTAAGAATTTCTCTCTCTTTCCCTGTCTTTGTTTCATGGGTTTTTAAAAGTAATTTATTTTTATAATGGGGTTTAGCTGCTTTTCACGGCTGTGTTTATGCCGCTTTACACCCACTTGACACACTAACAGAGAGATATTAATACATAGGTTTTAAGATTATTACTAGTCAGATATATTCTTGTGCGGTGAATCGGGCGTGTTGAGTCCAGTTCTCTGAGCAAGGAGTTGGTCTTGTCTATTACATATTGGGTTTATGGAACGGTATCTGAGCTAATTTGAAACTCTTGTTTTATGTATCACCCCACCTCACCTTTCCCGTTAAGCAGCCATAGTGTGTTTTCTGCATGTGTGACTCTGTTCTGTTTTGTAATTCAGTTCAAGTGTAACGGTTTTTACATTCCCTCTATAAGTGACACCTTATGAGAAGTGTCCTTTTCTGTGTGACTTATTTCACTTAGAATCGTCGTACCTAAATCCACTCATCATGCTGCTACTAGCCTTATGACATTGATTTCATGGCTGAGTGATATTCCATTGTACATAAGGACCACAACTTTTTTATCCATTTTTCGCTTTCCTGGGATATTTAAGGTGGAATGAAGTGGAGGTCCTTGTCAACAGAGCAGCCCTAAACTTTGGGGTGCTTGTGTCTTGCTGATTTTCAATTTTCCCACTTTATCCCCCCATGCGTGGAAGTGCCCTATGCTCTCTAAGCTGTGTTTTTTAGATGTTTCAGGACACACCGTACCCTTCTCCAGAGTGGCTGTGGGCAATTTACATCCCGCCCATCAGTGTAGCAAGGCTCCCATTTCTCCATGGCCTGTCCTGCATTTCTGGTTTTGACCCTTTTTTCAGCATGGCCCTTTTGACCGATGGGAAGCGAGACTTCTTTGTAGCGCTGATTTGCCTTTCCAGGTTGCTTGGTTGGCCAAAAAGGTCGCATGCGTTTTTTCCTGAATATATTCAGGAAAAAACGCATACGCCCTTTTTGGCCAAGGGCATCATTGTCAACGTTTTGCCGCTTTTCATGTGCTTTAAAGGCGATTCGAATCTACCTCCTGAAATCTGATTCCTGCAATTCTGCCTTGATTTCCAATCCTCTTCTTTGCCTTCCCTCAATATATTTGTGGACGAGAGTTATCATTTATAACTCTGCAGGTTTGTGAATTGCAGTGCCCTGAAGCTCCATTTTACAAGTCGCTTTTTTGGGAGCTGGCCGCAAAAGCGCAGGATGGCTTCAGGCCCTGTTCTGGTTCTGGGGGGCAGGCTGAGCCTTTGGTTAATTCTTCTTCCTGATGGGAAAATAGAGTGACCTGTGCCTGTCCCAACACCAAGAGCTAGTCTCTCATTGGTTCCCCGTCTTCCCGTTCATCCTCAGGACAAATTGCAACCTGTACGGAACAGGAAGTTAAAGGTGCTGATGCTCCAAGTAGGGAGATTGATAGTAAAGTGGCTGGAATGGCGAACCCGAGCACAAGGAGATGAGAAATGAGGTGCGTTTTAGAAACCTTTCCCCATCACACGGTGTACCATCTTCTGGGTTTCTCATGCATGTTTTCGATGTAGGAAGATGCCCTTGAACCTGGAGATTTGGGACCCATGCGATGGGTAGCACGCAGTATTACTTTAAAGGGTCTGCATTTGCTCACCCAACCTCACCAAACCTCTCAGCCCCAAGAGTGTCCACCCTTATGTCTCATCCAGCTGTGGGTCTAGATATGGTCAATCCAGGTTGCATCACAGCCCCTGAACGAATTGTGTAAGAATTTCTCTGTCTTTCCCTGTCTTTGTTTCATGGGTTTTTAAAAGTAATTTATTTTTATAAGGGGGTTTAGCTGCTTTTCACGGCTGTGTTTATGCCGCTTTACACCCACTTGACACACTAACAGAGAGATATCAATACATAGGTTTTAAGATTATTACTAGTCAGATATATTCTTGTGCGGTGAATCGGGCGTGTTGAGTCCAGTTCTCTGAGCAAGGAGTTGGTCTTGTCTATTACATATTGGGTTTATGGAACGGTATCTGAGCTAATTTGAAACTCTTGTTTTATGTATCACCCCACCTCACCTTTCCCGTTAAGCAGCCATAGTGTGTTTTCTGCATGTGTGACTCTGTTCTGTTTTGTAATTCAGTTCAAGTGTAATGGTTTTTACATTCCCTCTATAAGTGACACCTTATGAGAAGTGTCCTTTTCTGTGTGACTTATTTCACTTAGAATCGTCGTACCTAAATCCACTCATCATGCTGCTACTAGCCTTATGACATTGATTTCATGGCTGAGTGATATTCCATTGTACATAAGGACCACAACTTTTTTATCCATTTTTCGCTTTCCTGGGATATTTAAGGTGGAATGAAGTGGAGGTCCTTGTCAACAGAGCAGCCCTAAACTTTGGGGTGCTTGTGTCTTGCTGATTTTCAATTTTCCCACTTTATCCCCCCATGCGTGGAAGTGCCCTATGCTCTCTAAGCTGTGTTTTTTAGATGTTTCAGGACACACCGTACCCTTCTCCAGAGTGGCTGTGGGCAATTTACATCCCGCCCATCAGTGTAGCAAGGCTCCCATTTCTCCATGGCCTGTCCTGCATTTCTGGTTTTGACCCTTTTTTCAGCATGGCCCTTTTGACCGATGGGAAGCGAGACTTCTTTGTAGCGCTGATTTGCCTTTCCAGGTTGCTTGGTTGGCCAAAAAGGTCGCATGCGTTTTTTCCTGAATATATTCAGGAAAAAACGCATACGCCCTTTTTGGCCAAGGGCATCATTGTCAACGTTTTGCCGCTTTTCATGTGCTTTAAAGGCGATTCGAATCTACCTCCTGAAATCTGATTCCTGCAATTCTGCCTTGATTTCCAATCCTCTTCTTTGCCTTCCCTCAATATATTTGTGGACGAGAGTTATCATTTATAACTCTGCAGGTTTGTGAATTGCAGTGCCCTGAAGCTCCATTTTACAAGTCGCTTTTTTGGGAGCTGGCCGCAAAAGCGCAGGATGGCTTCAGGCCCTGTTCTGGTTCTGGGGGGCAGGCTGAGCCTGTGGTTAATTCTTCTTCCTGATGGGAAAATAGAGTGACCTGTGCCTGTCCCAACACCAAGAGCTAGTCTCTCATTGGTTCCCCGTCTTCCCGTTCATCCTCAGGACAAATTGCAACCTGTACGGAACAGGAGGTTAAAGGTGCTGATGCTCCAAGTAGGGAGATTGATAGTAAAGTGGCTGGAATGGCGAACCCGAGCACAAGGAGATGAGAAATGAGGTGCGTTTTAGAAACCTTTCCCCATCACACGGTCTACCATCTTCTGGGTTTCTCATGCATGTTTTCGATGTAGGAAGATGCCCTTGAACCTGGAGATTTGGGACCCATGCGATGGGTAGCACGCAGTATTACTTTAAAGGGTCTGCATTTGCTCACCCAACCTCACCAAACCTCTCAGCCCCAAGAGTGTCCACCCTTATGTCTCATCCAGCTGTGGGTCTAGATATGGTCAATCCAGGTTGCATCACAGCCCCTGAACGAATTGTGTAAGAATTTCTCTGTCTTTCCCTGTCTTTGTTTCATGGGTTTTTAAAAGTAATTTATTTTTATAAGGGGGTTTAGCTGCTTTTCACGGCTGTGTTTATGCCGCTTTACACCCACTTGACACACTAACAGAGAGATATCAATACATAGGTTTTAAGATTATTACTAGTCAGATATATTCTTGTGCGGTGAATCGGGCGTGTTGAGTCCAGTTCTCTGAGCAAGGAGTTGGTCTTGTCTATTACATATTGGGTTTATGGAACGGTATCTGAGCTAATTTGAAACTCTTGTTTTATGTATCACCCCACCTCACCTTTCCCGTTAAGCAGCCATAGTGTGTTTTCTGCATGTGTGACTCTGTTCTGTTTTGTAATTCAGTTCAAGTGTAATGGTTTTTACATTCCCTCTATAAGTGACACCTTATGAGAAGTGTCCTTTTCTGTGTGACTTATTTCACTTAGAATCGTCGTACCTAAATCCACTCATCATGCTGCTACTAGCCTTATGACATTGATTTCATGGCTGAGTGATATTCCATTGTACATAAGGACCACAACTTTTTTATCCATTTTTCGCTTTCCTGGGATATTTAAGGTGGAATGAAGTGGAGGTCCTTGTCAACAGAGCAGCCCTAAACTTTGGGGTGCTTGTGTCTTGCTGATTTTCAATTTTCCCACTTTATCCCCACATGCGTGGAAGTGCCCTATGCTCTCTAAGCTGTGTTTTTTAGATGTTTCAGGACACACCGTACACTTCTCCAGAGTGGCTGTTGGCAATTTACATCCCACCCATCAGTGTAGCAAGGCTCCCATTTCTCCATGGCCTGTCCTGCATTTCTGGTTATGACACTTTTTTCGGCATGGCCCTTTTGACCGATGGGAAGCGAGACTTCTTTGTAGCGATGATTTGCCTTTCCAGGTTGCTTGGTTGACCAAAAAGGGCGCATGCGTTTTTTCCTGAATATATTCAGGAAAAAACGCATGCGCCCTTTTTGGCCAAGGGCATCATTGTCAACGTTTTGCCGCTTTTCATGTGCTTTAAAGGCGATTCGAATCTACCTCCTGAAATCTGTTTCCTGCAATTCTGCCTTGATTTCAAATCCTCTTCTTTGCCTTCCCTCAATATATTTGTGGACGAGAGTTATCATTTATAACTCTGCAGGTTTTTGAATTGCAGTGCCCTGAAGCTCCATTTTACAAGTCGCTTTTTTGGGAGCTGGCCGCAAAAGCGCAGGATGGCTTCAGGCCCTGTTCTGGTTCCGGGGGGCAGGCTGAGCCTGTGGTTAATTCTTCTTCCTGATGGGAAAATAGAGTGACCTCTGCCTGTCCCAAAACCAAGAGCTAGTCTCTCATTGGTTCCCCGTCTTCCCGTTCATCCTCAGGACAAATTGCAACCTGTACGGAACAGGAGGTTAAAGGTGCTGAGGCTCCAAGTAGGGAGATTGCTAGTAAAGTGGCTGGAATGGCGAACCCGAGCACAAGGAGATGAGAAATGAGGTGCGTTTTAGAAACCTTTCCCCATCACACGGTGTACCATCTTCTGGGTTTCTCATGCATGTTTTCGATGTAGGAAGATGCCCTTGAACCTGGAGATTTGGGACCCATGCGATGGGTAGCACGCAGTATTACTTTAAAGGGTCTGCGTTTGCTCACCCAACCTCACCAAACCTCTCAGCCCCAAGAGTGTCCACCCTTATGTCTCATCCAGCTGTGGGTCTAGATATGGTCAATCCAGGTTGCATCACAGCCCCTGAACGAATTGTGTAAGAATTTCTCTGTCTTTCCCTGTCTTTGTTTCATGGGTTTTTAAAAGTAATTTATTTTTATAATGGGGTTTAGCTGCTTTTCACAGCTGTGTTTATGCCGCTTTACACCCACTTGACACACTAACAGAGAGATATCAATACATAGGTTTTAAGATTATTACTAGTCAGATATATTCTTGTGCGGTGAATCGGGCGTGTTGAGTCCAGTTCTCTGAGCAAGGAGTAGGTCTTGTCTATTACATATTGGGTTTAGGGAACGGTATCTGAGCTAATTTGAAACTCTTGTTTTATGTATCACCCCACCTCACCTTTCCCGTTAAGCAGCCATAGTGTGTTTTCTGCATGTGTGACTCTGTTCTGTTTTGTAATTCAGTTCAAGTGTAACGGTTTTTACATTCCCTCTATAAGTGACACCATATGAGAAGTGTCCTTTTCTGTGTGACTTATTTCACTTAGAATCGTCGTACCTAAATCCACTCATCATGCTGCTACTAGCCTTATGACATTGATTTCATGGCTGAGTGATATTCCATTGTACATAAGGACCACAACTTTTTTATCCATTTTTCGCTTTCCTGGGATATTTAAGGTGGAATGAAGTGGAGGTCCTTGTCAACAGAGCAGCCCTAAACTTTGGGGTGCTTGTGTCTTGCTGATTTTCAATTTTCCCACTTTATCCCCCCATGCGTGGAAGTGCCCTATGCTCTCTAAGCTGTGTTTTTTAGATGTTTCAGGACACACCGTACCCTTCTCCAGAGTGGCTGTGGGCAAATTACATCCCGCCCATCAGTGTAGCAAGGCTCCCATTTCTCCATGGCCTGTCCTGCATTTCTGGTTTTGACACTTTTTTCAGCATAGCCCTTTTGACCGATGGGAAGCGAGACTTCTTTGTAGCGCTGATTTGCCTTTACAGGTTGCTTGGTTGGCCAAAAAGGGCGTATGCGTTTTTTCCTGAATATATTCAGGAAAAATCGCATACGCCCTTTTTGGCCAAGGGCATCATTGTCAACGTCTTGCCGCTTTTCATGTGCTTTAAAGGCGATTCGAATCTACCTCCTGAAATCTGATTCCTGCAATTATGCCTTGATTTCAAATCCTCTTATTTGCCTTCCCTCAATATATTTGTGGACGAGAGTTATCATTTATAACTCTGCAGGTTTGTGAATTGCAGTGCCCTGAAGCTCCATTTTACAAGTCGCATTTTTGTGAGCTGGCCGCAAAAGCGCAGGATGGCTTCAGGCCCTGTTCTGGTTCCGGGGGGCAGGCTGAGCCTGTGGTTAATTCTTCTTCCTGAAGGGAAAATAGAGTGACCTGTGCCTGTCCCAACACCAAGAGCTAGTCTCTCATTGGTTCCCCGTCTTCCCGTTCATCCTCAGGACAAATTGCAACCTGTACGGAACAGGAGGTTAAAGGTGCTGATGCTCCAAGTAGGGAGATTGCTAGTAAAGTGGCTGGAATGGCGAACCCGAGCACAAGGAGATGAGAAATGAGGTGCGTTTTAGAAACCTTTCCCCATCACACGGTGTACCATCTTCTGGATTTCTCAAGCAGGATTTCGATGTAGGAAGATGCCCTTGAACCTGGAGATTTGGGACCCATGCGATGGGTAGCACGCAGTATTACTTTAAAGGGTCTGCGTTTGCTCACCCAACCTCACCAAACCTCTCAGCCCCAAGAGTGTCCACCCTTATGTCTCATCCAGCTGTGGGTCTAGATATGGTCAATCCAGGTTGCATCACAGCCCCTGAACGAATTGTGTAAGAATTTCTCTGTCTTTCCCTGTCTTTGTTTCATGGGTTTTTAAAAGTAATTTATTTTTATAATGGGGTTTAGCTGCTTTTCACGGCTGTGTTTATGCCGCTTTACACCCACTTGACACACTAACAGAGAGATATCAATACATAGGTTTTAAGATTATTACTAGTCAGATATATTCCTGTGCGGTGAATCGGGCGTGTTGAGTCCAGTTCTCTGAGCAAGGAGTAGGTCTTGTCTATTACATATTGGGTTTATGGAACGGTATCTGAGCTAATTTGAAACTCTTGTTTTATGTATCACCCCACCTCACCTTTCCCGTTAAGCAGCCATAGTGTGTTTTCTGCATGTGTGACTCTGTTCTGTTTTGTAATTCAGTTCAAGTGTAATGGTTTTTACATTCCCTCTATAAGTGACACCTTATGAGAAGTGTCCTTTTCTGTGTGACTTATTTCACTTAGAATCGTCGTACCTAAATCCACTCATCATGCTGCTACTAGCCTTATGACATTGATTTCATGGCTGAGTGATATTCCATTGTACATAAGGACCACAACTTTTTTCTCCATTTTTCGCTTTCCTGGGATATTTAAGGTGGAATGAAGTGGAGGTCCTTGTCAACAGAGCAGCCCTAAACTTTGGGGTGCTTGTGTCTTGCTGATTTTCAATTTTCCCACTTTATCCCCCCATGCGTCAAGTGCCCTATGCTCTCTAAGCTGTGTTTTTTAGATGTTTCAGGACACACCGTACCCTTCTCCAGAGTGGCTGTGGGCAAATTACATCCCGCCCATCAGTGTAGCAAGGCTCCCATTTCTCCAAGGCCTGTCCTGCATTTCTGGTTTTGACACTTTTTTCAGCATGGCCCTTTTGACCGATGGGAAGCGAGACTTCTTTGTAGCGCTGATTTGCCTTTACAGGTTGCTTGGTTGGCCAAAAAGGGCGTATGCGTTTTTTCCTGAATATATTCAGGAAAAAACGCATACGCCCTTTTTGGCCAAGGGCATCATTGTCAACGTCTTGCCGCTTTTCATGTGCTTTAAAGGCGATTCGAATCTACCTCCTGAAATCTGATTCCTGCAATTATGCCTTGATTTCAAATCCTCTTCTTTGCCTTCCCTCAATATATTTGTGGACGAGAGTTATCATTTATAACTCTGCAGGTTTGTGAATTGCAGTGCCCTGAAGCTCCATTTTAAAAGTCGCTTTTTTGGGAGCTGGCCGCAAAAGTGCAGGATGGCTTCAGGCCCTGTTCTGGTTCCGGGGGGCAGGCTGAGCCTGTGGTTAATTCTTCTTCCTGATGGGAAAATAGAGTGACCTCTGCCTGTCCCAAAACCAAGAGCTAGTCTCTCATTGCTTCCCCGTCTTCCCGTTCATCCTCAGGACAAATTGCAACCTGTACGGAACAGGAGGTTAAAGGTGCTGAGGCTCCAAGTAGGGAGATTGCTAGTAAAGTGGCTGGAATGGCGAACCCGAGCACAAGGAGATGAGAAATGAGGTGCGTTTTAGAAACCTTTCCCCATCACACGGTGTACCATCTTCTGGGTTTCTCATGCATGTTTTCGATGTAGGAAGATGCCCTTGAACCTGGAGATTTGGGACCCATGCGATGGGTAGCACGCAGTATTACTTTAAAGGGTCTGCGTTTGCTCACCCAACCTCACCAAACCTCTCAGCCCCAAGAGTGTCCACCCTTATGTCTCATCCAGCTGTGGGTCTAGATATGGTCAATCCAGGTTGCATCACAGCCCCTGAACGAATTGTGTAAGAATTTCTCTCTCTTTCCCTGTCTTTGTATCATGGGTTTTTAAAAGTAATTTATTTTTATAATGGGGTTTAGCTGCTTTTCACGGCTGTGTTTATGCCGCTTTACACCCACTTGACACACTAACAGAGAGATATCAATACATAGGTTTTAAGATTATTACTAGTCAGATATATTCTTGTGCGGTGAATCGGGCGTGTTGAGTCCAGTTCTCTGAGCAAGGAGTAGGTCTTGTCTATTACATATTGGGTTTATGGAACGGTATCTGAGCTAATTTGAAACTCTTGTTTTATGTATCACCCCACCTCACCTTTCCCGTTAAGCAGCCATAGTGTGTTTTCTGCATGTGTGACTCTGTTCTGTTTTGTAATTCAGTTCAAGTGTAACGGTTTTTACATTCCCTCTATAAGTGACACCTTATGAGAAGTGTCCTTTTCTGTGTGACTTATTTCACTTAGAATCGTCGTATCTAAATCCACTCATCATGCTGCTACTAGCCTTATGACATTGATTTCATGGCTGAGTGATATTCCATTGTACATAAGGACCACAACTTTTTTATCCATTTTTCGCTTTCCTGGGATATTTAAGGTGGAATGAAGTGGAGGTCCTTGTCAACAGAGCAGCCCTAAACTTTGGGGTGCTTGTGTCTTGCTGATTTTCAATTTTCCCACTTTATCCCCCCATGCGTGGAAGTGCCCTATGCTCTCTAAGCTGTGTTTTTTAGATGTTTCAGGACACACCGTACCCTTCTCCAGAGTGGCTGTGGGCAATTTACATCCCGCCCATCAGTGTAGCAAGGCTCCCATTTCTCCATGGCCTGTCCTGCATTTCTGGTTTTGACACTTTTTTTGGCATGGCCCTTTTGACCGATGGGAAGCGAGACTTGTTTGTAGCGCTGATTTGCCTTTTCAGGTTGCTTGGTTGGCCAAAAAGGTCGCATGCGTTTTTTCCTGAATATATTCAGGAAAAAACGCATACGCCCTTTTTGGCCAAGGGCATCATTGTCAACGTTTTGCCGCTTTTCATGTGCTTTAAAGGCGATTCGAATCTACCTCCTGAAATCTGATTCCTGCAATTCTGCCTTGATTTCCAATCCTCTTCTTTGCCTTCCCTCAATATATTTGTGGACGAGAGTTATCATTTATAACTCTGCAGGTTTGTGAATTGCAGTGCCCTGAAGCTCCATTTTACAAGTCGCTTTTTTGGGAGCTGGCCGCAAAAGCGCAGGATGGCTTCAGGCCCTGTTCTGGTTCTGGGGGGCAGGCTGAGCCTGTGGTTAATTCTTCTTCCTGATGGGAAAATAGAGTGACCTGTGCCTGTCCCAACACCAAGAGCTAGTCTCTCATTGGTTCCCCGTCTTCCCGTTCATCCTCAGGACAAATTGCAACCTGTACGGAACAGGAGGTTAAAGGTGCTGATGCTCCAAGTAGGGAGATTGATAGTAAAGTCGCTGGAATGGCGAACCCGAGCACAAGGAGATGAGAAATGAGGTGCGTTTTAGAAACCTTTCCCCATCACACGGTGTACCATCTTCTGGGTTTCTCATGCATGTTTTCGATGTAGGAAGATGCACTTGAACCTGGAGATTTGGGACCCATGCGATGGGTAGCACGCAGTATTACTTTAAAGGGTCTGCGTTTGCTCACCCAACCTCACCAAACCTCTCAGCCCCAAGAGTGTCCACCCTTATGTCTCATCCAGCTGTGGGTCTAGATATGGTCAATCCAGGTTGCATCACAGCCCCTGAACGAATTGTGTAAGAATTTCTCTGTCTTTCCCTGTCTTTGTTTCATGGGTTTTTAAAAGTAATTTATTTTTATAATGGGGTTTAGCTGCTTTTCACGGCTGTGTTTATGCCGCTTTACACCCACTTGACACACTAACAGAGAGATATCAATACATAGGTTTTAAGATTATTACTAGTCAGATATATTCTTGTGCGGTGAATCGGGCGTGTTGAGTCCAGTTCTCTGAGCAAGGAGTTGGTCTTGTCTATTACATATTGGGTTTATGGAACGGTATCTGAGCTAATTTGAAACTCTTGTTTTATGTATCACCCCACCTCACCTTTCCCGTTAAGCAGCCATAGTGTGTTTTCTGCATGTGTGACTCTGTTCTGTTTTGTAATTCAGTTCAAGTGTAACGGTTTTTACATTCCCTCTATAAGTGACACCTTATGAGAAGTGTCCTTTTCTGTGTGACTTATTTCACTTAGAATCGTCGTACCTAAATCCACTCATCATGCTGCTACTAGCCTTATGACATTGATTTCATGGCTGAGTGATATTCCATTGTACATAAGGACCACAACTTTTTTATCCATTTTTCGCTTTCCTGGGATATTTAAGGTGGAATGAAGTGGAGGTCCTTGTCAACAGAGCAGCCCTAAACTTTGGGGTGCTTGTGTCTTGCTGATTTTCAATTTTCCCACTTTATCCCCCCATGCGTGGAAGTGCCCTATGCTCTCTAAGCTGTGTTTTTTAGATGTTTCAGGACACACCGTACCCTTCTCCAGAGTGGCTGTGGGCAATTTACATCCCGCCCATCAGTGTAGCAAGGCTCCCATTTCTCCATGGCCTGTCCTGCATTTCTGGTTTTGACCCTTTTTTCAGCATGGCCCTTTTGACCGATGGGAAGCGAGACTTCTTTGTAGCGCTGATTTGCCTTTCCAGGTTGCTTGGTTGGCCAAAAAGGTCGCATGCGTTTTTTCCTGAATATATTCAGGAAAAAACGCATACGCCCTTTTTGGCCAAGGGCATCATTGTCAACGTTTTGCCGCTTTTCATGTGCTTTAAAGGCAATTCGAATCTACCTCCTGAAATCTGATTCCTGCAATTCTGCCTTGATTTCCAATCCTCTTCTTTGCCTTCCCTCAATATATTTGTGGACGAGAGTTATCATTTATAACTCTGCAGGTTTGTGAATTGCAGTGCCCTGAAGCTCCATTTTACAAGTCGCTTTTTTGGGAGCTGGCCGCAAAAGCGCAGGATGGCTTCAGGCCCTGTTCTGGTTCTGGGGGGCAGGCTGAGCCTGTGGTTAATTCTTCTTCCTGATGGGAAAATAGAGTGACCTGTGCCTGTCCCAACACCAAGAGCTAGTCTCTCATTGGTTCCCCGTCTTCCCGTTCATCCTCAGGACAAATTGCAACCTGTACGGAACAGGAGGTTAAAGGTGCTGATGCTCCAAGTAGGGAGATTGATAGTAAAGTCGCTGGAATGGCGAACCCGAGCACAAGGAGATGAGAAATGAGGTGCGTTTTAGAAACCTTTCCCCATCACACGGTGTACCATCTTCTGGGTTTCTCATGCATGTTTTCGATGTAGGAAGATGCCCTTGAACCTGGAGATTTGGGACCCATGCGATGGGTAGCAGGCAGTATTACTTTAAAGGGTCTGCGTTTGCTCACCCAACCTCACCAAACCTCTCAGCCCCAAGAGTGTCCACCCTTATGTCTCATCCAGCTGTGGGTCTAGATATGGTCAATCCAGGTTGCATCACAGCCCCTGAACGAATTGTGTAAGAATTTCTCTGTCTTTCCCTGTCTTTGTTTCATGGGTTTTTAAAAGTAATTTATTTTTATAATGGGGTTTAGCTGCTTTTCACGGCTGTGTTTATGCCGCTTTACACCCACTTGACACACTAACAGAGAGATATCAATACATAGGTTTTAAGATTATTACTAGTCAGATATATTCTTGTGCGGTGAATCGGGCGTGTTGAGTCCAGTTCTCTGAGCAAGGAGTTGGTCTTGTCTATTACATATTGGGTTTATGGAACGGTATCTGAGCTAATTTGAAACTCTTGTTTTATGTATCACCCCACCTCACCTTTCCCGTTAAGCAGCCATAGTGTGTTTTCTGCATGTGTGACTCTGTTCTGTTTTGTAATTCAGTTCAAGTGTAACGGTTTTTACATTCCCTCTATAAGTGACACCTTATGAGAAGTGTCCTTTTCTGTGTGACTTATTTCACTTAGAATCGTCGTACCTAAATCCACTCATCATGCTGCTACTAGCCTTATGACATTGATTTCATGGCTGAGTGATATTCCATTGTACTTAAGGACCACAACTTTTTTATCCATTTTTCGCTTTCCTGGGATATTTAAGGTGGAATGAAGTGGAGGTCCTTGTCAACAGAGCAGCCCTAAACTTTGGGGTGCTTGTGTCTTGCTGATTTTCAATTTTCCCACTTTATCCCCCCATGCGTGGAAGTGCCCTATGCTCTCTAAGCTGTGTTTTTTAGATGTTTCAGGACACACCGTACCCTTCTCCAGAGTGGCTGTGGGCAATTTACATCCCGCCCATCAGTGTAGCAAGGCTCCCATTTCTCCATGGCCTGTCCTGCATTTCTGGTTTTGACCCTTTTTTCAGCATGGCCCTTTTGACCGATGGGAAGCGAGACTTCTTTGTAGCGCTGATTTGCCTTTCCAGGTTGCTTGGTTGGCCAAAAAGGTCGCATGCGTTTTTTCCTGAATATATTCAGGAAAAAACGCATACGCCCTTTTTGGCCAAGGGCATCATTGTCAACGTTTTGCCGCTTTTCATGTGCTTTAAAGGCAATTCGAATCTACCTCCTGAAATCTGATTCCTGCAATTCTGCCTTGATTTCCAATCCTCTTCTTTGCCTTCCCTCAATATATTTGTGGACGAGAGTTATCATTTATAACTCTGCAGGTTTGTGAATTGCAGTGCCCTGAAGCTCCATTTTACAAGTCGCTTTTTTGGGAGCTGGCCGCAAAAGCGCAGGATGGCTTCAGGCCCTGTTCTGGTTCTGGGGGGCAGGCTGAGCCTGTGGTTAATTCTTCTTCCTGATGGGAAAATAGAGTGACCTGTGCCTGTCCCAACACCAAGAGCTAGTCTCTCATTGGTTCCCCGTCTTCCCGTTCATCCTCAGGACAAATTGCAACCTGTACGGAACAGGAGGTTAAAGGTGCTGATGCTCCAAGTAGGGAGATTGATAGTAAAGTCGCTGGAATGGCGAACCCGAGCACAAGGAGATGAGAAATGAGGTGCGTTTTAGAAACCTTTCCCCATCACACGGTGTACCATCTTCTGGGTTTCTCATGCATGTTTTCGATGTAGGAAGATGCCCTTGAACCTGGAGATTTGGGACCCATGCGATGGGTAGCAGGCAGTATTACTTTAAAGGGTCTGCGTTTGCTCACCCAACCTCACCAAACCTCTCAGCCCCAAGAGTGTCCACCCTTATGTCTCATCCAGCTGTGGGTCTAGATATGGTCAATCCAGGTTGCATCACAGCCCCTGAACGAATTGTGTAAGAATTTCTCTGTCTTTCCCTGTCTTTGTTTCATGGGTTTTTAAAAGTAATTTATTTTTATAATGGGGTTTAGCTGCTTTTCACGGCTGTGTTTATGCCGCTTTACACCCACTTGACACACTAACAGAGAGATATCAATACATAGGTTTTAAGATTATTACTAGTCAGATATATTCTTGTGCGGTGAATCGGGCGTGTTGAGTCCAGTTCTCTGAGCAAGGAGTTGGTCTTGTCTATTACATATTGGGTTTATGGAACGGTATCTGAGCTAATTTGAAACTCTTGTTTTATGTATCACCCCACCTCACCTTTCCCGTTAAGCAGCCATAGTGTGTTTTCTGCATGTGTGACTCTGTTCTGTTTTGTAATTCAGTTCAAGTGTAACGGTTTTTACATTCCCTCTATAAGTGACACCTTATGAGAAGTGTCCTTTTCTGTGTGACTTATTTCACTTAGAATCGTCGTACCTAAATCCACTCATCATGCTGCTACTAGCCTTATGACATTGATTTCATGGCTGAGTGATATTCCATTGTACTTAAGGACCACAACTTTTTTATCCATTTTTCGCTTTCCTGGGATATTTAAGGTGGAATGAAGTGGAGGTCCTTGTCAACAGAGCAGCCCTAAACTTTGGGGTGCTTGTGTCTTGCTGATTTTCAATTTTCCCACTTTATCCCCCCATGCGTGGAAGTGCCCTATGCTCTCTAAGCTGTGTTTTTTAGATGTTTCAGGACACACCGTACCCTTCTCCAGAGTGGCTGTGGGCAATTTACATCCCGCCCATCAGTGTAGCAAGGCTCCCATTTCTCCATGGCCTGTCCTGCATTTCTGGTTTTGACCCTTTTTTCAGCATGGCCTTTTTGACCGATGGGAAGCGAGACTTCTTTGTAGCGCTGATTTGCCTTTCCAGGTTGCTTGGTTGGCCAAAAAGGTCGCATGCGTTTTTTCCTGAATATATTCAGGAAAAAACGCATACGCCCTTTTTGGCCAAGGGCATCATTGTCAACGTTTTGCCGCTTTTCATGTGCTTTAAAGGCGATTCGAATCTACCTCCTGAAATCTGATTCCTGCAATTCTGCCTTGATTTCCAATCCTCTTCTTTGCCTTCCCTCAATATATTTGTGGACGAGAGTTATCATTTATAACTCTGCAGGTTTGTGAATTGCAGTGCCCTGAAGCTCCATTTTACAAGTCGCTTTTTTGGGAGCTGGCCGCAAAAGCGCAGGATGGCTTCAGGCCCTGTTCTGGTTCTGGGGGGCAGGCTGAGCCTGTGGTTAATTCTTCTTCCTGATGGGAAAATAGAGTGACCTCTGCCTGTCCCAAAACCAAGAGCTAGTCTCTCATTGGTTCCCCGTCTTCCCGTTCATCCTCAGGACAAATTGCAACCTGTACGGAACAGGAGGTTAAAGGTGCTGAGGCTCCAAGTAGGGAGATTGCTAGTAAAGTGGCTGGAATGGCGAACCCGAGCACAAGGAGATGAGAAATGAGGTGCGTTTTAGCAACCTTTCCCCATCACACGGTGTACCATCTTCTGGGTTTCTCATGCATGTTTTCGATGTAGGAAGATGCCCTTGAACCTGGAGATTTGGGACCCATGCGATGGGTAGCACGCAGTATTACTTTAAAGGGTCTGCGTTTGCTCACCCAACCTCACCAAACCTCTCAGCCCCAAGAGTGTCCACCCTTATGTCTCATCCAGCTGTGGGTCTAGATATGGTCAATCCAGGTTGCATCACAGCCCCTGAACGAATTGTGTAAGAATTTCTCTGTCTTTCCCTGTCTTTGTTTCATGGGTTTTTAAAAGTAATTTATTTTTATAATGGGGTTTAGCTGCTTTTCACAGCTGTGTTTATGCCGCTTTACACCCACTTGACACACTAACAGAGAGATATCAATACATAGGTTTTAAGATTATTACTAGTCAGATATATTCTTGTGCGGTGAATCGGGCGTGTTGAGTCCAGTTCTCTGAGCAAGGAGTAGGTCTTGTCTATTACATATTGGGTTTAGGGAACGGTATCTGAGCTAATTTGAAACTCTTGTTTTATGTATCACCCCACCTCACCTTTCCCGTTAAGCAGCCATAGTGTGTTTTCTGCATGTGTGACTCTGTTCTGTTTTGTAATTCAGTTCAAGTGTAACGGTTTTTACATTCCCTCTATAAGTGACACCTTATGAGAAGTGTCCTTTTCTGTGTGACTTATTTCACTTAGAATCGTCGTACCTAAATCCACTCATCATGCTGCTACTAGCCTTATGACATTGATTTCATGGCTGAGTGATATTCCATTGTACATAAGGACCACAACTTTTTTATCCATTTTTCGCTTTCCTGGGATATTTAAGGTGGAATGAAGTGGAGGTCCTTGTCAACAGAGCAGCCCTAAACTTTGGGGTGCTTGTGTCTTGCTGATTTTCAATTTTCCCACTTTATCCCCCCATGCGTGGAAGTGCCCTATGCTCTCTAAGCTGTGTTTTTTAGATGTTTCAGGACACACCGTACCCTTCTCCAGAGTGGCTGTGGGCAAATTACATCCCGCCCATCAGTGTAGCAAGGCTCCCATTTCTCCATGGCCTGTCCTGCATTTCTGGTTTTGACACTTTTTTCAGCATAGCCCTTTTGACCGATGGGAAGCGAGACTTCTTTGTAGCGCTGATTTGCCTTTACAGGTTGCTTGGTTGGCCAAAAAGGGCGTATGCGTTTTTTCCTGAATATATTCAGGAAAAATCGCATACGCCCTTTTTGGCCAAGGGCATCATTGTCAACGTCTTGCCGCTTTTCATGTGCTTTAAAGGCGATTCGAATCTACCTCCTGAAATCTGATTCCTGCAATTATGCCTTGATTTCAAATCCTCTTATTTGCCTTCCCTCAATATATTTGTGGACGAGAGTTATCATTTATAACTCTGCAGGTTTGTGAATTGCAGTGCCCTGAAGCTCCATTTTACAAGTCGCATTTTTGTGAGCTGGCCGCAAAAGCGCAGGATGGCTTCAGGCCCTGTTCTGGTTCCGGGGGGCAGGCTGAGCCTGTGGTTAATTCTTCTTCCTGAAGGGAAAATAGAGTGACCTGTGCCTGTCCCAACACCAAGAGCTAGTCTCTCATTGGTTCCCCGTCTTCCCGTTCATCCTCAGGACAAATTGCAACCTGTATGGAACAGGAGGTTAAAGGTCCTGATGCTCCAAGTAGGGAGATTGCTAGTAAAGTGGCTGGAATGGCGAACCCGAGCACAAGGAGATGAGAAATGAGGTGCGTTTTAGAAACCTTTCCCCATCACACGGTGTACCATCTTCTGGATTTCTCATGCATGATTTCGATGTAGGAAGATGCCCTTGAACCTGGAGATTTGGGACCCATGCGATGGGTAGCACGCAGTATTACTTTAAAGGGTCTGCGTTTGCTCACCCAACCTCACCAAACCTCTCAGCCCCAAGAGTGTCCACCCTTATGTCTCATCCAGCTGTGGGTCTAGATATGGTCAATCCAGGTTGCATCACAGCCCCTGAACGAATTGTGTAAGAATTTCTCTGTCTTTCCCTGTCTTTGTTTCATGGGTTTTTAAAAGTAATTTATTTTTATAATGGGGTTTAGCTGCTTTTCACGGCTGTGTTTATGCCGCTTTACACCCACTTGACACACTAACAGAGAGATATCAATACATAGGTTTTAAGATTATTACTAGTCAGATATATTCTTGTGCGGTGAATCGGGCGTGTTGAGTCCAGTTCTCTGAGCAAGGAGTAGGTCTTGTCTATTACATATTGGGTTTATGGAACGGTATCTGAGCTAATTTGAAACTCTTGTTTTATGTATCACCCCACCTCACCTTTCCCGTTAAGCAGCCATAGTGTGTTTTCTGCATGTGTGACTCTGTTCTGTTTTGTAATTCAGTTCAAGTGTAATGGTTTTTACATTCCCTCTATAAGTGACACCTTATGAGAAGTGTCCTTTTCTGTGTGACTTATTTCACTTAGAATCGTCGTACCTAAATCCACTCATCATGCTGCTACTAGCCTTATGACATTGATTTCATGGCTGAGTGATATTCCATTGTACATAAGGAGCACAACTTTTTTATCCATTTTTCGCTTTCCTGGGATATTTAAGGTGGAATGAAGTGGAGGTCCTTGTCAACAGAGCAGCCCTAAACTTTGGGGTGCTTGTGTCTTGCTGATTTTCAATTTTCCCACTTTATCCCCCCATGCGTCAAGTGCCCTATGCTCTCTAAGCTGTGTTTTTTAGATGTTTCAGGACACACCGTACCCTTCTCCAGAGTGGCTGTGGGCAAATTACATCCCGCCCATCAGTGTAGCAAGGCTCCCATTTCTCCAAGGCCTGTCCTGCATTTCTGGTTTTGACACTTTTTTCAGCATGGCCCTTTTGACCAATGGGAAGCGAGACTTCTTTGTAGCGCTGATTTGCCTTTACAGGTTGCTTGGTTGGCCAAAAAGGGCGTATGCGTTTTTTCCTGAATATATTCAGGAAAAAACGCATACGCCCTTTTTGGCCAAGGGCATCATTGTCAACGTTTTGCCGCTTTTCATGTGCTTTAAAGGCGATTCGAATCTACCTCCTGAAATCTGATTCCTGCAATTATGCCTTGATTTACAATCCTCTTCTTTGCCTTCCCTCAATATATTTGTGGACGAGAGTTATCATTTATAACTCTGCAGGTTTGTGAATTGCAGTGCCCTGAAGCTCCATTTTAAAAGTCGCTTTTTTGGGAGCTGGCCGCAAAAGTGCAGGATGGCTTCAGGCCCTGTTCTGGTTCCGGGGGGCAGGCTGAGCCTGTGGTTAATTCTTCTTCCTGATGGGAAAATAGAGTGACCTCTGCCTGTCCCAAAACCAAGAGCTAGTCTCTCATTGCTTCCCCGTCTTCCCGTTCATCCTCAGGACAAATTGCAACCTGTACGGAACAGGAGGTTAAAGGTGCTGAGGCTCCAAGTAGGGAGATTGCTAGTAAAGTGGCTGGAATGGCGAACCCGAGCACAAGGAGATGAGAAATGAGGTGCGTTTTAGAAACCTTTCCCCATCACACGGTGTACCATCTTCTGGGTTTCTCATGCATGTTTTCGATGTAGGAAGATGCCCTTGAACCTGGAGATTTGGGACCCATGCGATGGGTAGCACGCAGTATTACTTTAAAGGGTCTGCGTTTGCTCACCCAACCTCACCAAACCTCTCAGCCCCAAGAGTGTCCACCCTTATGTCTCATCCAGCTGTGGGTCTAGATATGGTCAATCCAGGTTGCATCACAGCCCCTGAACGTATTGTGTAAGAATTTCTCTCTCTTTCCCTGTCTTTGTATCATGGGTTTTTAAAAGTAATTTATTTTTATAATGGGGTTTAGCTGCTTTTCACGGCTGTGTTTATGCCGCTTTACACCCTCTTGACACACTAACAGAGAGATATCAATACATAGGTTTTAAGATTATTACTAGTCAGATATATTCTTGTGCGGTTAATCGGGCGTGTTGAGTCCAGTTCTCTGAGCAAGGAGTAGGTCTTGTCTATTACATATTGGGTTTATGGAACGGTATCTGAGCTAATTTGAAACTCTTGTTTTATGTATCACCCCACCTCACCTTTCCCGTTAAGCAGCCATAGTGTGTTTTCTGCATGTGTGACTCTGTTCTGTTTTGTAATTCAGTTCAAGTGTAATGGTTTTTACATTCCCTCTATAAGTGACACCTTATGAGAAGTGTCCTTTCCTGTGTGACTTATTTCACTTAGAATCGTCGTACCTAAATCCACTCATCATGCTGCTACTAGCCTTATGACATTGATTTCTTGGCTGAGTGATATTCCATTGTACATAAGGACCACAACTTTTTTATCCATTTTTCGCTTTCTTGGGATATTTAAGGTGGAATGAAGTGGAGGTCCTTGTCAACAGAGCAGCCCTAAACTTTGGGGTGCTTGTGTCTTGCTGATTTTCAATTTTCCCACTTTATCCCCCCATGCGTGGAAGTGCCCTATGCTCTCTAAGCTGTGTTTTTTAGATATTTCAGGACACACCGTACACTTCTCCAGAGTGGCTGTTGGCAATTTACATCCCACCCATCAGTGTAGCAAGGCTCCCATTTCTCCATGGCCTGTCCTGCATTTCTGGTTATGACACTTTTTTCGGCATGGCCCTTTTGACCGATGGGAAGCGAGACTCCTTTGTAGCGATGATTTGCCTTTCCAGGTTGCTTGGTTGGCCAAAAATGTCGCATGCGTTTTTTTCCTGAATATATTCAGGAAAAAACGCATACGCCCTTTTTGGCCAAGGGCATCATTGTCAACGTTTTGCCGCTTTTCATGTGCTTTAAAGGCGATTCGAATCTACCTCCTGAAATCTGTTTCCTGCAATTCTGCCTTGATTTCAAATCCTCTTCTTTGCCTTCCCTCAATATATTGGTGGACGAGAGTTATCATTTATAACTCTGCAGGTTTTTGAATTGCAGTGCCCTGAAGCTCCATTTTACAAGTCGCATTTTTGGGAGCTGGCCGCAAAAGCGCAGGATGGCTTCAGGCCCTGTTCTGGTTCCGGGGGGCAGGCTGAGCCTGTGGTTAATTCTTCTTCCTGATGGGAAAATAGAGTGACCTCTGCCTGTCCCAAAACCAAGAGCTAGTCTCTCATTGGTTCCCCGTCTTCCCGTTCATCCTCAGGACAAATTGCAACCTGTACGGAACAGGAGGTTAAAGGTGCTGAGGCTCCAAGTAGGGAGATTGCTAGTAAAGTGGCTGGAATGGCGAACCCGAGCACAAGGAGATGAGAAATGAGGTGCGTTTTAGAAACCTTTCCCCATCACACGGTGTACCATCTTCTGGGTTTCTCATGCATGTTTTCGATGTAGGAAGATGCCCTTGAACCTGGAGATTTGGGACCCATGCGATGGGTAGCACGCAGTATTACTTTAAAGGGTCTGCGTTTGCTCACCCAACCTCACCAAACCTCTCAGCCCCAAGAGTGTCCACCCTTATGTCTCATCCAGCTGTGGGTCTAGATATGGTCAATCCAGGTTGCATCACAGCCCCTGAACGAATTGTGTAAGAATTTCTCTCTCTTTCCCTGTCTTTGTTTCATGGGTTTTTAAAAGTAATTTATTTTTATAATGGGGTTTAGCTGCTTTTCACGGCTGTGTTTATGCCTCTTTACACCCACTTGACACACTAACAGAGAGATATCAATACATAGGTTTTAAGATTATTACTAGTCAGATATATTCTTGTGCGGTGAATCGGGCGTGTTGAGTCCAGTTCTCTGAGCAAGGAGTAGGTCTTGTCTATTACATATTGGGTTTATGGAACGGTATCTGAGCTAATTTGAAACTCTTGTTTTATGTATCACCCCACCACACCTTTCCCGTTAAGCAGCCATAGTGTGTTTTCTGCATGTGTGACTCTGTTCTGTTTTGTAATTCAGTTCAAGTGTAACGGTTTTTACATTCCCTCTATAAGTGACACCTTATGAGAAGTGTCCTTTTCTGTGTGACTTATTTCACTTAGAATCGTCGTACCTAAATCCACTCATCATGCTGCTACTAGCCTTATGACATTGATTTCATGGCTGAGTGTTATTCCATTGTACATAAGGACCACAACTTTTTTATCCATTTTTCGCTTTCCTGGGATATTTAAGGTGGAATGAAGTGGAGGTCCTTGTCAACAGAGCAGCCCTAAACTTTGGGGTGCTTGTGTCTTGCTGATTTTCAATTTTCCCACTTTATCCCCCCATGCGTGGAAGTGCCCTATGCTCTCTAAGCTGTGTTTTTTAGATGTTTCAGGACACACCGTACCCTTCTCCAGAGTGGCTGTGGGCAATTTACATCCCGCCCATCAGTGTAGCAAGGCTCCCATTTCTCCATGGCCTGTCCTGCATTTCTGGTTTTGACCCTTTTTTCAGCATGGCCCTTTTGACCGATGGGAAGCGAGACTTCTTTGTAGCGCTGATTTGCCTTTCCAGGTTGCTTGGTTGGCCAAAAAGGTCGCATGCGTTTTTTCCTGAATATATTCAGGAAAAAACGCATGCGCCCTTTTTGGCCAAGGGCATCATTGTCAACGTTTTGCCGCTTTTCATGTGCTTTAAAGGCGATTCGAATCTACCTCCTGAAATCTGATTCCTGCAATTCTGCCTTGATTTCCAATCCTCTTCTTTGCCTTCCCTCAATATATTTGTGGACGAGAGTTATCATTTATAACTCTGCAGGTTTGTGAATTGCAGTGCCCTGAAGCTCCATTTTACAAGTCGCTTTTTTGGGAGCTGGCCGCAAAAGCGCAGGATGGCTTCAGGCCCTGTTCTGGTTCTGGGGGGCAGGCTGAGCCTGTGGTTAATTCTTCTTCCTGACGGGAAAATAGAGTGACCTGTGCCTGTCCCAACACCAAGAGCAAGTCTCTCATTGGTTCCCCGTCTTCCCGTTCATCCTCAGGACAAATTGCAACCTGTACGGAACAGGAGGTTAAAGGTGCTGATGCTCCAAGTAGGGAGATTGCTAGTAAAGTGGCTGGAATGGCGAACCCGAGCACAAGGAGATGAGAAATGAGGTGCGTTTTAGAAACCTTTCCCCATCACACGGTGTACCATCTTCTGGGTTTCTCATGCATGTTTTCGATGTAGGAAGATGCCCTTGAACCTGGAGATTTGGGACCCATGCGATGGGTAGCATGCAGTATTACTTTAAAGGGTCTGCGTTTGCTCACCCAACCTCACCAAACCTCTCAGCCCCAAGAGTGTCCACCCTTATGTCTCATCCAGCTGTGGGTCTAGATATGGTCAATCCAGGTTGCATCACAGCCCCTGAACGAATTGTGTAAGAATTTCTCTGTCTTTCCCTGTCTTTGTTTCATGGGTTTTTAAAAGTAATTTATTTTTATAATGGGGTTTAGCTGCTTTTCACGGCTGTGTTTATGCCGCTTTACACCCACTTGACACACTAACAGAGAGATATCAATACATAGGTTTTAAGATTATTACTAGTCAGATATATTCTTGTGCGGTGAATCGGGCGTGTTGAGTCCAGTTCTCTGAGCAAGAGTTGGTCTTGTCTATTACATATTGGGTTTATGGAACGGTATCTGAGCTAATTTGAAACTCTTGTTTTATGTATCACCCCACCTCACCTTTCCCGTTAAGCAGCCATAGTGTGTTTTCTGCATGTGTGACTCTGTTCTGTTTTGTAATTCAGTTCAAGTGTAATGGTTTTTACATTCCCTCTATAAGTGACACCTTATGAGAAGTGTCCTTTTCTGTGTGACTTATTTCACTTAGAATCGTCGTACCTAAATCCACTCATCATGCTGCTACTAGCCTTATGACATTGATTTCATGGCTGAGTGATAATCCATTGTACATAAGGACCACAACTTTTTTATCCATTTTTCGCTTTCCTGGGATATTTAAGGTGGAATGAAGTGGAGGTCCTTGTCAAAAGAGCAGCCCTAAACTTTGGGGTGCTTGTGTCTTGCTGATTTTCAATTTTCCCACTTTAGTCCCCTATGCGTGGAAGTGCCCTATGCTCTCTAAGCTGTGTTTTTTAGATGTTTCAGGACACACCGTACACTTCTCCAGAGTGGCTGTTGGCAATTTACATCCCACCCATCAGTGTAGCAAGGCTCCCATTTCTCCATGGCCTGTCCTGCATTTCTGGTTATGACACTTTTTTCGGCATGGCCCTTTTGACCGATGGGAAGCGAGACTTCTTTGTAGCGATGATTTGCCTTTCCAGGTTACTTGGTTGGCCAAAAAGGTCGCATGCGTTTTTTCCTGAATATATTCAGGAAAAAACGCATACGCCCTTTTTGGCCAAGGGCATCATTGTCAACGTTTTGCCGCTTTTCATGTGCTTTAAAGGCGATTCGAATCTCCCTCCTGAAATCTGATTCCTGCAATTCTGCCTTGATTTACAATCCTCTTCTTTGCCTTCCCTCAATATATTTGTGGACGAGAGTTATCATTTATAACTCTGCAGGTTTGTGAATTGCAGTGCCCTGAAGCTCCATTTTACAAGTCGCTTTTTTGGGAGCTGGCCGCAAAAGCGCAGGATGGCTTCAGGCCCTGTTCTGGTTCTGGGGGGCAGGCTGAGCCTGTGGTTAATTCTTCTTCCTGATGGGAAAATAGAGTGACCTGTGCCTGTCCCAACACCAAGAGCTAGTCTCTCATTGGTTCCCCATCTTCCCGTTCATCCTCAGGACAAATTGCAACCTGTACGGAACAGGAGGTTAAAGGTGCTGATGCTCCAAGTAGGGAGATTGCTAGTAAAGTGGCTGGAATGGCGAACCCGAGCACAAGGAGATGAGAAATGAGGTGCGTTTTAGAAACCTTTCCCCATCACACGGTGTGCCATCTTCTGGGTTTCTCATGCATGTTTTCGATGTAGGAAGATGCCCTTGAACCTGGAGATTTGGGACACATGCGATGGGTTGCACGCAGTATTACTTTAAAGGGTCTGCGTTTGCTCACCCAACCTCACCAAACCTCTCAGCCCCAAGAGTGTCCACCCTTATGTCTCATCCAGCTGTGGGTCTAGATATGGTCAATCCAGGTTGCATCACAGCCCCTGAACGAATTGTGTAAGAATTTCTCTGTCTTTCCCTGTCTTTGTTTCATGGGTTTTTAAAAGTAATTTATTTTTATAATGGGGTTTAGCTGCTTTTCACGGCTGTGTTTATGCCGCTTTACACCCACTTGACACACTAACAGAGAGATATCAATACATAGGTTTTAAGATTATTACTAGTCAGATATATTCTTGTGCGGTGAATCGGGCGTGTTGAGTCCAGTTCTCTGAGCAAGGAGTAGGTCTTGTCTATAACATATTGGGTTTATGGAACGGTATCTGAGCTAATTTGAAACTCTTGTTTTATGTATCACCCCACCTCACCTTTCCCGTTAAGCAGCCATAGTGTGTTTTCTGCATGTGTGACTCTGTTCTGTTTTGTAATTCAGTTCAAGTGTAATGGTTTTTACATTCCCTCTATAAGTGACACCTTATGAGAAGTGTCCTTTTCTGTGTGACTTATTTCACTTAGAATCGTCGTACCTAAATCCACTCATCATGCTGCTACTAGCCTTATGACATTGATTTCATGGCTGAGTGATATTCCATTGTACATAAGGACCACAACTTTTTTATCCATTTTTCGCTTTCCTGGGATATTTAAGGTGGAATGAAGTGGAGGTCCTTGTCAACAGAGCAGCCCTAAACTTTGGGGTGCTTGTGTCTTGCTGATTTTCAATTTTCCCACTTTATCCCCCCATGCGTGGAAGTGCCCTATGCTCTCTAAGCTGTGTTTTTTAGATGTTTCAGGACACACCGTACACTTCTCCAGAGTGGCTGTTGGCAATTTACATCCCACCCATCAGTGTAGCAAGGCTCCCATTTCTCCATGGCCTGTCCTGCATTTCTGGTTATGACACTTTTTTCGGCATGGCCCTTTTGACCGATGGGAAGCGAGACTTCTTTGTAGCGATGATTTGCCTTTCCAGGTTGCTTGGTTGGCCAAAAAGGTCGCATGCGTTTTTTCCTGAATATATTCAGGAAAAAACGCATTCGCCCTTTTTGGCCAAGGGCATCATTGTCAACGTTTTGCCGCTTTTCATGTGCTTTAAAGGCGATTCGAATCTACCTCCTGAAATCTGTTTCCTGCAATTCTGCCTTGATTTCAAATCCTCTTCTTTGCCTTCCCTCAATATATTGGTGGAGGAGAGTTATCATTTATAACTCTGCAGGTTTTTGAATTGCAGTGCCCTGAAGCTCCATTTTACATGTCGCTTTTTTGGGTGCTGGCCGCAAAAGCGCAGGATGGCTTCAGGCCCTGTTCTGGTTCCGGGGGGCAGGCTGAGCCTGTGGTTAATTCTTCTTCCTGATGGGAATATAGAGTGACCTCTGCCTGTCCCAAAACCAAGAGCTAGTCTCTCATTGGTTCCCCGTCTTCCCGTTCATCCTCAGGACAAATTGCAACCTGTACGGAACAGGAGGTTAAAGGTGCTGAGGCTCCAAGTAGGGAGATTGCTAGTAAAGTGGCTGGAATGGCGAACCCGAGCACAAGGAGATGAGAAATGAGGTGCGTTTTAGAAACCTTTCCCCATCACACGGTGTACCATCTTCTGGGTTTCTCATGCATGTTTTCGATGTAGGAAGATGCCCTTGAACCTGGAGATTTGGGACCCATGCGATGGGTAGCACGCAGTATTACTTTAAAGGGTCTGCGTTTGCTCACCCAACCTCACCAAACCTCTCAGCCCCAAGAGTGTCCACCCTTATGTCTCATCCAGCTGTGGGTCTAGATATGGTCAATCCAGGTTGCATCACAGCCCATGAACGAATTGTGTAAGAATTTCTCTCTCTTTCCCTGTCTTTGTTTCATGGGTTTTTAAAAGTAATTTATTTTTATAATGGGGTTTAGCTGCTTTTCACGGCTGTGTTTATGCCGCTTTACACCCACTTGACACACTAACAGAGAGATATCAATACATAGGTTTTAAGATTATTACTAGTCAGATATATTCTTGTGCGGTGAATCGGGCGTGTTGAGTCCAGTTCTCTGAGCAAGGAGTAGGTCTTGTCTATTACATATTGGGTTTATGGAACGGTATCTGAGCTAATTTGAAACTCTTGTTTTATGTATCACCCCACCTCACCTTTCCCGTTAAGCAGCCATAGTGTGTTTTCTGCATGTGTGACTCTGTTCTGTTTTGTAATTCAGTTCAAGTGTAACGGTTTTTACATTCCCTCTATAAGTGACACCTTATGAGAAGTGTCCTTTTCTGTGTGACTTATTTCACTTAGAATCGTCGTACCTAAATCCACTCATTATGCTGCTACTAGCCTTATGACATTGATTTCATGGCTGAGTGATATTCCATTGTACATAAGGACCACAACTTTTTTATCCATTTTTCGCTTTCCTGGGATATTTAAGGTGGAATGAAGTGGAGGTCCTTGTCAACAGAGCAGCCCTAAACTTTGGGGTGCTTGTGTCTTGCTGATTTCCAATTTTCCCACTTTATCCCCCCATGCGTGGAAGTGACCTATGCTCTCTAAGCTGTGTTTTTTAGATGTTTCAGGACACACCGTACCCTTCTCCAGAGTGGCTGTTGGCAATTTACATCCCGCCCATCAGTGTAGCAAGGCTCCCATTTCTCCATGGCCTGTCCTGCATTTCAGGTTTTGACCCTTTTTTCAGCATGGCCCTTTCGACCGATGGGAAGCGAGACTTCTTTGTGGCGCTGATTTACCTTTCCAGGTTGCTTGGTTGGCCAAAGAGGGCGCATGCGTTTTTTCCTGAGTATATTCAGGAAAAAACGCATGCGCCCTTTTTGGCCAAGGGCATCATTGTCAACGTTTTGCCGCTTTTCATGTGCTTTAAAGGCGATTCGAATCTACCTCCTGAAATCTGATTCCTGCAATTCTGGCTTGATTTCAAATCCTCTTCTTTGCCTTCCCTCAATATATTTGTGGACGAGAGTTATCATTTATAACTCTGCAGGTTTGTGAATTGCAGTGCCCTGAAGCTCCATTTTACAAGTCGCTTTGTTGGGAGCTGGCCGCAAAAGCGCAGGATGGCTTCCGGCCCTGTTCTGGTTCCGGGGGGCAGCCTGAGCCTGTGGTTAATTCTTCTTCCTGATGGGAAAATAGAGTGACCTGCGCCTGTCCCAACACCAAGAGCTAGTCTCTCATTGGTTCCCCGTCTTCCCGTTCATTCTCAGGACAAATTGCAACCTGTACGGAACAGGAGGTTAAAGGTGCTGAGGCTCCAAGTAGGGAGATTGCTAGTAAAGTGGCTGGAATGGCGAACCCGAGCACAAGGAGATGAGAAATGATTTGCATTTTAGAAACCTTTCCCCATCACACGGTGTACCATCTTCTGGGTTTCTCATGCATGTTTTCGATGTAGGAAGATGCCCTTGAACCTGGAGATTTGGGTCCCCTGTGATGGGTAGCACGCAGTATTACTTTAAGGGTCTGCGTTTGCTCACCCAACCTCACCAAACCTCTCAGCCCCAAGAGTGTCCACCCTTATGTCTCATCCAGCTGTGGGTCTAGATATGGTCAATCCAGGTTGCATCACAGCCCCTGAACGAATTGTGTAAGAATTTCTCTCTCTTTCCCTGTCTTTGTTTCATGGGTTTTTAAAAGTAATTTATTTTTATAATGGGGTTTAGCTGCTTTTCACGGCTGTGTTTATGCCGCTTTACACCCACTTGACACACTAACAGAGAGATATCAATACATAGGTTTTCAGATTATTACTAGTCAGATATATTCTTGTGCGGTGAATCGGGCGTGTTGAGTCCAGTTCTCTGAGCAAGGAGTAGGTCTTGTCTATTACATATTGGGTTTATGGAACGGTATCTGAGCTAATTTGAAACTCTTGTTTTATGTATCACCCCACCTCATCTTTCCCGTTAAGCAGCCATAGTGTGTTTTCTGCAAGTGTGACTCTGTTCTGTTTTGTAATTCAGTTCAAGTGTAACGGTTTTTACATTCCCTCTATAAGTGACACCTTATGAGAAGTGTCCTTTTCTGTGTGACTTATTTCACTTAGAATCGTCTTACCTAAATCCACTCATCATGCTGCTACTAGCCTTATGACATTGATTTCATGGCTGAGTGATATTCCATTGTACATAAGGACCACAACTTTTTTATCCATTTTTCGCTTTTTGGGATATTTAAGGTGGAATGAAGTGGAGGTCCTTGTCAACAGAGCAGCCCTAAACTTTGGGGTGCTTGTGTCTTGCTGATTTTCAATTTTCCCACTTTATCCCCCCATGCGTGGAAGTGCCCTATGCTCTCTAAGCTGTGTTTTTTAGATGTTTCAGGACACACCGTACACTTCTCCAGAGTGGCTGTTGGCAATTTACATCCCGCCCATCAGTGTAGCAAGGCTCCCATTTCTCCATGGCCTGTCCTGCATTTCTGGTTTTGACACTTTTTTCGGCATGGCCCTTTTGACTGATGGGAAGCGAGACTTCTTTGTAGCACTGATTTGCCTTTCCAGGTTGCTTGGTTGTCCAAAAAGGGCGCATGCGTTTTTTCCTGAATATATTCAGGAAAAAACGCATGCGCCCTTTTTGGCCAAGGACATCATTGTCAACGTTTTGCCGCTTTTCATGTGCTTTAAAGGAGATTCGAATCTACCTCCTGAAATCTGTTTCCTGCAATTCTGCCTTGATTTCAAATCCTCTTCTTTGCCTTCCCTCAATATATTTGTGGACGAGAGTTATCATTTATAACTCTGCAGGTTTGTGAATTGCAGTGCCCTGAAGCTCCTCTTTACAAGTCGCTTTTTTGGGAGCTGGCCGCAAAAGCGCAGGATGGCTTCAGGCCCTGTTCTGGTTCCGGGGGGCAGGCTGAGCCTGTGGTTAATTCTTCTTCCTGATGGGAAAATAGAGTGACCTCTGCCTGTCCCAAAACCAAGAGCTAGTCTCTCATTGGTTCCCCGTCTTCCCGTTCATCCTCAGGACAAATTGCAACCTGTACGGAACAGGAGGTTAAAGGTGCTGAGGCTCCAAGTAGGAAGATTGCTAGTAAAGTGCCTGGAATGGCGAACCCGAGCACAAGGAGATGAGAAATGAGGTGTGTTTTAGAAACCTTTCCCCATCACACGGTGTACCATCTTCTGGGTTTCTCATGCATGTTTTCGATGTAGGAAGATGCCCTTGAACCTGGAGATTTGGGACCCATGCGATGGGTAGCACGCAGTATTACTTTAAATGGTCTGCGTTTGCTCACCCAACCTCACCAAACCTCTCAGCCCAAAGAGTGTCCACCCTTATGTCTCATCCAGCTGTGGGTCTAGATATGGTCAATCCAGGTTGCATCACAGCCCCTGAACGAATTGTGTAAGAATTTCTCTGTCTTTCCCTGTCTTTGTTTCATGGGTTTTTGAAAGTAATTTATTTTTATAATGGGGTTTAGCTGCTTTTCACGGCTGTGTTTATGCCGCTTTACACCCACTTGACACTCTAACAGAGAGATATCAATACATAGGTTTTAAGATTATTACTAGTCAGATATATTCTTGTGCGGTGAATCGGGCGTGTTGAGTCCAGTTCTCTGAGCAAGGAGTTGGTCTTGTCTATTACATATTGGGTTTATGGAACGGTATCTGAGCTAATTTGAAACTCTTGTTTTATGTATCACCCCACCTCACCTTTCCCGTTAAGCAGCCATAGTGTGTTTTCTGCATGTGTGACTCTGTTCTGTTTTGTAATTCAGTTCAAGTGTAATGGTTTTTACATTCCCTCTATAAGTGACACCTTATGAGAAGTGTCCTTTTCTGTGTGACTTATTTCACTTAGAATCGTCGTACCTAAATCCACTCATCATGCTGCTACTAGCCTTATGACATTGATTTCATGGCTGAGTGATATTCCATTGTACATAAGGACCACAACTTTTTTATCCATTTTTCGCTTTCCTGGGATATTTAAGGTGGAATGAAGTGGAGGTCCTTGTCAACAGAGCAGCCCTAAACTTTGGGGTGCTTGTGTCTTGCTGATTTTCAATTTTCCCACTTTATACCCCCATGCGTGGAAGTGCCCTATGCTCTCTAAGCTGTGTTTTTTAGATGTTTCAGGACACACCGTACACTTCTCCAGAGTGGCTGTTGGCAATTTACATCCCACCCATCAGTGTAGCAAGGCTCCCATTTCTCCATGGCCTGTCCTGCATTTCTGGTTATGACACTTTTTTCGGCATGGCCCTTTTGACCGATGGGAAGCGAGACTTCTTTGTAGCGATGATTTGCCTTTCCAGGTTGCTTGGTTGGCCAAAAAGGGCGCATGCGTTTTTTCCTGAATATATTCAGGAAAAAACGCATGCGCCCTTTTTGGCCAAGGGCATCATTGTCAACGTTTTGCCGCTTTTCATGTGCTTTAAAGGCGATTCGAATCTACCTCCTGAAATCTGTTTCCTGCAATTCTGCCTTGATTTCAAATCCTCTTCTTTGCCTTCCCTCAATATATTTGTGGACGAGAGTTATCATTTATAACTCTGCAGGTTTTTGAATTGCAGTGCCCTGAAGCTCCATTTTACAAGTCGCTTTTTTGGGAGCTGGCCGCAAAAGCGCAGGATGGCTTCAGGCCCTGTTCTGGTTCCGGGGGGCAGGCTGAGCCTGTGGTTAATTCTTCTTCCTGATGGGAAAATAGAGTGACCTCTGCCTGTCCCAAAACCAAGAGCTAGTCTCTCATTGGTTCCCCGTCTTCCCGTTCATCCTCAGGACAAATTGCAACCTGTACGGAACAGGAGGTTAAAGGTGCTGAGGCTCCAAGTAGGGAGATTGCTAGTAAAGTGGCTGGAATGGCGAACCCGAGCACAAGGAGATGAGAAATGAGGTGCGTTTTAGAAACCTTTCCCCATCACACGGTGTACCATCTTCTGGGTTTCTCATGCATGTTTTCGATGTAGGAAGATGCCCTTGAACCTGGAGATTTGGGACCCATGCGATGGGTAGCACGCAGTATTACTTTAAAGGGTCTGCGTTTGCTCACCCAACCTCACCAAACCTCTCAGCCCCAAGAGTGTCCACCCTTATGTCTCATCCAGCTGTGGGTCTAGATATGGTCAATCCAGGTTGCATCACAGCCCCTGAACGAATTGTGTAAGAATTTCTCTGTCTTTCCCTGTCTTTGTTTCATGGGTTTTTAAAAGTAATTTATTTTTATAATGGGGTTTAGCTGCTTTTCACAGCTGTGTTTATGCCGCTTTACACCCACTTGACACACTAACAGAGAGATATCAATACATAGGTTTTAAGATTATTACTAGTCAGATATATTCTTGTGCGGTGAATCGGGCGTGTTGAGTCCAGTTCTCTGAGCAAGGAGTAGGTCTTGTCTATTAGATATTGGGTTTATGGAACGGTATCTGAGCTAATTTGAAACTCTTGTTTTATGTATCACCCCACCTCACCTTTCCCGTTAAGCAGCCATAGTGTGTTTTCTGCATGTGTGACTATGTTCTGTTTTGTAATTCAGTTCAAGTGTAACGGTTTTTACATTCCCTCTATAAGTGACACCATATGAGAAGTGTCCTTTTCTGTGTGACTTATTTCACTTAGAATCGTCGTACCTAAATCCACTCATCATGCTGCTACTAGCCTTATGACATTGATTTCATGGCTGAGTGATATTCCATTGTACATAAGGACCACAACTTTTTTATCCATTTTTCGCTTTCCTGGGATATTTAGGGTGGAATGAAGTGGAGGTCCTTGTCAACAGAGCAGCCCTAAACTTTGGGGTGCTTGTGTCTTGCTGATTTTCAATTTTCCCACTTTATCCCCCCATGCGTGGAAGTGCCCTATGCTCTCTAAGCTGTGTTTTTTAGATGTTTCAGGACACACCGTACCCTTCTCCAGAGTGGCTGTAGGCAATTTACATCCCGCCCATCAGTGTAGCAAGGCTCCCATTTCTCCATGGCCTGTCCTGCATTTCTGGTTTTGACCCTTTTTTCAGCATGGCCCTTTTGACCGATGGGAAGCGAGACTTCTTTGTAGCGCTGATTTGCCTTTCCAGGTTGCTTGGTTGGCCAAAAAGGTCGCATGCGTTTTTTCCTGAATATATTCAGGAAAAAACGCATACGCCCTTTTTGGCCAAGGGCATCATTGTCAACGTTTTGCCGCTTTTCATGTGCTTTAAAGGCGATTCGAATCTACCTCCTGAAATCTGATTCCTGCAATTCTGCCTTGATTTCCAATCCTCTTCTTTGCCTTCCCTCAATATATTTGTGGACGAGAGTTATCATTTATAACTCTGCAGGTTTGTGAATTGCAGTGCCCTGAAGCTCCATTTTACAAGTCGCTTTTTTGGGAGCTGGCCGCAAAAGCGCAGGATGGCTTCAGGCCCTGTTCTGGTTCTGGGGGGCAGGCTGAGCCTGTGGTTAATTCTTCTTCCTGATGGGAATATAGAGTGACCTCTGCCTGTCCCAAAACCAAGAGCTAGTCTCTCATTGGTTCCCCGTCTTCCCGTTCATCCTCAGGACAAATTGCAACCTGTACGGAACAGGAGGTTAAAGGTGCTGAGGCTCCAAGTAGGGAGATTGCTAGTAAAGTGGCTGGAATGGCGAACCTGAGCACAAGGAGATGAGAAATGAGGTGCGTTTTAGAAACCTTTCCCCATCACACGGTGTACCATCTTCTGGGTTTCTCATGCATGTTTTCGATGTAGGAAGATGCCCTTGAACCTGGAGATTTGGGACCCATGCGATGGGTAGCACGCAGTATTACTTTAAAGGGTCTGCGTTTGCTCACCCAACCTCACCAAACCTCTCAGCCCCAAGAGTGTCCACCCTTATGTCTCATCCAGCTGTGGGTCTAGATATGGTCAATCCAGGTTGCATCACAGCCCCTGAACGAATTGTGTAAGAATTTCTCTCTCTTTCCCTGTCTTTGTTTCATGGGTTTTTAAAAGTAATTTATTTTTATAATGGGGTTTAGCTGCTTTTCACGGCTGTGTTTATGCCGCTTTACACCCACTTGACACACTAACAGAGAGATATCAATACATAGGTTTTAAGATTATTACTAGTCAGATATATTCTTGTGCGGTGAATCGGGCGTGTTGAGTCCAGTTCTCTGAGCAAGGAGTAGGTCTTGTCTATTACATATTGGGTTTATGGAACGGTATCTGAGCTAATTTGAAACTCTTGTTTTATGTATCACCCCACCTCACCTTTCCCGTTAAGCAGCCATAGTGTGTTTTCTGCATGTGTGAGTCTGTTCTGTTTTGTAATTCAGTTCAAGTGTAACGGTTTTTACATTCCCTCTATAAGTGACACCTTATGAGAAGTGTCCTTTTCTGTGTGACTTATTTCACTTAGAATCGTCGTACCTAAATCCACTCATCATGCTTCTACTAGCCTTATGACATTGATTTCATGGCTGAGTGATATTCCATTGTACATAAGGACCACAACTTTTTTATCCATTTTTCGCTTTCCTGGGATATTTAAGGTGGAATGAAGTGGAGGTCCTTGTCAACAGAGCAGCCCTAAACTTTGGGGTGCTTGTGTCTTGCTGATTTTCAATTTTCCCACATTATCCCCCCATGCGTGGAAGTGCCCTATGCTCTCTGAGCTGTGTTTTTTAGATGTTTCAGGACACACCGTACACTTCTCCAGAGTGGCTGTTGGCAATTTACATCGCACCCATCAGTGTAGCAAGGCTCCCATTTCTCCATGGCCTGTCCTGCATTTCTGGTTATGACACTTTTTTCGGCATGGCCCTTTTGACCGATGGGAAGCGAGACTTCTTTGTAGCGATGATTTGCCTTTCCAGGTTACTTGGTTGGTCAAAAAGGTCGCATGCGTTTTTTCCTGAATATATTCAGGAAAAAACGCATACGCCCTTTATGGCCAAGGGCATCATTGTCAACGTTTTGCCGCTTTTCATGTGCTTTAAAGGCGATTCGAATCTACCTCCTGAAATCTGATTCCTGCAATTCTGCCTTGATTTACAATCCTCTTCTTTGCCTTCCCTCAATATATTTGTGGACGAGAGTTATCATTTATAACTCTGCAGGTTTGTGAATTGCAGTGCCCTGAAGCTCCATTTTACAAGTCGCTTTTTTGGGAGCTGGCCGCAAAAGCGCAGGATGGCTTCAGGCCCTGTTCTGGTTCTGGGGGGCAGGCTGAGCCTGTGGTTAATTCTTCTTCCTGATGGGAAAATAGAGTGACCTGTGCCTGTCCCAACACCAAGAGCTAGTCTCTCATTGCTTCCCCACCTTCCCGTTCATCCTCAGGACAAATTGCAACCTGTACGGAACAGGAGGTTAAAGGTGCTGATGCTCCAAGTAGGGAGATTGATAGTAAAGTGGCTGGAATGGCGAACCCGAGCACAAGGAGATGAGAAATGAGGTGCGTTTTAGAAACCTTTCCCCATCACACGGTGTGCCATCTTCTGGGTTTCTCATGCATGTTTTCGATGTAGGAAGATGCCCTTGAACCTGGAGATTTGGGACCCATGCGATGGGTTGCACGCAGTATTACTTTAAAGGGTCTGCGTTTGCTCACCCAACCTCACCAAACCTCTCAGCCCCAAGAGTGTCCACCCTTATGTCTCATCCAGCTGTGGGTCTAGATATGGTCAATCCAGGTTGCATCACAGCCCCTGAACGAATTGTGTAAGAATTTCTCTGTCTTTCCCTGTCTTTGTTTCATGGGTTTTTAAAAGTAATTTATTTTTATAATGGGGTTTAGCTGCTTTTCACAGCTGTGTTTATGCCGCTTTACACCCACTTGACACACTAACAGAGAGATATCAATACATAGGTTTTAAGATTATTACTAGTCAGATATATTCTTGTGCGGTGAATCGGGCGTGTTGAGTCTAGTTCTCTGAGCAAGGAGTAGGTCTTGTCTATAACATATTGGGTTTATGGAATGGTATCTGAGCTAATTTGAAACTCTTGTTTTATGTATCACCCCACCTCACATTTCCCGTTAAGCAGCCATAGTGTGTTTTCTGCATGTGTGACTCTGTTCTGTTTTGTAATTCAGTTCAAGTGTAATGGTTTTTACATTCCCTCTATAAGTGACACCTTATGAGAAGTGTCCTTTTCTGTGTGACTTATTTCACTTAGAATCGTCGTACCTAAATCCACTCATCATGCTGCTACTAGCCTTATGACATTGATTTCATGGCTGAGTGATATTCCATTGTACATAAGGACCACAACTTTTTTCTCCATTTTTCGCTTTCCTGGGATATTTAAGGTGGAATGAAGTGGAGGTCCTTGTCAACAGAGCAGCCCTAAACTTTGGGGTGCTTGTGTCTTGCTGATTTTCAATTTTCCCACTTTATCCCCCCATGCGTGGAAGTGCCCTATGCTCTCTAAGCTGTGTTTTTTAGATATTTCAGGACACACCGTACACTTCTCCAGAGTGGCTGTTGGCAATTTACATCCCGCCCATCAGTGTAGCAAGGCTCCCATTTCTCCATGGCCTGTCCTGCATTTCTGGTTATGACACTTTTTTCGGCATGGCCCTTTTGACCGATGGGAAGCGAGACTTCTTTGTAGCGATGATTTGCCTTTCCAGGTTGCTTGGTTGGCCAAAAAGGTCGCATGCGTTTTTTCCTGAATATATTCAGGAAAAAACGCATACGCCCTTTTTGGCCAAGGGCATCATTGTCAACGTTTTGCCGCTTTTCATGTGCTTTAAAGGCGATTCGAATCTACCTCCTGAAATCTGATTCCTGCAATTCTGCCTTGATTTACAATCCTCTTCTTTGCCTTCCCTCAATATATTTGTGGACGAGAGTTATCATTTATAACTCTGCAGGTTTGTGAATTGCAGTGCCCTGAAGCTCCATTTTACAAGTCGCTTTTTTGGGAGCTGGCCGCAAAAGCGCAGGATGGCTTCAGGCCCTGTTCTGGTTCCGGGGGGCAGGCTGAGCCTGTGGTTAATTCTTCTTCCTGATGGGAATATAGAGTGACCTCTGCCTGTCCCAAAACCAAGAGCTAGTCTCTCATTTGTTCCCCGTCTTCCCGTTCATCCTCAGGACAAATTGCAACCTGTACGGAACAGGAGGTTAAAGGTGCTGAGGCTCCAAGTAGGGAGATTGCTAGTAAAGTGGCTGGAATGGCGAACCTGAGCACAAGGAGATGAGAAATGAGGTGCGTTTTAGAAACCTTTCCCCATCACACGGTGTACCATCTTCTGGGTTTCTCATGCATGTTTTCGATGTAGGAAGATGCCCTTGAACCTGGAGATTTGGGACCCATGCGATGGGTAGCACGCAGTATTACTTTAAAGGGTCTGCGTTTGCTCACCCAACCTCACCAAACCTCTCAGCCCCAAGAGTGTCCACCCTTATGTCTCATCCAGCTGTGGGTCTAGATATGGTCAATCCAGGTTGCATCACAGCCCCTGAACGAATTGTGTAAGAATTTCTCTCTCTTTCCCTGTCTTTGTTTCATGGGTTTTTAAAAGTAATTTATTTTTATAATGGGGTTTAGCTGCTTTTCACGGCTGTGTTTATGCCGCTTTACACCCACTTGACACACTAACAGAGAGATATCAATACATAGGTTTTAAGATTATTACTAGTCAGATATATTCTTGTGCGGTGAATCGGGCGTGTTGAGTCCAGTTCTCTGAGCAAGGAGTAGGTCTTGTCTATTACATATTGGGTTTATGGAACGGTATCTGAGCTAATTTGAAACTCTTGTTTTATGTATCACCCCACCTCACCTTTCCCGTTAAGCAGCCATAGTGTGTTTTCTGCATGTGTGACTCTGTTCTGTTTTGTAATTCAGTTCAAGTGTAACGGTTTTTACATTCCCTCTATAAGTGACACCTTATGAGTAGTGTCCTTTTCTGTGTGACTTATTTCACTTAGAATCGTCGTACCTAAATCCACTCATCATGCTGCTACTAGCCTTATGACATTGATTTCATGGCTGAGTGATATTCCATTGTACATAAGGACCACAACTTTTTTATCCATTTTTGGCTTTCCTGGGATATTTAAGGTGGAATGAAGTGGAGGTCCTTGTCAACAGAGCAGCCCTAAACTTTGGGGTGCTTGTGTCTTGCTGATTTTCAATTTTCCCACTTTATCCCCCCATGCGTGGAAGTGCCCTATGCTCTCTAAGCTGTGTTTTTTAGATGTTTCAGGACACACCGTACCCTTCTCCAGAGTGGCTGTGGGCAATTTACATCCCGCCCATCAGTGTAGCAAGGCTCCCATTTCTCCATGGCCTGTCCTGCATGTCTGGTTTTGACCCTTTTTTCAGCATGGCCCTTTCGACCGATGGGAAGCGAGACTTCTTTGTAGCGCTGATTTGCCTTTCCAGGTTGCTTGGTTGGCCAAAAAGGGCGCATGCGTTTTTTCCTGAATATATTCAGGAAAAAACGCATGCGCCCTTTTTGGCCAAGGGCATCATTGTCAACGTTTTGCCGCTTTTCATGTGCTTTAAAGGCGATTCGAATCTACCTCCTGAAATCTGTTTCCTGCAATTCTGCCTTGATTTCAAATCCTCTTATTTGCCTTCCCTCAATATATTTGTGGACGAGAGTTATCATTTATAACTGTGCAGGTTTGTGAATTGCAGTGCCCTGAAGCTCCATTTTACAAGTCGCTTTTTTGGGAGCTGGCCTCAAAAGCGCAGGATGGCTTCAGGCCCTGTTCTGGTTCCGGGGTCAGGAAGAGCCTGTGGTTAATTCTTCTTCCTGATGGGAAAATAGAGTGACCTCTGCCTGTCCCAACACCAAGAGCTAGTCTCCCATTGGTTCCCGGTCTTCCCGTTCATCCTCAGGACAAATTGCAACCTGTACGGAACAGGAGGTTAAAGGTGCTGAGGCTCCAAGTAGGGAGATTGCTAGTAAAGTGGCTGGAATGGCGAACCCGAGCACAAGGAGATGAGAAATGAGGTGCGTTTTAGAAACCTTTCCCCATCACACGGTGTACCATCTTCTGGGTTTCTCATGCATGTTTTCGATGTAGGAAGATGCCCTTGAACCTGGAGATTTGGGACCCATGCGATGGGTAGCACGCAGTATTACTTTAAAGGGTCTGCATTTGCTCACCCAACCTCACCAAACCTCTCAGCCCCAAGAGTGTTCACCCTTATGTCTCATCCAGCTGTGGGTCTAGATATGGTCAATCCAGGTTGCATCACAGCCCCTGAAGGAATTGTGTAAGAATTTCTCTCTCTTTCCCTGTCTTTGTTTCATGGGTTTTTAAAAGTAATTTATTTTTATAATGGGGTTTAGCTGCTTTTCACGGCTGTGTTTATGCCGCTTTACCCCCACTTGACACACTAACAGAGAGATATCAATATATAGGTTTTAAGATTATTACTAGTCAGATATATTCTTGTGCGGTGAATCGGGCGTGTTGAGTCCAGTTCTCTGAGCAAGGAGTAGTTCTTGTCTATTACATATTGGGTTTATGGAACGGAATCTGAGCTAATTTGAAACTCTTGTTTTATGTATCACCCCACCTCACCTTTCCCGTTAAGCAGCCATAGTGTGTTTTCTGCATGTGTGACTCTGTTCTGTTTTGTAATTCAGTTCAAGTGTAACGGTTTTTACATTCCCTCTATAAGTGACACCTTATGAGAAGTGTCCTTTTCTGTGTGACTTATTTCACTTAGAATCGTCGTACCTAAATCCACTCATCATGCTGCTACTAGCCTTATGACATTGATTTCATGGCTGAGTGATATTCCATTGTACATAAGGAACACAACTTTTTTATCCATTTTTAGCTTTCCTGGGATATTTAAGGTGGAATGAAGTGGAGGTCCTTGTCAACAGAGCAGCCCTAAACTTTGGGGTGCTTGTGTCTTGCTGATTTTCAATTTTCCCACTTTATCCCCCCATGCGTGGAAGTGCCCTATGCTCTCTAAGCTGTATTTTTTAGATGTTTCAGGACACACCGTACCCTTCTCCAGAGCGGCTGTTGGCAATTTACATCCCGCCCATCAGTGTAGCAAGGCTCCCATTTCTCCATGGCCTGTCCTGCATTTCTGGTTTTGACCCTTTTTTCAGCATGGCCCTTTTGACCGATGGGAAGCGAGACTTCTTTGTAGCGCTGATTTGCCTTTCCAGGTTGCTTGGTTGGCCAAAAAGGGCGCATGCGTTTTTTCCTGAATATATTCAGGAAAAAACGCATGCGCCCTTTTTGGCCAAGGGCATCATTGTCAACGTTTTGCCGCTTTTCATGTGCTTTAAAGGCGATTCGAATCTACCTCATGAAATCTGTTTTCTGCAATTCTGCCTTGATTTCAAATCCTCTTCTTTGCCTTCCCTCAATATATTTGTGGACGAGAGTTATCATTTATAACTCTGCAGGTTTGTGAATTGCAGTGCCCTGAAGCTCCATTTTACAAGTCGCTTTTTTGGGAGCTGGCCGCAAAAGCGCAGGATGGCTTCAGGCCCTGTTCTGGTTCCGGGGGCAGGCTGAGCCTGTGGTTAATTCTTCTTCCTGATGGGAAAATAGAGTGACCTCTGCCTGTCCCAACACCAAGAGCTAGTCTCCCATTGGTTCCCCGTCTTCCCGTTCATCCTCAGGACAAATTGCAACCTGTACGGAACAGGAGGTTAAAGGTGCTGAGGCTCCAAGTAGGGAGATTGCTAGTAAAGTGGCTGGAATGGCGAACCCGAGCACAAGGAGATGAGAAATGAGGTGCGTTTTAGAAACCTTTCCCCATCACACGGTGTACCATCTTCTGGGTTTCTCATGCATGTTTTCGATGTAGGAAGATGCCCTTGAACCTGGAGATTTGGGACCCATGCGATGGGTAGCACGCAGTATTACTTTAAAGGGTCTGCGTTTGCTCACCCAACCTCACCAAACCTCTCAGCCCCAAGAGTGTCCACCCTTATGTCTCATCCAGCTGTGGGTCTAGATATGGTCAATCCAGGTTGCATCACAGCCCCTGAACGAATTGTGTAAGAATTTCTCTCTCTTTCCCTGTCTTTGTTTCATGGGTTTTTAAAAGTAATTTATTTTTATAATGGGGTTTAGCTGCTTTTCACGGCTGTGTTTATGCCGCTTTACACCCACTTGACACACTAACAGAGAGATATCAATACATAGGTTTTAAGATTATTACTAGTCAGATATATTCTTGTGCGGTGAATCGGGCGTGTTGAGTCCAGTTCTCTGAGCAAGAGGTAGGTCTTGTCTATAACATATTGGGTTTATGGAACGGTATCTGAGCTAATTTGAAACTCTTGTTTTATGTATCACCCCACCTCACCTTTCCCGTTAAGCAGCCATAGTGTGTTTTCTGCATGTGTGACTCTGTTCTGTTTTGTAATTCAGTTCAAGTGTAATGGTTTTTACATTCCCTCTATAAGTGACACCTTATGAGAAGTGTCCTTTTCTGTGTGACTTATTTCACTTAGAATCGTCGTACCTAAATCCACTCATCATGCTGCTACTAGCCTTATGACATTGATTTCATGGCTGAGTGATATTCCATTGTACATAAGGACCACAACTTTTTTATCCATTTTTCGCTTTCCTGGGATATTTAAGGTGGAATGAAGTGGAGGTCCTTGTCAACAGAGCAGCCCTAAACTTTGGGGTGCTTGTGTCTTGCTGATTTTCAATTTTCCCACTTTATCCCCCCATGCGTGGAAGTGCCCTATGCTCTCTAAGCTGTGTTTTTTAGATGTTTCAGGACACACCGTACACTTCTCCAGAGTGGCTGTTGGCAATTTACATCCCACCCATCAGTGTAGCAAGGCTCCCATTTCTCCATGGCCTGTCCTGCATTTCTGGTTATGACACTTTTTTCGGCATGGCCCTTTTGACCGATGGGAAGCGAGACTTCTTTGTAGCGATGATTTGCCTTTCCAGGTTGCTTGGTTGGCCAAAAAGGTCGCATGCGTTTTTTCCTGAATATATTCAGGAAAAAACGCATACGCCCTTTTTGGCCAAGGGCATCATTGTCAACGTTTTGCCGCTTTTCATGTGCTTTAAAGGCGATTCGAATCTACCTCCTGAAATCTGTTTCCTGCAATTCTGCCTTGATTTCAAATCCTCTTCTTTGCCTTCCCTCAATATATTGGTGGACGAGAGTTATCATTTATAACTCTGCAGGTTTTTGAATTGCAGTGCCCTGAAGCTCCATTTTACAAGTCGCTTTTTTGGGAGCTGGCCGCAAAAGCGCAGGATGGCTTCAGGCCCTGTTCTGCTTCCGGGGGGCAGGCTGAGCCTGTGGTTAATTCTTCTTCCTGATGGGAATATAGAGTGACCTCTGCCTGTCCCAAAACCAAGAGCTAGTCTCTCATTGGTTCCCCGTCTTCCCGTTCATCCTCAGGACAAATTGCAACCTGTACGGAACAGGAGGTTAAAGGTGCTGAGGCTCCAAGTAGGGAGATTGCTAGTAAAGTGGCTGGAATGGCGAACCTGAGCACAAGGAGATGAGAAATGAGGTGCGTTTTAGAAACCTTTCCCCATCACACGGTGTACCATCTTCTGGGTTTCTCATGCATGTTTTCGATGTAGGAAGATGCCCTTGAACCTGGAGATTTGGGACCCATGCGATGGGTAGCACGCAGTATTACTTTAAAGGGTCTGCGTTTGCTCACCAAACCTCACCAAACCTCTCAGCCCCAAGAGTGTCCACCCTTATGTCTCATCCAGCTGTGGGTCTAGATATGGTCAATCCAGGTTGCATCACAGCCCCTGAACGAATTGTGTAAGAATTTCTCTCTCTTTCCCTGTCTTTGTTTCATGGGTTTTTAAAAGTAATTTATTTTTATAATGGGGTTTAGCTGCTTTTCACGGCTGTGTTTATGCCGCTTTACACCCACTTGACACACTAACAGAGAGATATCAATACATAGGTTTTAAGATTATTACTAGTCAGATATATTCTTGTGCGGTGAATCGGGCGTGTTGAGTCCAGTTCTCTGAGCAAGGAGTAGGTCTTGTCTATTACATATTGGGTTTATGGAACGGTATCTGAGCTAATTTGAAACTCTTGTTTTATGTATCACCCCACCTCACCTTTCCCGTTAAGCAGCCATAGTGTGTTTTCTGCATGTGTGAGTCTGTTCTGTTTTGTAATTCAGTTCAAGTGTAACGGTTTTTACATTCCCTCTATAAGTGACACCTTATGAGAAGTGTCCTTTTCTGTGTGACTTATTTCACTTAGAATCGTCGTACCTAAATCCACTCATCATGCTGCTACTAGCCTTATGACATTGATTTCATGGCTGAGTGATATTCCATTGTACATAAGGACCACAACTTTTTTATCCATTTTTCGCTTTCCTGGGATATTTAAGGTGGAATGAAGTGGAGGTCCTTGTCAACAGAGCAGCCCTAAACTTTGGGGTGCTTGTGTCTTGCTGATTTTCAATTTTCCCACATTATCCCCCCATGCGTGGAAGTGCCCTATGCTCTCTAAGCTGTGTTTTTTAGATGTTTCAGGACACACCGTACACTTCTCCAGAGTGGCTGTTGGCAATTTACATCGCACCCATCAGTGTAGCAAGGCTCCCATTTCTCCATGGCCTGTCCTGCATTTCTGGTTATGACACTTTTTTCGGCATGGCCCTTTTGACCGATGGGAAGCGAGACTTCTTTGTAGCGATGATTTGCCTTTCCAGGTTACTTGGTTGGCCAAAAAGGTCGCATGCGTTTTTTCCTGAATATATTCAGGAAAAAACGCATACGCCCTTTTTGGCCAAGGGCATCATTGTCAACGTTTTGCCGCTTTTCATGTGCTGTAAAGGCGATTCGAATCTACCTCCTGAAATCTGATTCCTGCAATTCTGCCTTGATTTACAATCCTCTTCTTTGCCTTCCCTCAATATATTTGTGGACGAGAGTTATCATTTATAACTCTGCAGGTTTGTGAATTGCAGTGCCCTGAAGCTCCATTTTACAAGTCGCTTTTTTGGGAGCTGGCCGCAAAAGCGCAGGATGGCTTCAGGCCCTGTTTTGGTTCTGGGGGGCAGGCTGAGCCTGTGGTTAATTCTTCTTCCTGATGGGAAAATAGAGTGACCTGTGCCTGTCCCAACACCAAGAGCTAGTCTCTCATTGGTTCCCCATCTTCCCGTTCATCCTCAGGACAAATTGCAACCTGTACGGAACAGGAGGTTAAAGGTGCTGATGCTCCAAGTAGGGAGATTGATAGTAAAGTGGCTGGAATGGCGAACCCGAGCACAAGGAGATGAGAAATGAGGTGCGTTTTAGAAACCTTTCCCCATCACACGGTGTGCCATCTTCTGGGTTTCTCATGCATGGTTTCGATGTAGGAAGATGCCCTTGCACCTGGAGATTTGGGACCCATGCGATGGGTAGCACGCAGTATTACTTTAAAGGGTCTGCGTTTGCTCACCCAACCTCACCAAACCTCTCAGCCCCAAGAGTGTCCACCCTTATGTCTCATCCAGCTGTGGGTCTAGATATGGTCAATCCAGGTTGCATCACAGCCCCTGAACGAATTGTGTAAGAATTTCTCTGTCTTTCCCTGTCTTTGTTTCATGGGTTTTTAAAAGTAATTTATTTTTATAATGGGGTTTAGCTGCTTTTCACGGCTGTGTTTATGCCGCTTTACACCCACTTGACACACTAACAGAGAGATATCAATACATAGGTTTTAAGATTATTACTAGTCAGATATATTCTTGTGCGGTGAATCGGGCGTGTTGAGTCCAGTTCTCTGAGCAAGGAGTAGGTCTTGTCTATAACATATTGGGTTTATGGAACGGTATCTGAGCTAATTTGAAACTCTTGTTTTATGTATCAGCCCACTTCACCTTTTCCGTTAAGCAGCCATAGTGTGTTTTCTGCATGTGTGACTCTGTTCTGTTTTGTAATTCAGTTCAAGTGTACTGGTTTTTACATTCCCTCTATAAGTGACACCTTATGAGAAGTGTCCTTTTCTGTGTGACTTATTTCACTTAGAATCGTCGTACCTAAATCCACTCATCATGCTGCTACTAGCCTTATGACATTGATTTCATGGCTGAGTGATATTCCATTGTACATAAGGACCACAACTTTTTTATCCATTTTTCGCTTTCCTGGGATATTTAAGGTGGAATGAAGTGGAGGTCCTTGTCAACAGAGCAGCCCTAAACTTTGGGGTGCTTGTGTCTTGCTGATTTTCAATTTTCCCACTTTATCCCCCCATGCGTGGAAGTGCCCTATGCTCTCTAAGCTGTGTTTTTTAGATGTTTTAGGACACACCGTACACTTCTCCAGAGTGGCTGTTGGCAATTTACATCGCACCCATCAGTGTAGCAAGGCTCCCATTTCTCCATGGCCTGTCCTGCATTTCTGGTTATGACACTTTTTTCGGCATGGCCCTTTTGACCGATGGGAAGCGAGACTTCTTTGTAGCGATGATTTGCCTTTCCAGGTTACTTGGTTGGCCAAAAAGGTCGCATGCGTTTTTTCCTGAATATATTCAGGAAAAAACGCATACGCCCTTTTTGGCCAAGGGCATCATTGTCAACGTTTTGCCGCTTTTCATGTGCTTTAAAGGCGATTCGAATCTACCTCCTGAAATCTGATTCCTGCAATTCTGCCTTGATTTACAATCCTCTTCTTTGCCTTCCCTCAATATATTTGTGGACGAGAGTTATCATTTATAACTCTGCAGGTTTGTGAATTGCAGTGCCCTGAAGCTCCATTTTACAAGTCGCTTTTTTGGGAGCTGGCCGCATAAGCGCAGGATGGCTTCAGGCCCTGTTCTGGTTCTGGGGGGCAGGCTGAGCCTGTGGTTAATTCTTCTTCCTGATGGGAAAATAGAGTGACCTGTGCCTGTCCCAACACCAAGAGCTAGTCTCTCATTGGTTCCCCATCTTCCCGTTCATCCTCAGGACAAATTGCAACCTGTACGGAACAGGAGGTTAAAGGTGCTGATGCTCCAAGTAGGGAGATTGATAGTAAAGTGGCTGGAATGGCGAACCCGAGCACAAGGAGATGAGAAATGAGGTGCGTTTTAGAAACCTTTCCCCATCACACGGTGTGCCATCTTCTGGGTTTCTCATGCATGGTTTCGATGTAGGAAGATGCCCTTGCACCTGGAGATTTGGGACCCATGCGATGGGTAGCACGCAGTATTACTTTAAAGGGTCTGCGTTTGCTCACCCAACCTCACCAAACCTCTCAGCCCCAAGAGTGTCCACCCTTATGTCTCATCCAGCTGTGGGTCTAGATATGGTCAATCCAGGTTGCATCACAGCCCCTGAACGAATTGTGTAAGAATTTCTCTGTCTTTCCCTGTCTTTGTTTCATGGGTTTTTAAAAGTAATTTATTTTTATAATGGGGTTTAGCTGCTTTTCACGGCTGTGTTTATGCCGCTTTACACCCACTTGACACACTAACAGAGAGATATCAATACATAGGTTTTAAGATTATTACTAGTCAGATATATTCTTGTGCGGTGAATCGGGCGTGTTGAGTCCAGTTCTCTGAGCAAGGAGTAGGTCTTGTCTATAACATATTGGGTTTATGGAACGGTATCTGAGCTAATTTGAAACTCTTGTTTTATGTATCAGCCCACCTCACCTTTCCCGTTAAGCAGCCATAGTGTGTTTTCTGCATGTGTGACTCTGTTCTGTTTTGTAATTCAGTTCAAGTGTAATGGTTTTTACATTCCCTCTATAAGTGACACCTTATGAGAAGTGTCCTTTTCTGTGTGACTTATTTCACTTAGAATCGTCGTACCTAAATCCACTCATCATGCTGCTACTAGCCTTATGACATTGATTTCATGGCTGAGTGATATTCCATTGTACATAAGGACCACAACTTTTTTATCCATTTTTCGCTTTCCTGGGATATTTAAGGTGGAATGAAGTGGAGGTCCTTGTCAACAGAGCAGCCCTAAACTTTGGGGTGCTTGTGTCTTGCTGATTTTCAATTTTCCCACTTTATCCCCCCATGCGTGGAAGTGCCCTATGCTCTCTAAGCTGTGTTTTTTAGATGTTTCAGGACACACCGTACCCTTCTCCAGAGTGGCTGTGGGCAATTTACATCCCGCCCATCAGTGTAGCAAGGCTCCCATTTCTCCATGGCCTGTCCTGCATTTCTGGTTATGACACTTTTTTCGGCATGGCCCTTTTGACCGATGGGAAGCGAGACTTCTTTGTAGCGATGATTTGCCTTTCCAGGTTACTTGGTTGGCCAAAAAGGTCGCATGCGTTTTTTCCTGAATATATTCAGGAAAAAACGCATACGCCCTTTTTGGCCAAGGGCATCATTGTCAACGTTTTGCCGCTTTTCATGTGCTTTAAAGGCGATTCGAATCTACCTCCTGAAATCTGATTCCTGCAATTCTGCCTTGATTTACAATCCTCTTCTTTGCCTTCCCTCAATATATTTGTGGACGAGAGTTATCATTTATAACTCTGCAGGTTTGTGAATTGCAGTGCCCTGAAGCTCCATTTTACAAGTCGCTTTTTTGGGAGCTGGCCGCAAAAGCGCAGGATGGCTTCAGGCCCTGTTTTGGTTCTGGGGGGCAGGCTGAGCCTGTGGTTAATTCTTCTTCCTGATGGGAAAATAGAGTGACCTGTGCCTGTCCCAACACCAAGAGCTAGTCTCTCATTGGTTCCCCATCTTCCCGTTCATCCTCAGGACAAATTGCAACCTGTACGGAACAGGAGGTTAAAGGTGCTGATGCTCCAAGTAGGGAGATTGATAGTAAAGTGGCTGGAATGGCGAACCCGAGCACAAGGAGATGAGAAATGAGGTGCGTTTTAGAAACCTTTCCCCATCACACGGTGTGCCATCTTCTGGGTTTCTCATGCATGGTTTCGATGTAGGAAGATGCCCTTGCACCTGGAGATTTGGGACCCATGCGATGGGTAGCACGCAGTATTACTTTAAAGGGTCTGCGTTTGCTCACCCAACCTCACCAAACCTCTCAGCCCCAAGAGTGTCCACCCTTATGTCTCATCCAGCTGTGGGTCTAGATATGGTCAATCCAGGTTGCATCACAGCCCCTGAACGAATTGTGTAAGAATTTCTCTGTCTTTCCCTGTCTTTGTTTCATGGGTTTTTAAAAGTAATTTATTTTTATAATGGGGTTTAGCTGCTTTTCACGGCTGTGTTTATGCCGCTTTACACCCACTTGACACACTAACAGAGAGATATCAATACATAGGTTTTAAGATTATTACTAGTCAGATATATTCTTGTGCGGTGAATCGGGCGTGTTGAGTCCAGTTCTCTGAGCAAGGAGTAGGTCTTGTCTATAACATATTGGGTTTATGGAACGGTATCTGAGCTAATTTGAAACTCTTGTTTTATGTATCAGCCCACTTCACCTTTCCCGTTAAGCAGCCATAGTGTGTTTTCTGCATGTGTGACTCTGTTCTGTTTTGTAATTCAGTTCAAGTGTACTGGTTTTTACATTCCCTCTATAAGTGACACCTTATGAGAAGTGTCCTTTACTGTGTGACTTATTTCACTTAGAATCGTCGTACCTAAATCCACTCATCATGCTGCTACTAGCCTTATGACATTGATTTCATGGCTGAGTGATATTCCATTGTACATAAGGACCACAACTTTTTTATCCATTTTTCGCTTTCCTGGGATATTTAAGGTGGAATGAAGTGGAGGTCCTTGTCAACAGAGCAGCCCTAAACTTTGGGGTGCTTGTGTCTTGCTGATTTTCAATTTTCCCACTTTATCCCCCCATGCGTGGAAGTGCCCTATGCTCTCTAAGCTGTGTTTTTTAGATGTTTCAGGACACACAGTACACTTCTCCAGAGTGGCTGTTGGCAATTTACATCGCACCCATCAGTGTAGCAAGGCTCCCATTTCTCCATGGCCTGTCCTGCATTTCTGGTTATGACACTTTTTGCGGCATGGCCCTTTTGACCGATGGGAAGCGAGACTTCTTTGTAGCGATGATTTCCCTTTCCAGGTTACTTGGTTGGCCAAAAAGGTCGCATGCGTTTTTTCCTGAATATATTCAGGAAAAAACGCATACGCCCTTTTTGGCCAAGGGCATCATTGTCAACGTTTTGCCGCTTTTCATGTGCTTTAAAGGCGATTCGTATCTACCTCCTGAAATCTGATTCCTGCAATTCTGCCTTGATTTACAATCCTCTTCTTTGCCTTCCCTCAATATATTTGTGGACGAGAGTTATCATTTATAACTCTGCAGGTTTGTGAATTGCAGTGCCCTGAAGCTCCATTTTACAAGTCGCTTTTTTGGGAGCTGGCCGCAAAAGCGCAGGATGGCTTCAGGCCCTGTTCTGGTTCTGGGGGGCAGGCTGAGCCTGTGGTTAATTCTTCTTCCTGATGGGAAAATAGAGTGACCTGTGCCTGTCCCAACACCAAGAGCTAGTCTCTCATTGGTTCCCCATCTTCCCGTTCATCCTCAGGACAAATTGCAACCTGTACGGAACAGGAGGTTAAAGGTGCTGATGCTCCAAGTAGGGAGATTGATAGTAAAGTGGCTGGAATGGCGAACCCGAGCACAAGGAGATGAGAAATGAGGTGCGTTTTATAAACATTTCCCCATCACACGGTGTGCCATCTTCTGGGTTTCTCATGCATGGTTTCGATGTAGGAAGATGCCCTTGCACCTGGAGATTTGGGACCCATGCGATGGGTAGCACGCAGTATTACTTTAAAGGGTCTGCGTTTGCTCACCCAACCTCACCAAACCTCTCAGCCCCAAGAGTGTCCACCCTTATGTCTCATCCAGCTGTGGGTCTAGATATGGTCAATCCAGGTTGCATCACAGCCCCTGAACGAATTGTGTAAGAATTTCTCTGTCTTTCCCTGTCTTTGTTTCATGGGTTTTTAAAAGTAATTTATTTTTATAATGGGGTTTAGCTGCTTTTCACGGCTGTGTTTATGCCGCTTTACACCCACTTGACACACTAACAGAGAGATATCAATACATAGGTTTTAAGATTATTACTAGTCAGATATATTCTTGTGCGGTGAATCGGGCGTGTTGAGTCCAGTTCTCTGAGCAAGGAGTAGGTCTTGTCTATAACATATTGGGTTTATGGAACGGTATCTGAGCTAATTTGAAACTCTTGTTTTATGTATCAGCCCACCTCACCTTTCCCGTTAAGCAGCCATAGTGTGTTTTCTGCATGTGTGACTCTGTTCTGTTTTGTAATTCAGTTCAAGTGTAATGGTTTTTACATTCCCTCTATAAGTGACACCTTATGAGAAGTGTCCTTTTCTGTGTGACTTATTTCACTTAGAATCGTCGTACCTAAATCCACTCATCATGCTGCTACTAGCCTTATGACATTGATTTCATGGCTGAGTGATATTCCATTGTACATAAGGACCACAACTTTTTTATCCATTTTTCGCTTTCCTGGGATATTTAAGGTGGAATGAAGTGGAGGTCCTTGTCAACAGAGCAGCCCTAAACTTTGGGGTGCTTGTGTCTTGCTGATTTTCAATTTTCCCACTTTATCCCCCCATGCGTGGAAGTGCCCTATGCTCTCTAAGCTGTGTTTTTTAGATGTTTCAGGACACACCGTACCCTTCTCCAGAGTGGCTGTGGGCAATTTACATCCCGCCCATCAGTGTAGCAAGGCTCCCATTTCTCCATGGCCTGTCCTGCATTTCTGGTTATGACACTTTTTTCGGCATGGCCCTTTTGACCGATGGGAAGCGAGACTTCTTTGTAGCGATGATTTGCCTTTCCAGGTTGCTTGGTTGGCCAAAAAGGTCGCATGCGTTTTTTCCTGAATATATTCAGGAAAAAACGCATACGCCCTTTTTGGCCAAGGGCATCATTGTCAACGTTTTGCCGCTTTTCATGTGCTTTAAAGGCGATTCGAATCTACCTCCTGAAATCTGTTTCCTGCAATTCTGCCTTGATTTCAAATCCTCTTCTTTGCCTTCCCTCAATATATTGGTGGACGAGAGTTATCATTTATAACTCTGCAGGTTTTTGAATTGCAGTGCCCTGAAGCTCCATTTTACAAGTCGCTTTTTTGGGAGCTGGCCGCAAAAGCGCAGGATGGCTTCAGGCCCTGTTCTGGTTCCGGGGGGCAGGCTGAGCCTGTGGTTAATTCTTCTTCCTGATGGGAATATAGAGTGACCTCTGCCTGTCCCAAAACCAAGAGCTAGTCTCTCATTGGTTCCCCGTCTTCCCGTTCATCCTCAGGACAAATTGCAACCTGTACGGAACAGGAGGTTAAAGGTGCTGAGGCTCCAAGTAGGGAGATTGCTAGTAAAGTGGCTGGAATGGCGAACCTGAGCACAAGGAGATGAGAAATGAGGTGCGTTTTAGAAACCTTTCCCCATCACACGGTGTACCATCTTCTGGGTTTCTCATGCATGTTTTCGATGTAGGAAGATGCCCTTGAACCTGGAGATTTGGGACCCATGCGATGGGTAGCACGCAGTATTACTTTAAAGGGTCTGCGTTTGCTCACCCAACCTCACCAAACCTCTCAGCCCCAAGAGTGTCCACCCTTATGTCTCATCCAGCTGTGGGTCTAGATATGGTCAATCCAGGTTGCATCACAGCCCCTGAACGAATTGTGTAAGAATTTCTCTCTCTTTCCCTGTCTTTGTTTCATGGGTTTTTAAAAGTAATTTATTTTTATAAGGGGGTTTAGCTGCTTTTCACGGCTGTGTTTATGCCGCTTTACACCCACTTGACACACTAACAGAGAGATATCAATACATAGGTTTTAAGATTATTACTAGTCAGATATATTCTTGTGCGGTGAATCGGGCGTGTTGAGTCCAGTTCTCTGAGCAAGGAGTAGGTCTTGTCTATTACATATTGGGTTTATGGAACGGTATCTGAGCTAATTTGAAACTCTTGTTTTATGTATCACCCCACCTCACCTTTCCCGTTAAGCAGCCATAGTGTGTTTTCTGCATGTGTGACTCTGTTCTGTTTTGTAATTCAGTTCAAGTGTAATGGTTTTTACATTCCCTCTATAAGTGACACCTTATGAGAAGTGTCCTTTTCTGTGTGACTTATTTCACTTAGAATCGTCGTACCTAAATCCACTCATCATGCTGCTACTAGCCTTATGACATTGATTTCATGGCTGAGTGATATTCCATTGTACATAAGGACCACAACTTTTTTATCCATTTTTCGCTTTCCTGGGATATTTAAGGTGGAATGAAGTGGAGGTCCTTGTCAACAGAGCAGCCCTAAACTTTGGGGTGCTTGTGTCTTGCTGATTTTCAATTTTCCCACTTTATCCCCCCATGCGTGGAAGTGCCCTATGCTCTCTAAGCTGTGTTTTTTAGATGTTTCAGGACACACCGTACCCTTCTCCAGAGTGGCTGTTGGCAATTTACATCCCGCCCATCAGTGTAGCAAGGCTCCCATTTCTCCATGGCCTGTCCTGCATTTCTGGTTTTGACCCTTTTTTCAGCATGGCCCTTTCGACCGATGGGAAGCGAGACTTCTTTGTAGCGCTGATTTGCCTTTCCAGGTTACTTGGTTGGCCAAAAAGGGCGCATGCGTTTTTTCCTGAATATATTCAGGAAAAAACGCATGCGCCCTTTTTGGCCAAGGGCATCATTGTCAACGTTTTGCCGCTTTTCATGTGCTTTAAACGCGATTCGAATATACCTCCTGAAATCTGTTTCCTGCAATTCTGCCTTGATTTCAAATCCTCTTCTTTGCCTTCCCTCAATATATTTGTGGACGAGAGTTATCATTTATAACTCTGCAGGTTTGTGAATTGCAGGGCCCTGAAGCTCCATTTTACAAGTCGCTTTTTTGGGAGCTGGCCGCAAAAGCGCAGGATGGCTTCAGGCCCTGTTCTGGTTCCGGGGGGCAGGCTGAGCCTGTGGTTAATTCTTCTTCCTGATTGGAAAATAGAGTGACCTGTGCCTGTCCCAACACCAAGAGCTAGTCTCTCATTGGTTCCCCGTCTTCCCGTTCATCCTCAGGACAAATTGCAACCTGTACGGAACAGGAGGTTAAAGGTGCTGAGTCTCCAAGTAGGGAGATTGCTAGTAAAGTGGCTGGAATGGCGAACCCGAGCACAAGGAGATGAGAAATGAGGTGCGTTTTAGAAACCTTTCCCCATCACACGGTGTACCATCTTCTGGGTTTCTCATGCATGTTTTTGATGTAGGAAGATGCCCTTGAACCTGGAGATTTGGGACCCATGCGATGGGTAGCACGCAGTATTATTTTAAAGGGTCTGCGTTTGCTCACCCAACCTCACCAAACCTCTCAGCCCCAAGAGTGTCCACCCTTATGTCTCATCCAGCTGTGGGTCTAGATATGGTCAATCCAGGTTGCATCACAGCCCCTGAACGAATTGTGTAAGAATTTCTCTGTCTTTCCCTGTCTTTGTTTCATGGGTTTTTAAAAGTAATTTATTTTTATAATGGGGTTTAGCTGCTTTTCACGGCTGTGTTTATGCCGCTTTACACCCACTTGACACACTAACAGAGAGATATCAATACATAGGTTTTAAGATTATTACTAGTCAGATATATTCTTGTGCGGTGAATCGGGCGTGTTGAGTCCAGTTCTCTGAGCAAGGAGTAGGTCTTGTCTATAACATATTGGGTTTATGGAACGGTATCTGAGCTAATTTGAAACTCTTGTTTTATGTATCAGCCCACTTCACCTTTCCCGTTAAGCAGCCATAGTGTGTTTTCTGCATGTGTGACTCTGTTCTGTTTTGTAATTCAGTTCAAGTGTACTGGTTTTTACATTCCCTCTATAAGTGACACCTTATGAGAAGTGTCCTTTTCTGTGTGACTTATTTCACTTAGAATCGTCGTACCTAAATCCACTCATCATGCTGCTACTAGCCTTATGACATTGATTTCATGGCTGAGTGATATTCCATTGTACATAAGGACCACAACTTTTTTATCCATTTTTCGCTTTCCTGGGATATTTAAGGTGGAATGAAGTGGAGGTCCTTGTCAACAGAGCAGCCCTAAACTTTGGGGTGCTTGTGTCTTGCTGATTTTCAATTTTCCCACTTTATCCCCCCATGCGTGGAAGTGCCCTATGCTCTCTAAGCTGTGTTTTTTAGATGTTTCAGGACACACAGTACACTTCTCCAGAGTGGCTGTTGGCAATTTACATCGCACCCATCAGTGTAGCAAGGCTCCCATTTCTCCATGGCCTGTCCTGCATTTCTGGTTATGACACTTTTTGCGGCATGGCCCTTTTGACCGATGGGAAGCGAGACTTCTTTGTAGCGATGATTTCCCTTTCCAGGTTACTTGGTTGGCCAAAAAGGTCGCATGCGTTTTTTCCTGAATATATTCAGGAAAAAACGCATACGCCCTTTTTGGCCAAGGGCATCATTGTCAACGTTTTGCCGCTTTTCATGTGCTTTAAAGGCGATTCGTATCTACCTCCTGAAATCTGATTCCTGCAATTCTGCCTTGATTTACAATCCTCTTCTTTGCCTTCCCTCAATATATTTGTGGACGAGAGTTATCATTTATAACTCGGCAGGTTTGTGAATTGCAGTGCCCTGAAGCTCCATTTTACAAGTCGCTTTTTTGGGAGCTGGCCGCAAAAGCGCAGGATGGCTTCAGGCCCTGTTCTGGTTCTGGGGGGCAGGCTGAGCCTGTGGTTAATTCTTCTTCCTGATGGGAAAATAGAGTGACCTGTGCCTGTCCCAACACCAAGAGCTAGTCTCTCATTGGTTCCCCATCTTCCCGTTCATCCTCAGGACAAATTGCAACCTGTACGGAACAGGAGGTTAAAGGTGCTGATGCTCCAAGTAGGGAGATTGATAGTAAAGTGGCTGGAATGGCGAACCCGAGCACAAGGAGATGAGAAATGAGGTGCGTTTTAGAAACATTTCCCCATCACACGGTGTGCCATCTTCTGGGTTTCTCATGCATGGTTTCGATGTAGGAAGATGCCCTTGCACCTGGAGATTTGGGACCCATGCGATGGGTAGCACGCAGTATTACTTTAAAGGGTCTGCGTTTGCTCACCCAACCTCACCAAACCTCTCAGCCCCAAGAGTGTCCACCCTTATGTCTCATCCAGCTGTGGGTCTAGATATGGTCAATCCAGGTTGCATCACAGCCCCTGAACGAATTGTGTAAGAATTTCTCTGTCTTTCCCTGTCTTTGTTTCATGGGTTTTTAAAAGTAATTTATTTTTATAATGGGGTTTAGCTGCTTTTCACGGCTGTGTTTATGCCGCTTTACACCCACTTGACACACTAACAGAGAGATATCAATACATAGGTTTTAAGATTATTACTAGTCAGATATATTCTTGTGCGGTGAATCGGGCGTGTTGAGTCCAGTTCTCTGAGCAAGGAGTAGGTCTTGTCTATAACATATTGGGTTTATGGAACGGTATCTGAGCTAATTTGAAACTCTTGTTTTATGTATCAGCCCACCTCACCTTTCCCGTTAAGCAGCCATAGTGTGTTTTCTGCATGTGTGACTCTGTTCTGTTTTGTAATTCAGTTCAAGTGTAATGGTTTTTACATTCCCTCTATAAGTGACACCTTATGAGAAGTGTCCTTTTCTGTGTGACTTATTTCACTTAGAATCGTCGTACCTAAATCCACTCATCATGCTGCTACTAGCCTTATGACATTGATTTCATGGCTGAGTGATATTCCATTGTACATAAGGACCACAACTTTTTTATCCATTTTTCGCTTTCCTGGGATATTTAAGGTGGAATGAAGTGGAGGTCCTTGTCAACAGAGCAGCCCTAAACTTTGGGGTGCTTGTGTCTTGCTGATTTTCAATTTTCCCACTTTATCCCCCCATGCGTGGAAGTGCCCTATGCTCTCTAAGCTGTGTTTTTTAGATGTTTCAGGACACACCGTACCCTTCTCCAGAGTGGCTGTGGGCAATTTACATCCCGCCCATCAGTGTAGCAAGGCTCCCATTTCTCCATGGCCTGTCCTGCATTTCTGGTTATGACACTTTTTTCGGCATGGCCCTTTTGACCGATGGGAAGCGAGACTTCTTTGTAGCGATGATTTGCCTTTCCAGGTTGCTTGGTTGGCCAAAAAGGTCGCATGCGTTTTTTCCTGAATATATTCAGGAAAAAACGCATACGCCCTTTTTGGCCAAGGGCATCATTGTCAACGTTTTGCCGCTTTTCATGTGCTTTAAAGGCGATTCGAATCTACCTCCTGAAATCTGTTTCCTGCAATTCTGCCTTGATTTCAAATCCTCTTCTTTGCCTTCCCTCAATATATTGGTGGACGAGAGTTATCATTTATAACTCTGCAGGTTTTTGAATTGCAGTGCCCTGAAGCTCCATTTTACAAGTCGCTTTTTTGGGAGCTGGCCGCAAAAGCGCAGGATGGCTTCAGGCCCTGTTCTGGTTCCGGGGGGCAGGCTGAGCCTGTGGTTAATTCTTCTTCCTGATGGGAATATAGAGTGACCTCTGCCTGTCCCAAAACCAAGAGCTAGTCTCTCATTGGTTCCCCGTCTTCCCGTTCATCCTCAGGACAAATTGCAACCTGTACGGAACAGGAGGTTAAAGGTGCTGAGGCTCCAAGTAGGGAGATTGCTAGTAAAGTGGCTGGAATGGCGAACCTGAGCACAAGGAGATGAGAAATGAGGTGCGTTTTAGAAACCTTTCCCCATCACACGGTGTACCATCTTCTGGGTTTCTCATGCATGTTTTCGATGTAGGAAGATGCCCTTGAACCTGGAGATTTGGGACCCATGCGATGGGTAGCACGCAGTATTACTTTAAAGGGTCTGCGTTTGCTCACCCAACCTCACCAAACCTCTCAGCCCCAAGAGTGTCCACCCTTATGTCTCATCCAGCTGTGGGTCTAGATATGGTCAATCCAGGTTGCATCACAGCCCCTGAACGAATTGTGTAAGAATTTCTCTCTCTTTCCCTGTCTTTGTTTCATGGGTTTTTAAAAGTAATTTATTTTTATAAGGGGGTTTAGCTGCTTTTCACGGCTGTGTTTATGCCGCTTTACACCCACTTGACACACTAACAGAGAGATATCAATACATAGGTTTTAAGATTATTACTAGTCAGATATATTCTTGTGCGGTGAATCGGGCGTGTTGAGTCCAGTTCTCTGAGCAAGGAGTAGGTCTTGTCTATTACATATTGGGTTTATGGAACGGTATCTGAGCTAATTTGAAACTCTTGTTTTATGTATCACCCCACCTCACCTTTCCCGTTAAGCAGCCATAGTGTGTTTTCTGCATGTGTGACTCTGTTCTGTTTTGTAATTCAGTTCAAGTGTAATGGTTTTTACATTCCCTCTATAAGTGACACCTTATGAGAAGTGTCCTTTTCTGTGTGACTTATTTCACTTAGAATCGTCGTACCTAAATCCACTCATCATGCTGCTACTAGCCTTATGACATTGATTTCATGGCTGAGTGATATTCCATTGTACATAAGGACCACAACTTTTTTATCCATTTTTCGCTTTCCTGGGATATTTAAGGTGGAATGAAGTGGAGGTCCTTGTCAACAGAGCAGCCCTAAACTTTGGGGTGCTTGTGTCTTGCTGATTTTCAATTTTCCCACTTTATCCCCCCATGCGTGGAAGTGCCCTATGCTCTCTAAGCTGTGTTTTTTAGATGTTTCAGGACACACCGTACCCTTCTCCAGAGTGGCTGTTGGCAATTTACATCCCGCCCATCAGTGTAGCAAGGCTCCCATTTCTCCATGGCCTGTCCTGCATTTCTGGTTTTGACCCTTTTTTCAGCATGGCCCTTTCGACCGATGGGAAGCGAGACTTCTTTGTAGCGCTGATTTGCCTTTCCAGGTTACTTGGTTGGCCAAAAAGAGCGCATGCGTTTTTTCCTGAATATATTCAGGAAAAAACGCATGCGCCCTTTTTGGCCAAGGGCATCATTGTCAACGTTTTGCCGCTTTTCATGTGCTTTAAACGCGATTCGAATATACCTCCTGAAATCTGTTTCCTGCAATTCTGCCTTGATTTCAAATCCTCTTCTTTGCCTTCCCTCAATATATTTGTGGACGAGAGTTATCATTTATAACTCTGCAGGTTTGTGAATTGCAGGGCCCTGAAGCTCCATTTTACAAGTCGCTTTTTTGGGAGCTGGCCGCAAAAGCGCAGGATGGCTTCAGGCCCTGTTCTGGTTCCGGGGGGCAGGCTGAGCCTGTGGTTAATTCTTCTTCCTGATTGGAAAATAGAGTGACCTGTGCCTGTCCCAACACCAAGAGCTAGTCTCTCATTGGTTCCCCGTCTTCCCGTTCATCCTCAGGACAAATTGCAACCTGTACGGAACAGGAGGTTAAAGGTGCTGAGTCTCCAAGTAGGGAGATTGCTAGTAAAGTGGCTGGAATGGCGAACCCGAGCACAAGGAGATGAGAAATGAGGTGCGTTTTAGAAACCTTTCCCCATCACACGGTGTACCGTCTTCTGGGTTTCTCATGCATGTTTTCGATGTAGGAAGATGCCCTTGAACCTGGAGATTTGGGACCCATGCGATGGGTAGCACGCAGTATTACTTTAAAGGGTCTGCGTTTGCTCACCCAACCTCACCAAACCTCTCAGCCCCAAGAGTGTCCACCCTTATGTCTCATCCAGCTGTGGGTCTAGATATGGTCAATCCAGGTTGCATCACAGCCCCTGAACGAATTGTGTAAGAATTTCTCTCTCTTTCCCTGTCTTTGTTTCATGGGTTTTTAAAAGTAATTTATTTTTACAATGGGGTTTAGCTGCTTTTCACGGCTGTGTTTATGCCGCTTTACACCCACTTGACACACTAACAGAGAGATATCAATACATAGGTTTTAAGATTATTACTAGTCAGATATATTCTTGTGCGGTGAATCGGGCGTGTTGAGTCCAGTTCTCTGAGGAAGGAGTAGGTCTTGTCTATAACATATTGGGTTTATGGAACGGTATCTGAGCTAATTTGAAACTCGTGTTTTATGTATCACGCCACCTCACCTTTCCCGTTAAGCAGCCATAGTGTGTTTTCTGCATGTGTGACTCTGTTCTGTTTTGTAATTCAGTTCAAGTGTAACTGTTTTTACATTCCCTCTATAAGTGACACCTTATGAGAAGTGTCCTTTTCTGTGTGACTTATTTCACTTAGAATTGTCATACCTAAATCCACTCATCATGCTGCTACTAGGCTTATGACATTGATTTCATGGCTGAGTGATATTCCATTGTACATAAGGACCAAAACTCTTTTATCCATTTTTCGCTTTCCTGGGATATTTAAGGTGGAATGAAGTGGAGGTCCTTGTCAACAGAGCAGCCCTAAACTTTGGGGTGCTTGTGTCTTGCTGATTTTCAATTTTCCCACTTTATCCCCCCATGCGTGGAAGTGCCCTATGCTCTCTAAGCTGTGTTTTTTAGATGTTTCAGGACACACCGTACCCTTCTCCAGAGTGGCTGTTGGCAATTTACATCCCGCCCATCAGTGTAGCAAGGCTCCCATTTCTCCATGGCCTGTCCTGCATTTCTGGTTTTGACCCTTTTTTCAGCATGGCCCTTTCGACCGATGGGAAGCGAGACTTCTTTGTAGCGCTGATTTGCCTTTCCAGGTTGCTTGGTTGGCCAAAAAGGGCGCATGCGTTTTTTCCTGAATATATTCAGGAAAAAACGCATGCGCCCTTTTTGGCCAAGGGCATCATTGTCAACGTTTTGCCGCTTTTCATGTGCTTTAAAGGCGATTCGAATCTACCTCATGAAATCTGTTTTCTGCAATTCTGCCTTGATTTCAAATCCTCTTCTTTGCCTTCCCTCAATATATTTGTGGACGAGAGTTATCATTTATAACTCTGCAGGTTTGTGAATTGCAGTGCCCTGAAGCTCCATTTTACAAGTCGCTTTTTTGGGAGCTGGCCGCAAAAGCGCAGGATGGCTTCAGGCCCTGTTCTGGTTCCGGGGGCAGGCTGAGCCTGTGGTTAATTCTTCTTCCTGATGGGAAAATAGAGTGACCTCTGCCTGTCCCAACACCAAGAGCTAGTCTCCCATTGGTTCCCCGTCTTCCCGTTCATCCTCAGGACAAATTGCAACCTGTACGGAACAGGAGGTTAAAGGTGCTGAGGCTCCAAGTAGGGAGATTGCTAGTAAAGTGGCTGGAATGGCGAACCCAAGCACAAGGAGATGAGAAATGAGGTGCGTTTTAGAAACCTTTCCCCATCACACGGTGTACCATCTTCTGGGTTTCTCATGCATGTTTTCGATGTAGGAAGATGCCCTTGAACCTGGAGATTTGGGACCCATGCGATGGGTAGCACGCAGTATTACTTTAAAGGGTCTGCGTTTGCTCACCCAACCTCACCAAACCTCTCAGCCCCAAGAGTGTCCACCCTTATGTCTCATCCAGCTGTGGGTCTAGATATGGTCAATCCAGGTTGCATCACAGCCCCTGAACGAATTGTGTAAGAATTTCTCTCTCTTTCCCTGTCTTTGTTTCATGGGTTTTTAAAAGTAATTTATTTTTACAATGGGGTTTAGCTGCTTTTCACGGCTGTGTTTATGCCGCTTTACACCCACTTGACACACTAACAGAGAGATATCAATACATAGGTTTTAAGATTATTACTAGTCAGATATATTCTTGTGCGGTGAATCGGGCGTGTTGAGTCCAGTTCTCTGAGGAAGGAGTAGGTCTTGTCTATAACATATTGGGTTTATGGAACGGTATCTGAGCTAATTTGAAACTCTTGTTTTATGTATCACGCCACCTCACCTTTCCCGTTAAGCAGCCATAGTGTGTTTTCTGCATGTGTGACTCTGTTCTGTTTTGTAATTCAGTTCAAGTGTAACTGTTTTTACATTCCCTCTATAAGTGACACCTTATGAGAAGTGTCCTTTTCTGTGTGACTTATTTCACTTAGAATTGTCATACCTAAATCCACTCATCATGCTGCTACTAGGCTTATGACATTGATTTCATGGCTGAGTGATATTCCATTGTACATAAGGACCAAAACTCTTTTATCCATTTTTCGCTTTCCTGGGATATTTAAGGTGGAATGAAGTGGAGGTCCTTGTCAACAGAGCAGCCCTAAACTTTGGGGTGCTTGTGTCTTGCTGATTTTCAATTTTCCCACTTTATCCCCCCATGCGTGGAAGTGCCCTATGCTCTCTAAGCTGTGTTTTTTAGATGTTTCAGGACACACCGTACCCTTCTCCAGAGTGGCTGTTGGCAATTTACATCCCGCCCATCAGTGTAGCAAGGCTCCCATTTCTCCATGGCCTGTCCTGCATTTCTGGTTTTGACCCTGTTTTCAGCATGGCCCTTTCGACCGATGGGAAGCGAGACTTCTTTGTAGCGCTGATTTGCCTTTCCAGGTTGCTTGGTTGGCCAAAAAGGGCGCATGCGTTTTTTCCTGAATATATTCAGGAAAAAACGCATGCGCCCTTTTTGGCCAAGGGCATCATTGTCAACGTTTTGCCGCTTTTCATGTGCTTTAAAGGCGATTCGAATCTACCTCCTGAAATCTGTTTCCTGCAATTCTGCCTTGATTTCAAATCCTCTTCTTTGCCTTCCCTCAATATAATTGTGGACGAGAGTTATCATTTATAACTCTGCAGGTTTGTGAATTGCAGGGCCCTGAAGCTCCATTTTACAAGTCGCTTTTTTGGGAGGTGGCCGCAAAAGCGCAGGATGGCTTCAGGCCCTGTTCTGGTTCCGGGGGGCAGGCTGAGCCTGTGGTTAATTCTTCTTCCTGATTGGAAAATAGAGTGACCTGTGCCTGTCCCAACACCAAGAGCTAGTCTCTCATTGGTTCCCCGTCTTCCCGTTCATCCTCAGGACAAATTGCAACCTGTACGGAACAGGAGGTTAAAGGTGCTGAGGCTCCAAGTAGGGAGATTGCTAGTAAAGTGGCTGGAATGGCGAACCCGAGCACAAGGAGATGAGAAATGAGGTGCGTTTTAGAAACCTTTCCCCATCACACGGTGTACCGTCTTCTGGGTTTCTCATGCATGTTTTCGATGTAGGAAGATGCCCTTGAACCTGGAGATTTGGGACCCATGCGATGGGTAGCACGCAGTATTACTTTAAAGGGTCTGCGTTTGCTCACCCAACCTCACCAAACCTCTCAGCCCCAAGAGTGTCCACCCTTATGTCTCATCCAGCTGTGGGTCTAGATATGGTCAATCCAGGTTGCATCACAGCCCCTGAACGAATTGTGTAAGAATTTCTCTCTCTTTCCCTGTCTTTGTATCATGGGTTTTTAAAAGTAATTTATTTTTATAATGGGGTTTAGCTGCTTTTCACGGCTGTGTTTATGCCGCTTTACACCCACTTGACACACTAACAGAGAGATATCAATACATAGGTTTTAAGATTATTACTAGTCAGATATATTCTTGTGCGGTGAATCGGGCGTGTTGAGTCCAGTTCTCTGAGCAAGGAGTAGGTCTTGTCTATAACATATTGGGTTTATGGAACGGTATCTGAGCTAATTTGAAACTCTTGTTTTATGTATCACCCCACCTCACCTTTCCCGTTAAGCAGCCATAGTGTGTTTTCTGCATGTGTGACTCTGTTCTGTTTTGTAATTCAGTTCAAGTGTAACGGTTTTTACATTCCCTCTATAAGTGACACCTTATGAGAAGTGTCCTTTTCTGTGTGACTTATTTTACTTAGAATCGTCGTACCTAAATCCACTCATCATGCTGCTACTAGCCTTATGACATTGATTTCATGGCTGAGTGATATTCCATTGTACATAAGGACCACAACTTTTTTATCCATTTTTCGCTTTCCTGGGATATTTAAGGTGGAATGAAGTGGAGGTCCTTGTCAACAGAGCAGCCCTAAACTTTGGGGTGCTTGTGTCTTGCTGATTTTCAATTTTCCCACTTTATCCCCCCATGCGTGGAAGTGCCCTATGCTCTCTAAGCTGTATTTTTTAGATGTTTCAGGACACACCGTACCCTTCTCCAGAGCGGCTGTTGGCAATTTACATCCCGCCCATCAGTGTAGCAAGGCTCCCATTTCTCCATGGCCTGTCCTGCATTTCTGGTTTTGACCCTTTTTTCAGCATGGCCCTTTCGACCGATGGGAAGCGAGACTTCTTTGTAGCGCTGATTTGCCTTTCCAGGTTGCTTGGTTGGCCAAAAAGGGCGCATGCGTTTTTTCCTGAATATATTCAGGAAAAAACGCATGCGCCCTTTTTGGCCAAGGGCATCATTGTCAACGTTTTGCCGCTTTTCATGTGCTTTAAACGCGATTCGAATATACCTCCTGAAATCTGTTTCCTGCAATTCTGCCTTGATTTCAAATCCTCTTCTTTGCCTTCCCTCAATATATTTGTGGACGAGAGTTATCATTTATAACTCTGCAGGTTTGTGAATTGCAGGGCCCTGAAGCTCCATTTTACAAGTCGCTTTTTTGGGAGCTGGCCGCAAAAGCGCAGGATGGCTTCAGGCCCTGTTCTGGTTCCGGGGGGCAGGCTGAGCCTGTGGTTAATTCTTCTTCCTGATTGGAAAATAGAGTGACCTGTGCCTGTCCCAACACCAAGAGCTAGTCTCTCATTGGTTCCCCGTCTTCCCGTTCATCCTCAGGACAAATTGCAACCTGTACGGAACAGGAGGTTAAAGGTGCTGAGTCTCCAAGTAGGGAGATTGCTAGTAAAGTGGCTGGAATGGCGAACCCGAGCACAAGGAGATGAGAAATGAGGTGCGTTTTAGAAACCTTTCCCCATCACACGGTGTACCGTCTTCTGGGTTTCTCATGCATGTTTTCGATGTAGGAAGATGCCCTTGAACCTGGAGATTTGGGACCCATGCGATGGGTAGCACGCAGTATTCCTTTAAAGGGTCTGCGTTTGCTCACCCAACCTCACCAAACCTCTCAGCCCCAAGAGTGTCCACCCTTATGTCTCATCCAGCTGTGGGTCTAGATATGGTCAATCCAGGTTGCATCACAGCCCCTGAACGAATTGTGTAAGAATTTCTCTCTCTTTCCCTGTCTTTGTATCATGGGTTTTTAAAAGTAATTTATTTTTATAATGGGGTTTAGCTGCTTTTCACGGCTGTGTTATGCCGCTTTACACCCACTTGACACACTAACAGAGAGATATCAATACATAGGTTTTAAGATTATTACTAGTCAGATATATTCTTGTGCGGTGAATCGGGCGTGTTGAGTCCAGTTCTCTGAGGAAGGAGTAGGTCTTGTCTATAACATATTGGGTTTATGGAACGGTATCTGAGCTAATTTGAAACTCGTGTTTTATGTATCACGCCACCTCACCTTTCCCGTTAAGCAGCCATAGTGTGTTTTCTGCATGTGTGACTCTGTTCTGTTTTGTAATTCAGTTCAAGTGTAACTGTTTTTACATTCCCTCTATAAGTGACACCTTATGAGAAGTGTCCTTTTCTGTGTGACTTATTTCACTTAGAATTGTCATACCTAAATCCACTCATCATGCTGCTACTAGGCTTATGACATTGATTTCATGGCTGAGTGATATTCCATTGTACATAAGGACCAAAACTCTTTTATCCATTTTTCGCTTTCCTGGGATATTTAAGGTGGAATGAAGTGGAGGTCCTTGTCAACAGAGCAGCCCTAAACTTTGGGGTGCTTGTGTCTTGCTGATTTTCAATTTTCCCACTTTATCCCCCCATGCGTGGAAGTGCCCTATGCTCTCTAAGCTGTGTTTTTTAGATGTTTCAGGACACACCGTACCCTTCTCCAGAGTGGCTGTTGGCAATTTACATCCCGCCCATCAGTGTAGCAAGGCTCCCATTTCTCCATGGCCTGTCCTGCATTTCTGGTTTTGACCCTTTTTTCAGCATGGCCCTTTCGACCGATGGGAAGCGAGACTTCTTTGTAGCGCTGATTTGCCTTTCCAGGTTGCTTGGTTGGCCAAAAAGGGCGCATGCGTTTTTTCCTGAATATATTCAGGAAAAAACGCATGCGCCCTTTTTGGCCAAGGGCATCATTGTCAACGTTTTGCCGCTTTTCATGTGCTTTAAAGGCGATTCGAATCTACCTCATGAAATCTGTTTTCTGCAATTCTGCCTTGATTTCAAATCCTCTTCTTTGCCTTCCCTCAATATATTTGTGGACGAGAGTTATCATTTATAACTCTGCAGGTTTGTGAATTGCAGTGCCCTGAAGCTCCATTTTACAAGTCGCTTTTTTGGGAGCTGGCCGCAAAAGCGCAGGATGGCTTCAGGCCCTGTTCTGGTTCCGGGGGCAGGCTGAGCCTGTGGTTAATTCTTCTTCCTGATGGGAAAATAGAGTGACCTCTGCCTGTCCCAACACCAAGAGCTAGTCTCCCATTGGTTCCCCGTCTTCCCGTTCATCCTCAGGACAAATTGCAACCTGTACGGAACAGGAGGTTAAAGGTGCTGAGGCTCCAAGTAGGGAGATTGCTAGTAAAGTGGCTGGAATGGCGAACCCAAGCACAAGGAGATGAGAAATGAGGTGCGTTTTAGAAACCTTTCCCCATCACACGGTGTACCATCTTCTGGGTTTCTCATGCATGTTTTCGATGTAGGAAGATGCCCTTGAACCTGGAGATTTGGGACCCATGCGATGGGTAGCACGCAGTATTACTTTAAAGGGTCTGCGTTTGCTCACCCAACCTCACCAAACCTCTCAGCCCCAAGAGTGTCCACCCTTATGTCTCATCCAGCTGTGGGTCTAGATATGGTCAATCCAGGTTGCATCACAGCCCCTGAACGAATTGTGTAAGAATTTCTCTCTCTTTCCCTGTCTTTGTTTCATGGGTTTTTAAAAGTAATTTATTTTTACAATGGGGTTTAGCTGCTTTTCACGGCTGTGTTTATGCCGCTTTACACCCACTTGACACACTAACAGAGAGATATCAATACATAGGTTTTAAGATTATTACTAGTCAGATATATTCTTGTGCGGTGAATCGGGCGTGTTGAGTCCAGTTCTCTGAGGAAGGAGTAGGTCTTGTCTATAACATATTGGGTTTATGGAACGGTATCTGAGCTAATTTGAAACTCTTGTTTTATGTATCACGCCACCTCACCTTTCCCGTTAAGCAGCCATAGTGTGTTTTCTGCATGTGTGACTCTGTTCTGTTTTGTAATTCAGTTCAAGTGTAACTGTTTTTACATTCCCTCTATAAGTGACACCTTATGAGAAGTGTCCTTTTCTGTGTGACTTATTTCACTTAGAATTGTCATACCTAAATCCACTCATCATGCTGCTACTAGGCTTATGACATTGATTTCATGGCTGAGTGATATTCCATTGTACATAAGGACCAAAACTCTTTTATCCATTTTTCGCATTCCTGGGATATTTAAGGTGGAATGAAGTGGAGGTCCTTGTCAACAGAGCAGCCCTAAACTTTGGGGTGCTTGTGTCTTGCTGATTTTCAATTTTCCCACTTTATCCCCCCATGCGTGGAAGTGCCCTATGCTCTCTAAGCTGTGTTTTTTAGATGTTTCAGGACACACCGTACCCTTCTCCAGAGTGGCTGTTGGCAATTTACATCCCGCCCATCAGTGTAGCAAGGCTCCCATTTCTCCATGGCCTGTCCTGCATTTCTGGTTTTGACCCTGTTTTCAGCATGGCCCTTTCGACCGATGGGAAGCGAGACTTCTTTGTAGCGCTGATTTGCCTTTCCAGGTTGCTTGGTTGGCCAAAAAGGGCGCATGCGTTTTTTCCTGAATATATTCAGGAAAAAACGCATGCGCCCTTTTTGGCCAAGGGCATCATTGTCAACGTTTTGCCGCTTTTCATGTGCTTTAAAGGCGATTCGAATCTACCTCCTGAAATCTGTTTCCTGCAATTCTGCCTTGATTTCAAATCCTCTTCTTTGCCTTCCCTCAATATAATTGTGGACGAGAGTTATCATTTATAACTCTGCAGGTTTGTGAATTGCAGGGCCCTGAAGCTCCATTTTACAAGTCGCTTTTTTGGGAGGTGGCCGCAAAAGCGCAGGATGGCTTCAGGCCCTGTTCTGGTTCCGGGGGGCAGGCTGAGCCTGTGGTTAATTCTTCTTCCTGATTGGAAAATAGAGTGACCTGTGCCTGTCCCAACACCAAGAGCTAGTCTCTCATTGGTTCCCCGTCTTCCCGTTCATCCTCAGGACAAATTGCAACCTGTACGGAACAGGAGGTTAAAGGTGCTGAGGCTCCAAGTAGGGAGATTGCTAGTAAAGTGGCTGGAATGGCGAACCCGAGCACAAGGAGATGAGAAATGAGGTGCGTTTTAGAAACCTTTCCCCATCACACGGTGTACCGTCTTCTGGGTTTCTCATGCATGTTTTCGATGTAGGAAGATGCCCTTGAACCTGGAGATTTGGGACCCATGCGATGGGTAGCACGCAGTATTACTTTAAAGGGTCTGCGTTTGCTCACCCAACCTCACCAAACCTCTCAGCCCCAAGAGTGTCCACCCTTATGTCTCATCCAGCTGTGGGTCTAGATATGGTCAATCCAGGTTGCATCACAGCCCCTGAACGAATTGTGTAAGAATTTCTCTCTCTTTCCCTGTCTTTGTATCATGGGTTTTTAAAAGTAATTTATTTTTATAATGGGGTTTAGCTGCTTTTCACGGCTGTGTTTATGCCGCTTTACACCCACTTGACACACTAACAGAGAGATATCAATACATAGGTTTTAAGATTATTACTAGTCAGATATATTCTTGTGCGGTGAATCGGGCGTGTTGAGTCCAGTTCTCTGAGCAAGAGGTAGGTCTTGTCTATAACATATTGGGTTTATGGAACGGTATCTGAGCTAATTTGAAACTCTTGTTTTATGTATCACCCCACCTCACCTTTCCCGTTAAGCAGCCATAGTGTGTTTTCTGCATGTGTGACTCTGTTCTGTTTTGTAATTCAGTTCAAGTGTAATGGTTTTTACATTCCCTCTATAAGTGACACCTTATGAGAAGTGTCCTTTTCTGTGTGACTTATTTCACTTAGAATCGTCGTACCTAAATCCACTCATCATGCTGCTACTAGCCTTATGACATTGATTTCATGGCTGAGTGATATTCCATTGTACATAAGGACCACAACTTTTTTATCCATTTTTCGCTTTCCTGGGATATTTAAGGTGGAATGAAGTGGAGGTCCTTGTCAACAGAGCAGCCCTAAACTTTGGGGTGCTTGTGTCTTGCTGATTTTCAATTTTCCCACTTTATCCCCCCATGCGTGGAAGTGCCCTATGCTCTCTAAGCTGTGTTTTTTAGATGTTTCAGGACACACCGTACACTTCTCCAGAGTGGCTGTTGGCAATTTACATCCCACCCATCAGTGTAGCAAGGCTCCCATTTCTCCATGGCCTGTCCTGCATTTCTGGTTATGACACTTTTTTCGGCATGGCCCTTTTGACCGATGGGAAGCGAGACTTCTTTGTAGCGATGATTTGCCTTTCCAGGTTGCTTGGTTGGCCAAAAAGGTCGCATGCGTTTTTTCCTGAATATATTCAGGAAAAAACGCATACGCCCTTTTTGGCCAAGGGCATCATTGTCAACGTTTTGCCGCTTTTCATGTGCTTTAAAGGCGATTCGAATCTACCTCCTGAAATCTGTTTCCTGCAATTCTGCCTTGATTTCAAATCCTCTTCTTTGCCTTCCCTCAATATATTGGTGGACGAGAGTTATCATTTATAACTCTGCAGGTTTTTGAATTGCAGTGCCCTGAAGCTCCATTTTACAAGTCGCTTTTTTGGGAGCTGGCCGCAAAAGCGCAGGATGGCTTCAGGCCCTGTTCTGCTTCCGGGGGGCAGGCTGAGCCTGTGGTTAATTCTTCTTCCTGATGGGAATATAGAGTGACCTCTGCCTGTCCCAAAACCAAGAGCTAGTCTCTCATTGGTTCCCCGTCTTCCCGTTCATCCTCAGGACAAATTGCAACCTGTACGGAACAGGAGGTTAAAGGTACTGAGGCTCCAAGTAGGGAGATTGCTAGTAAAGTGGCTGGAATGGCGAACCTGAGCACAAGGAGATGAGAAATGAGGTGCGTTTTAGAAACCTTTCCCCATCACACGGTGTGCCATCTTCTGGGTTTCTCATGCATGGTTTCGATGTAGGAAGATGCCCTTGCACCTGGAGATTTGGGACCCATGCGTTGGGTAGCACGCAGTATTACTTTAAAGGGTCTGCGTTTGCTCACCCAACCTCACCAAACCTCTCAGCCCCAAGAGTGTCCACCCTTATGTCTCATCCAGCTGTGGGTCTAGATATGGTCAATCCAGGTTGCATCACAGCCCCTGAACGAATTGTGTAAGAATTTCTCTGTCTTTCCCTGTCTTTGTTTCATGGGTTTTTAAAAGTAATTTATTTTTATAATGGGGTTTAGCTGCTTTTCACGGCTGTGTTTATGCCGCTTTACACCCACTTGACACACTAACAGAGAGATATCAATACATAGGTTTTAAGATTATTACTAGTCAGATATATTCTTGTGCGGTGAATCGGGCGTGTTGAGTCCAGTTCTCTGAGCAAGGAGTAGGTCTTGTCTATAACATATTGGGTTTATGGAACGGTATCTGAGCTAATTTGAAACTCTTGTTTTATGTATCAGCCCACTTCACCTTTTCCGTTAAGCAGCCATAGTGTGTTTTCTGCATGTGTGACTCTGTTCTGTTTTGTAATTCAGTTCAAGTGTACTGGTTTTTACATTCCCTCTATAAGTGACACCTTATGAGAAGTGTCCTTTTCTGTGTGACTTATTTCACTTAGAATCGTCGTACCTAAATCCACTCATCATGCTGCTACTAGCCTTATGACATTGATTTCATGGCTGAGTGATATTCCATTGTACATAAGGACCACAACTTTTTTATCCATTTTTCGCTTTCCTGGGATATTTAAGGTGGAATGAAGTGGAGGTCCTTGTCAACAGAGCAGCCCTAAACTTTGGGGTGCTTGTGTCTTGCTGATTTTCAATTTTCCCACTTTATCCCCCCATGCGTGGAAGTGCCCTATGCTCTCTAAGCTGTGTTTTTTAGATGTTTTAGGACACACCGTACACTTCTCCAGAGTGGCTGTTGGCAATTTACATCGCACCCATCAGTGTAGCAAGGCTCCCATTTCTCCATGGCCTGTCCTGCATTTCTGGTTATGACACTTTTTTCGGCATGGCCCTTTTGACCGATGGGAAGCGAGACTTCTTTGTAGCGATGATTTGCCTTTCCAGGTTACTTGGTTGGCCAAAAAGGTCGCATGCGTTTTTTCCTGAATATATTCAGGAAAAAACGCATACGCCCTTTTTGGCCAAGGGCATCATTGTCAACGTTTTGCCGCTTTTCATGTGCTTTAAAGGCGATTCGAATCTACCTCCTGAAATCTGATTCCTGCAATTCTGCCTTGATTTACAATCCTCTTCTTTGCCTTCCCTCAATATATTTGTGGACGAGAGTTATCATTTATAACTCTGCAGGTTTGTGAATTGCAGTGCCCTGAAGCTCCATTTTACAAGTCGCTTTTTTGGGAGCTGGCCGCATAAGCGCAGGATGGCTTCAGGCCCTGTTCTGGTTCTGGGGGGCAGGCTGAGCCTGTGGTTAATTCTTCTTCCTGATGGGAAAATAGAGTGACCTGTGCCTGTCCCAACACCAAGAGCTAGTCTCTCATTGGTTCCCCATCTTCCCGTTCATCCTCAGGACAAATTGCAACCTGTACGGAACAGGAGGTTAAAGGTGCTGATGCTCCAAGTAGGGAGATTGATAGTAAAGTGGCTGGAATGGCGAACCCGAGCACAAGGAGATGAGAAATGAGGTGCGTTTTAGAAACCTTTCCCCATCACACGGTGTGCCATCTTCTGGGTTTCTCATGCATGGTTTCGATGTAGGAAGATGCCCTTGCACCTGGAGATTTGGGACCCATGCGATGGGTAGCACGCAGTATTACTTTAAAGGGTCTGCGATTGCTCACCCAACCTCACCAAACCTCTCAGCCCCAAGAGTGTCCATCCTTATGTCTCATCCAGCTGTGGGTCTAGATATGGTCAATCCAGGTTGCATCACAGCCCCTGAACGAATTGTGTAAGAATTTCTCTGTCTTTCCCTGTCTTTGTTTCATGGGTTTTTAAAAGTAATTTATTTTTATAATGGGGTTTAGCTGCTTTTCACGGCTGTGTTTATGCCGCTTTACACCCACTTGACACACTAACAGAGAGATATCAATACATAGGTTTTAAGATTATTACTAGTCAGATATATTCTTGTGCGGTGAATCGGGCGTGTTGAGTCCAGTTCTCTGAGCAAGGAGTAGGTCTTGTCTATAACATATTGGGTTTATGGAACGGTATCTGAGCTAATTTGAAACTCTTGTTTTATGTATCAGCCCACCTCACCTTTCCCGTTAAGCAGCCATAGTGTGTTTTCTGCATGTGTGACTCTGTTCTGTTTTGTAATTCAGTTCAAGTGTAATGGTTTTTACATTCCCTCTATAAGTGACACCTTATGAGAAGTGTCCTTTTCTGTGTGACTTATTTCACTTAGAATCGTCGTACCTAAATCCACTCATCATGCTGCTACTAGCCTTATGACATTGATTTCATGGCTGAGTGATATTCCATTGTACATAAGGACCACAACTTTTTTATCCATTTTTCGCTTTCCTGGGATATTTAAGGTGGAATGAAGTGGAGGTCCTTGTCAACAGAGCAGCCCTAAACTTTGGGGTGCTTGTGTCTTGCTGATTTTCAATTTTCCCACTTTATCCCCCCATGCGTGGAAGTGCCCTATGCTCTCTAAGCTGTGTTTTTTAGATGTTTCAGGACACACCGTACCCTTCTCCAGAGTGGCTGTGGGCAATTTACATCCCGCCCATCAGTGTAGCAAGGCTCCCATTTCTCCATGGCCTGTCCTGCATTTCTGGTTATGACACTTTTTTCGGCATGGCCCTTTTGACCGATGGGAAGCGAGACTTCTTTGTAGCGATGATTTGCCTTTCCAGGTTACTTGGTTGGCCAAAAAGGTCGCATGCGTTTTTTCCTGAATATATTCAGGAAAAAACGCATACGCCCTTTTTGGCCAAGGGCATCATTGTCAACGTTTTGCCGCTTTTCATGTGCTTTAAAGGCGATTCGAATCTACCTCCTGAAATCTGATTCCTGCAATTCTGCCTTGATTTACAATCCTCTTCTTTGCCTTCCCTCAATATATTTGTGGACGAGAGTTATCATTTATAACTCTGCAGGTTTGTGAATTGCAGTGCCCTGAAGCTCCATTTTACAAGTCGCTTTTTTGGGAGCTGGCCGCAAAAGCGCAGGATGGCTTCAGGCCCTGTTTTGGTTCTGGGGGGCAGGCTGAGCCTGTGGTTAATTCTTCTTCCTGATGGGAAAATAGAGTGACCTGTGCCTGTCCCAACACCAAGAGCTAGTCTCTCATTGGTTCCCCATCTTCCCGTTCATCCTCAGGACAAATTGCAACCTGTACGGAACAGGAGGTTAAAGGTGCTGATGCTCCAAGTAGGGAGATTGATAGTAAAGTGGCTGGAATGGCGAACCCGAGCACAAGGAGATGAGAAATGAGGTGCGTTTTAGAAACCTTTCCCCATCACACGGTGTGCCATCTTCTGGGTTTCTCATGCATGGTTTCGATGTAGGAAGATGCCCTTGCACCTGGAGATTTGGGACCCATGCGATGGGTAGCACGCAGTATTACTTTAAAGGGTCTGCGTTTGCTCACCCAACCTCACCAAACCTCTCAGCCCCAAGAGTGTCCACCCTTATGTCTCATCCAGCTGTGGGTCTAGATATGGTCAATCCAGGTTGCATCACAGCCCCTGAACGAATTGTGTAAGAATTTCTCTGTCTTTCCCTGTCTTTGTTTCATGGGTTTTTAAAAGTAATTTATTTTTATAATGGGGTTTAGCTGCTTTTCACGGCTGTGTTTATGCCGCTTTACACCCACTTGACACACTAACAGAGAGATATCAATACATAGGTTTTAAGATTATTACTAGTCAGATATATTCTTGTGCGGTGAATCGGGCGTGTTGAGTCCAGTTCTCTGAGCAAGGAGTAGGTCTTGTCTATAACATATTGGGTTTATGGAACGGTATCTGAGCTAATTTGAAACTCTTGTTTTATGTATCAGCCCACTTCACCTTTCCCGTTAAGCAGCCATAGTGTGTTTTCTGCATGTGTGACTCTGTTCTGTTTTGTAATTCAGTTCAAGTGTACTGGTTTTTACATTCCCTCTATAAGTGACACCTTATGAGAAGTGTCCTTTTCTGTGTGACTTATTTCACTTAGAATCGTCGTACCTAAATCCACTCATCATGCTGCTACTAGCCTTATGACATTGATTTCATGGCTGAGTGATATTCCATTGTACATAAGGACCACAACTTTTTTATCCATTTTTCGCTTTCCTGGGATATTTAAGGTGGAATGAAGTGGAGGTCCTTGTCAACAGAGCAGCCCTAAACTTTGGGGTGCTTGTGTCTTGCTGATTTTCAATTTTCCCACTTTATCCCCCCATGCGTGGAAGTGCCCTATGCTCTCTAAGCTGTGTTTTTTAGATGTTTCAGGACACACAGTACACTTCTCCAGAGTGGCTGTTGGCAATTTACATCGCACCCATCAGTGTAGCAAGGCTCCCATTTCTCCATGGCCTGTCCTGCATTTCTGGTTATGACACTTTTTGCGGCATGGCCCTTTTGACCGATGGGAAGCGAGACTTCTTTGTAGCGATGATTTCCCTTTCCAGGTTACTTGGTTGGCCAAAAAGGTCGCATGCGTTTTTTCCTGAATATATTCAGGAAAAAACGCATACGCCCTTTTTGGCCAAGGGCATCATTGTCAACGTTTTGCCGCTTTTCATGTGCTTTAAAGGCGATTCGTATCTACCTCCTGAAATCTGATTCCTGCAATTCTGCCTTGATTTACAATCCTCTTCTTTGCCTTCCCTCAATATATTTGTGGACGAGAGTTATCATTTATAACTCTGCAGGTTTGTGAATTGCAGTGCCCTGAAGCTCCATTTTACAAGTCGCTTTTTTGGGAGCTGGCCGCAAAAGCGCAGGATGGCTTCAGGCCCTGTTCTGGTTCTGGGGGGCAGGCTGAGCCTGTGGTTAATTCTTCTTCCTGATGGGAAAATAGAGTGACCTGTGCCTGTCCCAACACCAAGAGCTAGTCTCTCATTGGTTCCCCATCTTCCCGTTCATCCTCAGGACAAATTGCAAGCTGTACGGAACAGGAGGTTAAAGGTGCTGATGCTCCAAGTAGGGAGATTGATAGTAAAGTGGCTGGAATGGCGAACCCGAGCACAAGGAGATGAGAAATGAGGTGCGTTTTAGAAACCTTTCCCCATCACACGGTGTGCCATCTTCTGGGTTTCTCATGCATGGTTTCGATGTAGGAAGATGCCCTTGCACCTGGAGATTTGGGACCCATGCGATGGGTAGCACGCAGTATTACTTTAAAGGGTCTGCGTTTGCTCACCCAACCTCACCAAACCTCTCAGCCCCAAGAGTGTCCACCCTTATGTCTCATCCACCTGTGGGTCTAGATATGGTCAATCCAGGTTGCATCACAGCCCCTGAACGAATTGTGTAAGAATTTCTCTGTCTTTCCCTGTCTTTGTTTCATGGGTTTTTAAAAGTAATTTATTTTTATAATGGGGTTTAGCTGCTTTTCACGGCTGTGTTTATGCCGCTTTACACCCACTTGACACACTAACAGAGAGATATCAATACATAGGTTTTAAGATTATTACTAGTCAGATATATTCTTGTGCGGTGAATCGGGCGTGTTGAGTCCAGTTCTCTGAGCAAGGAGTAGGTCTTGTCTATAACATATTGGGTTTATGGAACGGTATCTGAGCTAATTTGAAACTCTTGTTTTATGTATCAGCCCACCTCACCTTTCCCGTTAAGCAGCCATAGTGTGTTTTCTGCATGTGTGACTCTGTTCTGTTTTGTAATTCAGTTCAAGTGTAATGGTTTTTACATTCCCTCTATAAGTGACACCTTATGAGAAGTGTCCTTTTCTGTGTGACTTATTTCACTTAGAATCGTCGTACCTAAATCCACTCATCATGCTGCTACTAGCCTTATGACATTGATTTCATGGCTGAGTGATATTCCATTGTACATAAGGACCACAACTTTTTTATCCATTTTTCGCTTTCCTGGGATATTTAAGGTGGAATGAAGTGGAGGTCCTTGTCAACAGAGCAGCCCTAAACTTTGGGGTGCTTGTGTCTTGCTGATTTTCAATTTTCCCACTTTATCCCCCCATGCGTGGAAGTGCCCTATGCTCTCTAAGCTGTGTTTTTTAGATGTTTCAGGACACACCGTACCCTTCTCCAGAGTGGCTGTGGGCAATTTACATCCCGCCCATCAGTGTAGCAAGGCTCCCATTTCTCCATGGCCTGTCCTGCATTTCTGGTTATGACACTTTTTTCGGCATGGCCCTTTTGACCGATGGGAAGCGAGACTTCTTTGTAGCGATGATTTGCCTTTCCAGGTTGCTTGGTTGGCCAAAAAGGTCGCATGCGTTTTTTCCTGAATATATTCAGGAAAAAACGCATACGCCCTTTTTGGCCAAGGGCATCATTGTCAACGTTTTGCCGCTTTTCATGTGCTTTAAAGGCGATTCGAATCTACCTCCTGAAATCTGTTTCCTGCAATTCTGCCTTGATTTCAAATCCTCTTCTTTGCCTTCCCTCAATATATTGGTGGACGAGAGTTATCATTTATAACTCTGCAGGTTTTTGAATTGCAGTGCCCTGAAGCTCCATTTTACAAGTCGCTTTTTTGGGAGCTGGCCGCAAAAGCGCAGGATGGCTTCAGGCCCTGTTCTGGTTCCGGGGGGCAGGCTGAGCCTGTGGTTAATTCTTCTTCCTGATGGGAATATAGAGTGACCTCTGCCTGTCCCAAAACCAAGAGCTAGTCTCTCATTGGTTCCCCGTCTTCCCGTTCATCCTCAGGACAAATTGCAACCTGTACGGAACAGGAGGTTAAAGGTGCTGAGGCTCCAAGTAGGGAGATTGCTAGTAAAGTGGCTGGAATGGCGAACCTGAGCACAAGGAGATGAGAAATGAGGTGCGTTTTAGAAACCTTTCCCCATCACACGGTGTACCATCTTCTGGGTTTCTCATGCATGTTTTCGATGTAGGAAGATGCCCTTGAACCTGGAGATTTGGGACCCATGCGATGGGTAGCACGCAGTATTACTTTAAAGGGTCTGCGTTTGCTCACCCAACCTCACCAAACCTCTCAGCCCCAAGAGTGTCCACCCTTATGTCTCATCCAGCTGTGGGTCTAGATATGGTCAATCCAGGTTGCATCACAGCCCCTGAACGAATTGTGTAAGAATTTCTCTCTCTTTCCCTGTCTTTGTTTCATGGGTTTTTAAAAGTAATTTATTTTTATAAGGGGGTTTAGCTGCTTTTCACGGCTGTGTTTATGCCGCTTTACACCCACTTGACACACTAACAGAGAGATATCAATACATAGGTTTTAAGATTATTACTAGTCAGATATATTCTTGTGCGGTGAATCGGGCGTGTTGAGTCCAGTTCTCTGAGCAAGGAGTAGGTCTTGTCTATTACATATTGGGTTTATGGAACGGTATCTGAGCTAATTTGAAACTCTTGTTTTATGTATCACCCCACCTCACCTTTCCCGTTAAGCAGCCATAGTGTGTTTTCTGCATGTGTGACTCTGTTCTGTTTTGTAATTCAGTTCAAGTGTAATGGTTTTTACATTCCCTCTATAAGTGACACCTTATGAGAAGTGTCCTTTTCTGTGTGACTTATTTCACTTAGAATCGTCGTACCTAAATCCACTCATCATGCTGCTACTAGCCTTATGACATTGATTTCATGGCTGAGTGATATTCCATTGTACATAAGGACCACAACTTTTTTATCCATTTTTCGCTTTCCTGGGATATTTAAGGTGGAATGAAGTGGAGGTCCTTGTCAACAGAGCAGCCCTAAACTTTGGGGTGCTTGTGTCTTGCTGATTTTCAATTTTCCCACTTTATCCCCCCATGCGTGGAAGTGCCCTATGCTCTCTAAGCTGTGTTTTTTAGATGTTTCAGGACACACCGTACCCTTCTCCAGAGTGGCTGTTGGCAATTTACATCCCGCCCATCAGTGTAGCAAGGCTCCCATTTCTCCATGGCCTGTCCTGCATTTCTGGTTTTGACCCTTTTTTCAGCATGGCCCTTTCGACCGATGGGAAGCGAGACTTCTTTGTAGCGCTGATTTGCCTTTCCAGGTTGCTTGGTTGGCCAAAAAGGGCGCATGCGTTTTTTCCTGAATATATTCAGGAAAAAACGCATGCGCCCTTTTTGGCCAAGGGCATCATTGTCAACGTTTTGCCGCTTTTCATGTGCTTTAAAGGCGATTCGAATCTACCTCCTGAAATCTGTTTCCTGCAATTCTGCCTTGATTTCAAATCCTCTTCTTTGCCTTCCCTCAATATATTTGTGGACGAGAGTTATCATTTATAACTCTGCAGGTTTGTGAATTGCAGGGCCCTGAAGCTCCATTTTACAAGTCGCTTTTTTGGGAGCTGGCCGCAAAAGCGCAGGATGGCTTCAGGCCCTGTTCTGGTTCCGGGGGGCAGGCTGAGCCTGTGGTTAATTCTTCTTCCTGATTGGAAAATAGAGTGACCTGTGCCTGTCCCAACACCAAGAGCTAGTCTCTCATTGGTTCCCCGTCTTCCCGTTCATCCTCAGGACAAATTGCAACCTGTACGGAACAGGAGGTTAAAGGTGCTGAGGCTCCAAGTAGGGAGATTGCTAGTAAAGTGGCTGGAATGGCGAACCCGAGCACAAGGAGATGAGAAATGAGGTGCGTTTTAGAAACCTTTCCCCATCACACGGTGTACCGTCTTCTGGGTTTCTCATGCATGTTTTCGATGTAGGAAGATGCCCTTAAACCTGGAGATTTGGGACCCATGCGATGGGTAGCACGCAGTATTACTTTAAAGGGTCTGCGTTTGCTCACCCAACCTCACCAAACCTCTCAGCCCCAAGAGTGTCCACCCTTATGTCTCATCCAGCTGTGGGTCTAGATATGGTCAATCCAGGTTGCATCACAGCCCCTGAACGAATTGTGTAAGAATTTCTCTCTCTTTCCCTGTCTTTGTATCATGGGTTTTTAAAAGTAATTTATTTTTATAATGGGGTTTAGCTGCTTTTCACGGCTGTGTTATGCCGCTTTACACCCACTTGACACACTAACAGAGAGATATCAATACATAGGTTTTAAGATTATTACTAGTCAGATATATTCTTGTGCGGTGAATCGGGCGTGTTGAGTCCAGTTCTCTGAGCAAGGAGTAGGTCTTGTCTATTACATATTGGGTTTATGGAACGGTATCTGAGCTAATTTGAAACTCTTGTTTTATGTATCACCCCACCTCACCTTTCCCGTTAAGCAGCCATAGTGTGTTTTCTGCATGTGTGACTCTGTTCTGTTTTGTAATTCAGTTCAAGTGTAACGGTTTTTACATTCCCTCTATAAGTGACACCTTATGAGAAGTGTCCTTTTCTCTGTGACTTATTTCACTTAGAATCGTCGTACCTAAATCCACTCATCATGCTGCTACTAGCCTTATGACATTGATTTCATGGCTGAGTGATATTCCATTGTACATAAGGACCACAACTTTTTTATCCATTTTTCGCTTTCCTGGGATATTTAAGGTGGAATGAAGTGGAGGTCCTTGTCAACAGAGCAGCCCTAAACTTTGGGGTGCTTGTGTCTTGCTGATTTTCAATTTTCCCACTTTATCCCCCCATGCGTGGAAGTGCCCTATGCTCTCTAAGCTGTATTTTTTAGATGTTTCAGGACACACCGTACCCTTCTCCAGAGCGGCTGTGGGCAATTTACATCCCGCCCATCAGTGTAGCAAGGCTCCCATTTCTCCATGGCCTGTCCTGCATTTCTGGTTTTGACCCTTTTTTCAGCATGGCCCTTTCGACCGATGGGAAGCGAGACTTCTTTGTAGCGCTGATTTGCCTTTCCAGGTTGCTTGGTTGGCCAAAAAGGGCGCATGCGTTTTTTCCTGAATATATTCAGGAAAAAACGCATGCGCCCTTTTTGGCCAAGGGCATCATTGTCAACGTTTTGCCGCTTTTCATGTGCTTTAAAGGCGATTCGAATCTACCTCATGAAATCTGTTTTCTGCAATTCTGCCTTGATTTCAAATCCTCTTCTTTGCCTTCCCTCAATATATTTGTGGACGAGAGTTATCATTTATAACTCTGCAGGTTTGTGAATTGCAGTGCCCTGAAGCTCCATTTTACAAGTCGCTTTTTTGGGAGCTGGCCGCAAAAGCGCAGGATGGCTTCAGGCCCTGTTCTGGTTCCGGGGGCAGGCTGAGCCTGTGGTTAATTCTTCTTCCTGATGGGAAAATAGAGTGACCTCTGCCTGTCCCATCACCAAGAGCTAGTCTCCCATTGGTTCCCCGTCTTCCCGTTCATCCTCAGGACAAATTGCAACCTGTACGGAACAGGAGGTTAAAGGTGCTGAGGCTCCAAGTAGGGAGATTGCTAGTAAAGTGGCTGGAATGGCGAACCCGAGCACAAGGAGATGAGAAATGAGGTGCGTTTTAGAAACCTTTCCCCATCACACGGTGTACCATCTTCTGGGTTTCTCATGCATGTTTTCGATGTAGGAAGATGCCCTTGAACCTGGAGATTTGGGACCCATGCGATGGGTAGCACGCAGTATTACTTTAAAGGGTCTGCGTTTGCTCACCCAACCTCACCAAACCTCTCAGCCCCAAGAGTGTCCACCCTTATGTCTCATCCAGCTGTGGGTCTAGATATGGTCAATCCAGGTTGCATCACAGCCCCTGAACGAATTGTGTAAGAATTTCTCTCTCTTTCCCTGTCTTTGTTTCATGGGTTTTTAAAAGTAATTTATTTTTACAATGGGGTTTAGCTGCTTTTCACGGCTGTGTTTATGCCGCTTTACACCCACTTGACACACTAACAGAGAGATATCAATACATAGGTTTTAAGATTATTACTAGTCAGATATATTCTTGTGCGGTGAATCGGGCGTGTTGAGTCCAGTTCTCTGAGGAAGGAGTAGGTCTTGTCTATAACATATTGGGTTTATGGAACGGTATCTGAGCTAATTTGAAACTCGTGTTTTATGTATCACGCCACCTCACCTTTCCCGTTAAGCAGCCATAGTGTGTTTTCTGCATGTGTGACTCTGTTCTGTTTTGTAATTCAGTTCAAGTGTAACTGTTTTTACATTCCCTCTATAAGTGACACCTTATGAGAAGTGTCCTTTTCTGTGTGACTTATTTCACTTAGAATTGTCATACCTAAATCCACTCATCATGCTGCTACTAGGCTTATGACATTGATTTCATGGCTGAGTGATATTCCATTGTACATAAGGACCAAAACTCTTTTATCCATTTTTCGCTTTCCTGGGATATTTAAGGTGGAATGAAGTGGAGGTCCTTGTCAACAGAGCAGCCCTAAACTTTGGGGTGCTTGTGTCTTGCTGATTTTCAATTTTCCCACTTTATCCCCCCATGCGTGGAAGTGCCCTATGCTCTCTAAGCTGTGTTTTTTAGATGTTTCAGGACACACCGTACCCTTCTCCAGAGTGGCTGTTGGCAATTTACATCCCGCCCATCAGTGTAGCAAGGCTCCCATTTCTCCATGGCCTGTCCTGCATTTCTGGTTTTGACCCTTTTTTCAGCATGGCCCTTTCGACCGATGGGAAGCGAGACTTCTTTGTAGCGCTGATTTGCCTTTCCAGGTTGCTTGGTTGGCCAAAAAGGGCGCATGCGTTTTTTCCTGAATATATTCAGGAAAAAACGCATGCGCCCTTTTTGGCCAAGGGCATCATTGTCAACGTTTTGCCGCTTTTCATGTGCTTTAAAGGCGATTCGAATCTACCTCATGAAATCTGTTTTCTGCAATTCTGCCTTGATTTCAAATCCTCTTCTTTGCCTTCCCTCAATATATTTGTGGACGAGAGTTATCATTTATAACTCTGCAGGTTTGTGAATTGCAGTGCCCTGAAGCTCCATTTTACAAGTCGCTTTTTTGGGAGCTGGCCGCAAAAGCGCAGGATGGCTTCAGGCCCTGTTCTGGTTCCGGGGGCAGGCTGAGCCTGTGGTTAATTCTTCTTCCTGATGGGAAAATAGAGTGACCTCTGCCTGTCCCAACACCAAGAGCTAGTCTCCCATTGGTTCCCCGTCTTCCCGTTCATCCTCAGGACAAATTGCAACCTGTACGGAACAGGAGGTTAAAGGTGCTGAGGCTCCAAGTAGGGAGATTGCTAGTAAAGTGGCTGGAATGGCGAACCCAAGCACAAGGAGATGAGAAATGAGGTGCGTTTTAGAAACCTTTCCCCATCACACGGTGTACCATCTTCTGGGTTTCTCATGCATGTTTTCGATGTAGGAAGATGCCCTTGAACCTGGAGATTTGGGACCCATGCGATGGGTAGCACGCAGTATTACTTTAAAGGGTCTGCGTTTGCTCACCCAACCTCACCAAACCTCTCAGCCCCAAGAGTGTCCACCCTTATGTCTCATCCAGCTGTGGGTCTAGATATGGTCAATCCAGGTTGCATCACAGCCCCTGAACGAATTGTGTAAGAATTTCTCTCTCTTTCCCTGTCTTTGTTTCATGGGTTTTTAAAAGTAATTTATTTTTACAATGGGGTTTAGCTGCTTTTCACGGCTGTGTTTATGCCGCTTTACACCCACTTGACACACTAACAGAGAGATATCAATACATAGGTTTTAAGATTATTACTAGTCAGATATATTCTTGTGCGGTGAATCGGGCGTGTTGAGTCCAGTTCTCTGAGGAAGGAGTAGGTCTTGTCTATAACATATTGGGTTTATGGAACGGTATCTGAGCTAATTTGAAACTCGTGTTTTATGTATCACGCCACCTCACCTTTCCCGTTAAGCAGCCATAGTGTGTTTTCTGCATGTGTGACTCTGTTCTGTTTTGTAATTCAGTTCAAGTGTAACTGTTTTTACATTCCCTCTATAAGTGACACCTTATGAGAAGTGTCCTTTTCTGTGTGACTTATTTCACTTAGAATTGTCATACCTAAATCCACTCATCATGCTGCTACTAGGCTTATGACATTGATTTCATGGCTGAGTGATATTCCATTGTACATAAGGACCAAAACTCTTTTATCCATTTTTCGCTTTCCTGGGATATTTAAGGTGGAATGAAGTGGAGGTCCTTGTCAACAGAGCAGCCCTAAACTTTGGGGTGCTTGTGTCTTGCTGATTTTCAATTTTCCCACTTTATCCCCCCATGCGTGGAAGTGCCCTATGCTCTCTAAGCTGTGTTTTTTAGATGTTTCAGGACACACCGTACCCTTCTCCAGAGTGGCTGTTGGCAATTTACATCCCGCCCATCAGTGTAGCAAGGCTCCCATTTCTCCATGGCCTGTCCTGCATTTCTGGTTTTGACCCTGTTTTCAGCATGGCCCTTTCGACCGATGGGAAGCGAGACTTCTTTGTAGCGCTGATTTGCCTTTCCAGGTTGCTTGGTTGGCCAAAAAGGGCGCATGCGTTTTTTCCTGAATATATTCAGGAAAAAACGCATGCGCCCTTTTTGGCCAAGGGCATCATTGTCAACGTTTTGCCGCTTTTCATGTGCTTTAAAGGCGATTCGAATCTACCTCCTGAAATCTGTTTCCTGCAATTCTGCCTTGATTTCAAATCCTCTTCTTTGCCTTCCCTCAATATAATTGTGGACGAGAGTTATCATTTATAACTCTGCAGGTTTGTGAATTGCAGGGCCCTGAAGCTTCATTTTACAAGTCGCTTTTTTGGGAGGTGGCCGCAAAAGCGCAGGATGGCTTCAGGCCCTGTTCTGGTTCCGGGGGGCAGGCTGAGCCTGTGGTTAATTCTTCTTCCTGATTGGAAAATAGAGTGACCTGTGCCTGTCCCAACACCAAGAGCTAGTCTCTCATTGGTTCCCCGTCTTCCCGTTCATCCTCAGGACAAATTGCAACCTGTACGGAACAGGAGGTTAAAGGTGCTGAGGCTCCAAGTAGGGAGATTGCTAGTAAAGTGGCTGGAATGGCGAACCCGAGCACAAGGAGATGAGAAATGAGGTGCGTTTTAGAAACCTTTCCCCATCACACGGTGTACCGTCTTCTGGGTTTCTCATGCATGTTTTCGATGTAGGAAGATGCCCTTGAACCTGGAGATTTGGGACCCATGCGATGGGTAGCACGCAGTATTACTTTAAAGGGTCTGCGTTTGCTCACCCAACCTCACCAAACCTCTCAGCCCCAAGAGTGTCCACCCTTATGTCTCATCCAGCTGTGGGTCTAGATATGGTCAATCCAGGTTGCATCACAGCCCCTGAACGAATTGTGTAAGAATTTCTCTCTCTTTCCCTGTCTTTGTATCATGGGTTTTTAAAAGTAATTTATTTTTATAATGGGGTTTAGCTGCTTTTCACGGCTGTGTTTATGCCGCTTTACACCCACTTGACACACTAACAGAGAGATATCAATACATAGGTTTTAAGATTATTACTAGTCAGATATATTCTTGTGCGGTGAATCGGGCGTGTTGAGTCCAGTTCTCTGAGCAAGGAGTAGGTCTTGTCTATAACATATTGGGTTTATGGAACGGTATCTGAGCTAATTTGAAACTCTTGTTTTATGTATCACCCCACCTCACCTTTCCCGTTAAGCAGCCATAGTGTGTTTTCTGCATGTGTGACTCTGTTCTGTTTTGTAATTCAGTTCAAGTGTAACGGTTTTTACATTCCCTCTATAAGTGACACCTTATGAGAAGTGTCCTTTTCTGTGTGACTTATTTTACTTAGAATCGTCGTACCTAAATCCACTCATCATGCTGCTACTAGCCTTATGACATTGATTTCATGGCTGAGTGATATTCCATTGTACATAAGGACCACAACTTTTTTATCCATTTTTCGCTTTCCTGGGATATTTAAGGTGGAATGAAGTGGAGGTCCTTGTCAACAGAGCAGCCCTAAACTTTGGGGTGCTTGTGTCTTGCTGATTTTCAATTTTCCCACTTTATCCCCCCATGCGTGGAAGTGCCCTATGCTCTCTAAGCTGTATTTTTTAGATGTTTCAGGACACACCGTACCCTTCTCCAGAGCGGCTGTTGGCAATTTACATCCCGCCCATCAGTGTAGCAAGGCTCCCATTTCTCCATGGCCTGTCCTGCATTTCTGGTTTTGACCCTTTTTTCAGCATGGCCCTTTCGACCGATGGGAAGCGAGACTTCTTTGTAGCGCTGATTTGCCTTTCCAGGTTGCTTGGTTGGCCAAAAAGGGCGCATGCGTTTTTTCCTGAATATATTCAGGAAAAAACGCATGCGCCCTTTTTGGCCAAGGGCATCATTGTCAACGTTTTGCCGCTTTTCATGTGCTTTAAACGCGATTCGAATATACCTCCTGAAATCTGTTTCCTGCAATTCTGCCTTGATTTCAAATCCTCTTCTTTGCCTTCCCTCAATATATTTGTGGACGAGAGTTATCATTTATAACTCTGCAGGTTTGTGAATTGCAGGGCCCTGAAGCTCCATTTTACAAGTCGCTTTTTTGGGAGCTGGCCGCAAAAGCGCAGGATGGCTTCAGGCCCTGTTCTGGTTCCGGGGGGCAGGCTGAGCCTGTGGTTAATTCTTCTTCCTGATGGGAAAATAGAGTGACCTGTGCCTGTCCCAACACCAAGAGCTAGTCTCTCATTGGTTCCCCGTCTTCCCGTTCATCCTCAGGACAAATTGCAACCTGTACGGAACAGGAGGTTAAAGGTGCTGAGTCTCCAAGTAGGGAGATTGCTAGTAAAGTGGCTGGAATGGCGAACCCGAGCACAAGGAGATGAGAAATGAGGTGCGTTTTAGAAACCTTTCCCCATCACACGGTGTACCGTCTTCTGGGTTTCTCATGCATGTTTTCGATGTAGGAAGATGCCCTTGAACCTGGAGATTTGGGACCCATGCGATGGGTAGCACGCAGTATTACTTTAAAGGGTCTGCGTTTGCTCACCCAACCTCACCAAACCTCTCAGCCCCAAGAGTGTCCACCCTTATGTCTCATCCAGCTGTGGGTCTAGATATGGTCAATCCAGGTTGCATCACAGCCCCTGAACGAATTGTGTAAGAATTTCTCTCTCTTTCCCTGTCTTTGTATCATGGGTTTTTAAAAGTAATTTATTTTTATAATGGGGTTTAGCTGCTTTTCACGGCTGTGTTATGCCGCTTTACACCCACTTGACACACTAACAGAGAGATATCAATACATAGGTTTTAAGATTATTACTAGTCAGATATATTCTTGTGCGGTGAATCGGGCGTGTTGAGTCCAGTTCTCTGAGCAAGGAGTAGGTCTTGTCTATTACATATTGGGTTTATGGAACGGTATCTGAGCTAATTTGAAACTCTTGTTTTATGTATCACCCCACCTCACCTTTCCCGTTAAGCAGCCATAGTGTGTTTTCTGCATGTGTGACTCTGTTCTGTTTTGTAATTCAGTTCAAGTGTAACGGTTTTTACATTCCCTCTATAAGTGACACCTTATGAGAAGTGTCCTTTTCTGTGTGACTTATTTCACTTAGAATCGTCGTACCTAAATCCACTCATCATGCTGCTACTAGCCTTATGACATTGATTTCATGGCTGAGTGATATTCCATTGTACATAAGGACCACAACTTTTTTATCCATTTTTCGCTTTCCTGGGATATTTAAGGTGGAATGAAGTGGAGGTCCTTGTCAACAGAGCAGCCCTAAACTTTGGGGTGCTTGTGTCTTGCTGATTTTCAATTTTCCCACTTTATCCCCCCATGCGTGGAAGTGCCCTATGCTCTCTAAGCTGTATTTTTTAGATGTTTCAGGACACACCGTACCCTTCTCCAGAGCGGCTGTGGGCAATTTACATCCCGCCCATCAGTGTAGCAAGGCTCCCATTTCTCCATGGCCTGTCCTGCATTTCTGGTTTTGACCCTTTTTTCAGCATGGCCCTTTCGACCGATGGGAAGCGAGACTTCTTTGTAGCGCTGATTTGCCTTTCCAGGTTGCTTGGTTGGCCAAAAAGGGCGCATGCGTTTTTTCCTGAATATATTCAGGAAAAAACGCATGCGCCCTTTTTGGCCAAGGGCATCATTGTCAACGTTTTGCTGCTTTTCATGTGCTTTAAAGGCGATTCGAATCTACCTCATGAAATCTGTTTTCTGCAATTCTGCCTTGATTTCAAATCCTCTTCTTTGCCTTCCCTCAATATATTTGTGGACGAGAGTAATCATTTATAACTCTGCAGGTTTGTGAATTGCAGTGCCCTGAAGCTCCATTTTACAAGTCGCTTTTTTGGGAGCTGGCCGCAAAAGCGCAGGATGGCTTCAGGCCCTGTTCTGGTTCCGGGGGCAGGCTGAGCCTGTGGTTAATTCTTCTTCCTGATGGGAAAATAGAGTGACCTCTGCCTGTCCCATCACCAAGAGCTAGTCTCCCATTGGTTCCCCGTCTTCCCGTTCATCCTCAGGACAAATTGCAACCTGTACGGAACAGGAGGTTAAAGGTGCTGAGGCTCCAAGTAGGGAGATTGCTAGTAAAGTGGCTGGAATGGCGAACCCGAGCACAAGGAGATGAGAAATGAGGTGCGTTTTAGAAACCTTTCCCCATCACACGGTGTACCATCTTCTGGGTTTCTCATGCATGTTTTCGATGTAGGAAGATGCCCTTGAACCTGGAGATTTGGGACCCATGCGATGGGTAGCACGCAGTATTACTTTAAAGGGTCTGCGTTTGCTCACCCAACCTCACCAAACCTCTCAGCCCCAAGAGTGTCCACCCTTATGTCTCATCCAGCTGTGGGTCTAGATATGGTCAATCCAGGTTGCATCACAGCCCCTGAACGAATTGTGTAAGAATTTCTCTCTCTTTCCCTGTCTTTGTTTCATGGGTTTTTAAAAGTAATTTATTTTTACAATGGGGTTTAGCTGCTTTTCACGGCTGTGTTTATGCCGCTTTACACCCACTTGACACACTAACAGAGAGATATCAATACATAGGTTTTAAGATTATTACTAGTCAGATATATTCTTGTGCGGTGAATCGGGCGTGTTGAGTCCAGTTCTCTGAGGAAGGAGTAGGTCTTGTCTATAACATATTGGGTTTATGGAACGGTATCTGAGCTAATTTGAAACTCGTGTTTTATGTATCACGCCACCTCACCTTTCCCGTTAAGCAGCCATAGTGTGTTTTCTGCATGTGTGACTCTGTTCTGTTTTGTAATTCAGTTCAAGTGTAACTGTTTTTACATTCCCTCTATAAGTGACACCTTATGAGAAGTGTCCTTTTCTGTGTGACTTATTTCACTTAGAATTGTCATACCTAAATCCACTCATCATGCTGCTACTAGGCTTATGACATTGATTTCATGGCTGAGTGATATTCCATTGTACATAAGGACCAAAACTCTTTTATCCATTTTTCGCTTTCCTGGGATATTTAAGGTGGAATGAAGTGGAGGTCCTTGTCAACAGAGCAGCCCTAAACTTTGGGGTGCTTGTGTCTTGCTGATTTTCAATTTTCCCACTTTATCCCCCCATGCGTGGAAGTGCCCTATGCTCTCTAAGCTGTGTTTTTTAGATGTTTCAGGACACACCGTACCCTTCTCCAGAGTGGCTGTTGGCAATTTACATCCCGCCCATCAGTGTAGCAAGGCTCCCATTTCTCCATGGCCTGTCCTGCATTTCTGGTTTTGACCCTTTTTTCAGCATGGCCCTTTCGACCGATGGGAAGCGAGACTTCTTTGTAGCGCTGATTTGCCTTTCCAGGTTGCTTGGTTGGCCAAAAAGGGCGCATGCGTTTTTTCCTGAATATATTCAGGAAAAAACGCATGCGCCCTTTTTGGCCAAGGGCATCATTGTCAACGTTTTGCCGCTTTTCATGTGCTTTAAAGGCGATTCGAATCTACCTCATGAAATCTGTTTTCTGCAATTCTGCCTTGATTTCAAATCCTCTTCTTTGCCTTCCCTCAATATATTTGTGGACGAGAGTTATCATTTATAACTCTGCAGGTTTGTGAATTGCAGTGCCCTGAAGCTCCATTTTACAAGTCGCTTTTTTGGGAGCTGGCCGCAAAAGCGCAGGATGGCTTCAGGCCCTGTTCTGGTTCCGGGGGCAGGCTGAGCCTGTGGTTAATTCTTCTTCCTGATGGGAAAATAGAGTGACCTCTGCCTGTCCCAACACCAAGAGCTAGTCTCCCATTGGTTCCCCGTCTTCCCGTTCATCCTCAGGACAAATTGCAACCTGTACGGAACAGGAGGTTAAAGGTGCTGAGGCTCCAAGTAGGGAGATTGCTAGTAAAGTGGCTGGAATGGCGAACCCAAGCACAAGGAGATGAGAAATGAGGTGCGTTTTAGAAACCTTTCCCCATCACACGGTGTACCATCTTCTGGGTTTCTCATGCATGTTTTCGATGTAGGAAGATGCCCTTGAACCTGGAGATTTGGGACCCATGCGATGGGTAGCACGCAGTATTACTTTAAAGGGTCTGCGTTTGCTCACCCAACCTCACCAAACCTCTCAGCCCCAAGAGTGTCCACCCTTATGTCTCATCCAGCTGTGGGTCTAGATATGGTCAATCCAGGTTGCATCACAGCCCCTGAACGAATTGTGTAAGAATTTCTCTCTCTTTCCCTGTCTTTGTTTCATGGGTTTTTAAAAGTAATTTATTTTTACAATGGGGTTTAGCTGCTTTTCACGGCTGTGTTTATGCCGCTTTACACCCACTTGACACACTAACAGAGAGATATCAATACATAGGTTTTAAGATTATTACTAGTCAGATATATTCTTGTGCGGTGAATCGGGCGTGTTGAGTCCAGTTCTCTGAGGAAGGAGTAGGTCTTGTCTATAACATATTGGGTTTATGGAACGGTATCTGAGCTAATTTGAAACTCTTGTTTTATGTATCACGCCACCTCACCTTTCCCGTTAAGCAGCCATAGTGTGTTTTCTGCATGTGTGACTCTGTTCTGTTTTGTAATTCAGTTCAAGTGTAACTGTTTTTACATTCCCTCTATAAGTGACACCTTATGAGAAGTGTCCTTTTCTGTGTGACTTATTTCACTTAGAATTGTCATACCTAAATCCACTCATCATGCTGCTACTAGGCTTATGACATTGATTTCATGGCTGAGTGATATTCCATTGTACATAAGGACCAAAACTCTTTTATCCATTTTTCGCTTTCCTGGGATATTTAAGGTGGAATGAAGTGGAGGTCCTTGTCAACAGAGCAGCCCTAAACTTTGGGGTGCTTGTGTCTTGCTGATTTTCAATTTTCCCACTTTATCCCCCCATGCGTGGAAGTGCCCTATGCTCTCTAAGCTGTGTTTTTTAGATGTTTCAGGACACACCGTACCCTTCTCCAGAGTGGCTGTTGGCAATTTACATCCCGCCCATCAGTGTAGCAAGGCTCCCATTTCTCCATGGCCTGTCCTGCATTTCTGGTTTTGACCCTGTTTTCAGCATGGCCCTTTCGACCGATGGGAAGCGAGACTTCTTTGTAGCGCTGATTTGCCTTTCCAGGTTGCTTGGTTGGCCAAAAAGGGCGCATGCGTTTTTTCCTGAATATATTCAGGAAAAAACGCATGCGCCCTTTTTGGCCAAGGGCATCATTGTCAACGTTTTGCCGCTTTTCATGTGCTTTAAAGGCGATTCGAATCTACCTCCTGAAATCTGTTTCCTGCAATTCTGCCTTGATTTCAAATCCTCTTCTTTGCCTTCCCTCAATATAATTGTGGACGAGAGTTATCATTTATAACTCTGCAGGTTTGTGAATTGCAGGGCCCTGAAGCTCCATTTTACAAGTCGCTTTTTTGGGAGGTGGCCGCAAAAGCGCAGGATGGCTTCAGGCCCTGTTCTGGTTCCGGGGGGCAGGCTGAGCCTGTGGTTAATTCTTCTTCCTGATTGGAAAATAGAGTGACCTGTGCCTGTCCCAACACCAAGAGCTAGTCTCTCATTGGTTCCCCGTCTTCCCGTTCATCCTCAGGACAAATTGCAACCTGTACGGAACAGGAGGTTAAAGGTGCTGAGGCTCCAAGTAGGGAGATTGCTAGTAAAGTGGCTGGAATGGCGAACCCGAGCACAAGGAGATGAGAAATGAGGTGCGTTTTAGAAACCTTTCCCCATCACACGGTGTACCGTCTTCTGGGTTTCTCATGCATGTTTTCGATGTAGGAAGATGCCCTTGAACCTGGAGATTTGGGACCCATGCGATGGGTAGCACGCAGTATTACTTTAAAGGGTCTGCGTTTGCTCACCCAACCTCACCAAACCTCTCAGCCCCAAGAGTGTCCACCCTTATGTCTCATCCAGCTGTGGGTCTAGATATGGTCAATCCAGGTTGCATCACAGCCCCTGAACGAATTGTGTAAGAATTTCTCTCTCTTTCCCTGTCTTTGTATCATGGGTTTTTAAAAGTAATTTATTTTTATAATGGGGTTTAGCTGCTTTTCACGGCTGTGTTTATGCCGCTTTACACCCACTTGACACACTAACAGAGAGATATCAATACATAGGTTTTAAGATTATTACTAGTCAGATATATTCTTGTGCGGTGAATCGGGCGTGTTGAGTCCAGTTCTCTGAGCAAGGAGTAGGTCTTGTCTATAACATATTGGGTTTATGGAACGGTATCTGAGCTAATTTGAAACTCTTGTTTTATGTATCACCCCACCTCACCTTTCCCGTTAAGCAGCCATAGTGTGTTTTCTGCATGTGTGACTCTGTTCTGTTTTGTAATTCAGTTCAAGTGTAACGGTTTTTACATTCCCTCTATAAGTGACACCTTATGAGAAGTGTCCTTTTCTGTGTGACTTATTTTACTTAGAATCGTCGTACCTAAATCCACTCATCATGCTGCTACTAGCCTTATGACATTGATTTCATGGCTGAGTGATATTCCATTGTACATAAGGACCACAACTTTTTTATCCATTTTTCGCTTTCCTGGGATATTTAAGGTGGAATGAAGTGGAGGTCCTTGTCAACAGAGCAGCCCTAAACTTTGGGGTGCTTGTGTCTTGCTGATTTTCAATTTTCCCACTTTATCCCCCCATGCGTGGAAGTGCCCTATGCTCTCTAAGCTGTATTTTTTAGATGTTTCAGGACACACCGTACCCTTCTCCAGAGCGGCTGTTGGCAATTTACATCCCGCCCATCAGTGTAGCAAGGCTCCCATTTCTCCATGGCCTGTCCTGCATTTCTGGTTTTGACCCTTTTTTCAGCATGGCCCTTTCGACCGATGGGAAGCGAGACTTCTTTGTAGCGCTGATTTGCCTTTCCAGGTTGCTTGGTTGGCCAAAAAGGGCGCATGCGTTTTTTCCTGAATATATTCAGGAAAAAACGCATGCGCCCTTTTTGGCCAAGGGCATCATTGTCAACGTTTTGCCGCTTTTCATGTGCTTTAAAGGTGATTCGAATCTACGTCATGAAATCTGTTTCCTGCAATTCTGCCTTGATTTCAAATCCTCTTCTTTGCCTTCCCTCAATATATTTGTGGACGAGAGTTATCATTTATAACTCTGCAGGTTTGTTAATTGCAGTGCCCTGAAGCTCCATTTTACAAGTCGCTTTTTTGGGAGCTGGCCGCAAAAGCGCAGGATGGCTTCAGGCCCTGTTCTGGTTCCGGGGGCAGGCTGAGCCTGTGGTTAATTCTTCTTCCTGATGGGAAAATAGAGTGACCTCTGCCTGTCCCAACACCAAGAGCTAGTCTCCCATTGGTTCCCCGTCTTCCCGTTCATCCTCAGGACAAATTGCAACCTGTACAGAACAGGAGGTTAAAGGTGCTGAGGCTCCAAGTAGGGAGATTGCTAGTAAAGTGGCTGGAATGGCGAACCCGAGCACAAGGAGATGAGAAATGAGGTGCGTTTTAGAAACCTTTCCCCATCACACGGTGTACCATCTTCTGGGTTTCTCATGCATGTTTTCGATGTAGGAAGATGCCCTTGAACCTGGAGATTTGGGACCCATGCGATGGGTAGCACGCAGTATTACTTTAAAGGGTCTGCGTTTGCTCACCCAACCTCACCAAACCTCTCAGCCCCAAGAGTGTCCACCCTTATGTCTCATCCAGCTGTGGGTCTAGATATGGTCAATCCAGGTTGCATCACAGCCCCTGAACGAATTGTGTAAGAATTTCTCTCTCTTTCCCTGTCTTTGTTTCATGGGTTTTTAAAAGTAATTTATTTTTACAATGGGGTTTAGCTGCTTTTCACGGCTGTGTTTATGCCGCTTTACACCCACTTGACACACTAACAGAGAGATATCAATACATAGGTTTTAAGATTATTACTAGTCAGATATATTCTTGTGCGGTGAATCGGGCGTGTTGAGTCCAGTTCTCTGAGCAAGGAGTAGGTCTTGTCTATTACATATTGGGTTTATGGAACAGAATCTGAGCTAATTTGAAACTCTTGTTTTATGTATCACTCCACCTCACCTTTCCCGTTAAGCAGCCATAGTGTGTTTTCTGCATGTGTGACTCTGTTCTGTTTTGTAATTCAGTTCAAGTGTAACGGTTTTTACATTCCCTCTATAAGTGACACCTTATGAGAAGTGTCCTTTTCTGTGTGACTTATTTCACTTAGAATCGTCGTACCTATATCCACTCATCATGCTGCTACTAGCCTTATGACATTGATTTCATGGCTGAGTGATATTCCATTGTACATAAGGACCACAACTTTTTTATCCATTTTTCGCTTTCCTGGGATATTTAAGGTGGAATGAAGTGGAGGTCCTTGTCAACAGAGCAGCCCTAAACTTTGGGGTGCTTGTGTCTTGCTGATTTTCAATTTTCCCACTTTATCCCCCCATGCGTGGAAGTGCCCTATGCTCTCTAAGCTGTGTTTTTTAGATGTTTCAGGACACACCGTACCCTTCTCCAGAGCGGCTGTGGGCAATTTACATCCCGCCCATCAGTGTAGCAAGGCTCCCATTTCTCCATGGCCTGTCCTGCATTTCTGGTTTTGACCCTTTTTTCAGCATGGCCCTTTCGACCGATGGGAAGCGAGACTTCTTTGTAGCGCTGATTTGCCTTTCCACGTTGCTTGGTTGGCCAAAAAGGGCGCATGCGTTTTTTCCTGAATATATTCAGGAAAAAACGCATGCGCCCTTTTTGGCCAAGGGCATCCTTGTCAACGTTTTGCCGCTTTTCATGTGCTTTAAAGGCGATTGGAATCTACCTCCTGAAATCTGTTTCCTGCAATTCTGCCTTGATTTCAAATCCTCTTCTTTGCCTTCCCTCAATATATTTGTGGACGAGAGTTATCATTTATAACTCTGCAGGTTTGTGAATTGCAGTGCCCTGAAGCTCCATTTTACAAGTCGCTTTTTTGGGAGCTGGCCGCAAAAGCGCAGGATGGCTTCAGGCCCTGTTCTGGTTCCGGGGGCAGGCTGAGCCTGTGGTTAATTCTTCTTCCTAATGGGAAAATAGAGTGACCTCTGCCTGTCCCAACACCAAGAGCTAGTCTCCCATTGGTTCCCCGTCTTCCCGTTCATCCTCAGGACAAATTGCAACCTGTACGGAACAGGAGGTTAAAGGTGCTGAGGCTCCAAGTAGGGAGATTCCTAGTAAAGTGGCTGGAATGGCGAACCCGAGCACAAGGAGATGAGAAATGAGGTGCGTTTTAGAAACCTTTCCCCATCACACGGTGTACCATCTTCTGGGTTTCTCATGCATGTTTTCGATGTAGGAAGATGCCCTTGAACCTGGAGATTTGGGACCCATGCGATGGGTAGCACGCAGTATTACTTTAAAGGGTCTGCGTTTGCTCACCCAACCTCACCAAACCTCTCAGCCCCAAGAGTGTCCACCCTTATGTCTCATCCAGCTGTGGGTCTAGATATGGTCAATCCAGGTTGCATCACAGCCCCTGAACGAATTGTGTAAGAATTTCTCTCTCTTTCCCTGTCTTTGTTTCATGGGTTTTTAAAAGTAATTTATTTTTATAATGGGGTTTAGCTGCTTTTCACGGCTGTGTTTATGCCGCTTTACACCCACTTGACACACTAACAGAGAGATATCAATACATAGGTTTTAAGATTATTACTAGTCAGATATATTCTTGTGCGGTGAATCGGGCGTGTTGAGTCCAGTTCTCTGAGCAAAGAGTAGGTCTTGTCTATTACATATTGGGTTTATGGAACGGTATCTGAGCTAATTTGAAACTCTTGTTTTATGTATCACCCCACCTCACCTTTCCCGTTAAGCAGCCATAGTGTGTTTTCTGCATGTGTGACTCTGTTCTGTTTTGTAATTCAGTTCAAGTGTAACGGTTTTTACATTCCCTCTATAAGTGACACCTTATGAGAAGTGTCCTTTTCTGTGTGACTTATTTCACTTAGAATCGTCTTACCTAAATCCACTCATCATGCTGCTACTAGCCTTATGACATTGATTTCATGGCTGAGTGATATTCCATTGTACATAAGGACCACAACTTTTTTATCCATTTTTCGCTTTCCTGGGATATTTAAGGTGGAATGAAGTGGAGGTCCTTGTCAACAGAGCAGCCCTAAACTTTGGGGTGCTTGTGTCTTGGTGATTTTCAATTTTCCCACTTTATACCCCCATGCGTGGAAGTGCCCTATGCTCTCTAAGCTGTATTTTTTAGATGTTTCAGGACACACCGTACCCTTCTCCAGAGCGGCTGTGGGCAATTTACATCCCGCCCATCAGTGTAGCAAGGCTCCCATTTCTCCATGGCCTGTCCTGCATTTCTGGTTTTGACCCTTTTTTCAGCATGGCCCTTTCGACCGATGGGAAGCGAGACTTCTTTGTAGCGCTGATTTGCCTTTCCAGGTTGCTTGGTTGGCCAAAAAGGGCGCATGCGTTTTTTCCTGAATATATTCAGGAAAAAACGCATGCGCCCTTTTTGGCCAAGGGCATCATTGTCAACGTTTTGCCGCTTTTCATGTGCTTTAAAGGCGATTCGAATCTACCTCATGAAATCTGTTTTCTGCAATTCTGCCTTGATTTCAAATCCTCTTCTTTGCCTTCCCTCAATATATTTGTGGACGAGAGTAATCATTTATAACTCTGCAGGTTTGTGAATTGCAGTGCCCTGAAGCTCCATTTTACAAGTCGCTTTTTTGGGAGCTGGCCGCAAAAGCGCAGGATGGCTTCAGGCCCTGTTCTGGTTCCGGGGGCAGGCTGAGCCTGTGGTTAATTCTTCTTCCTGATGGGAAAATAGAGTGACCTCTGCCTGTCCCATCACCAAGAGCTAGTCTCCCATTGGTTCCCCGTCTTCCCGTTCATCCTCAGGACAAATTGCAACCTGTACGGAACAGGAGGTTAAAGGTGCTGAGGCTCCAAGTAGGGAGATTGCTAGTAAAGTGGCTGGAATGGCGAACCCGAGCACAAGGAGATGAGAAATGAGGTGCGTTTTAGAAACCTTTCCCCATCACACGGTGTACCATCTTCTGGGTTTCTCATGCATGTTTTCGATGTAGGAAGATGCCCTTGAACCTGGAGATTTGGGACCCATGCGATGGGTAGCACGCAGTATTACTTTAAAGGGTCTGCGTTTGCTCACCCAACCTCACCAAACCTCTCAGCCCCAAGAGTGTCCACCCTTATGTCTCATCCAGCTGTGGGTCTAGATATGGTCAATCCAGGTTGCATCACAGCCCCTGAACGAATTGTGTAAGAATTTCTCTCTCTTTCCCTGTCTTTGTTTCATGGGTTTTTAAAAGTAATTTATTTTTACAATGGGGTTTAGCTGCTTTTCACGGCTGTGTTTATGCCGCTTTACACCCACTTGACACACTAACAGAGAGATATCAATACATAGGTTTTAAGATTATTACTAGTCAGATATATTCTTGTGCGGTGAATCGGGCGTGTTGAGTCCAGTTCTCTGAGCAAGGAGTAGGTCTTGTCTATTACATATTGGGTTTATGGAACAGAATCTGAGCTAATTTGAAACTCTTGTTTTATGTATCACTCCACCTCACCTTTCCCGTTAAGCAGCCATAGTGTGTTTTCTGCATGTGTGACTCTGTTCTGTTTTGTAATTCAGTTCAAGTGTAACGGTTTTTACATTCCCTCTATAAGTGACACCTTATGAGAAGTGTCCTTTTCTGTGTGACTTATTTCACTTAGAATCGTCGTACCTATATCCACTCATCATGCTGCTACTAGCCTTATGACATTGATTTCATGGCTGAGTGATATTCCATTGTACATAAGGACCACAACTTTTTTATCCATTTTTCGCTTTCCTGGGATATTTAAGGTGGAATGAAGTGGAGGTCCTTGTCAACAGAGCAGCCCTAAACTTTGGGGTGCTTGTGTCTTGCTGATTTTCAATTTTCCCACTTTATCCCCCCATGCGTGGAAGTGCCCTATGCTCTCTAAGCTGTGTTTTTTAGATGTTTCAGGACACACCGTACCCTTCTCCAGAGCGGCTGTTGGCAATTTACATCCCGCCCATCAGTGTAGCAAGGCTCCCATTTCTCCATGGCCTGTCCTGCATTTCTGGTTTTGAACCTTTTTTCAGCATGGCCCTTTCGACCGATGGGAAGCGAGACTTCTTTGTAGCGCTGATTTGCCTTTCCAGGTTGCTTGGTTGGCCAAAAAGGGCGCATGCGTTTTTTCCTGAATATATTCAGGAAAAAACGCATGCGCCCTTTTTGGCCAAGGGCATCCTTGTCAACGTTTTGCCGCTTTTCATGTGCTTTAAAGGCGATTCGAATCTACCTCATGAAATCTGTTTCCTGCAATTCTGCCTTGATTTCAAATCCTCTTCTTTGCCTTCCCTCAATATATTTGTGGACGAGAGTTATCATTTATAACTCTGCAGGTTTGTGAATTGCAGTGCCCTGAAGCTCCATTTTACAAGTCGCTTTTTTGGGAGCTGGCCGCAAAAGCGCAGGATGGCTTCAGGCCCTGTTCTGGTTCCGGGGGCAGGCTGAGCCTGTGGTTAATTCTTCTTCCTGATGGGAAAATAGAGTGACCTCTGCCTGTCCCAACACCAAGAGCTAGTCTCCCATTGGTTCCCCGTCTTCCCGTTCATCCTCAGGACAAATTGCAACCTGTACGGAACAAGAGGTTAAAGGTGCTGAGGCTCCAAGTAGGGAGATTGCTAGTAAAGTGGCTGGAATGGCGAACCCGAGCACAAGGAGATGAGAAATGAGGTGCGTTTTAGAAACCTTTCCCCATCACACGGTGTACCATCTTCTGGGTTTCTCATGCATGTTTTCGATGTAGGAAGATGCCCTTGAACCTGGAGATTTGGGACCCATGCGATGGGTAGCACGCAGTATTACTTTAAAGGGTCTGCGTTTGCTCACCCAACCTCACCAAACCTCTCAGCCCCAAGAGTGTCCACCCTTATGTCTCATCCAGCTGTGGTTCTAGATATGGTCAATACAGGTTGCATCACAGCCCCTGAACGAATTGTGTAAGAATTTCTCTCTCTTTCCCTGTCTTTGTTCCATGGGTTTTTAAAAGTAATTTATTTTTATAATGGGGTTTAGCTGCTTTTCACGGCTGTGTTTATGCCGCTTTACACCCACTTGACACACTAACAGAGAGATATCAATCCATAGGTTTTAAGATTATTACTAGTCAGATATATTCTTGTGTGGTGAATCGGGCGTGTTGAGTCCAGTTCTCTGAGCAAGGAGTAGGTCTTGTCTATTACATATTGGGTTTATGGAACGGAATCTGAGCTAATTTGAAACTCTTGTTTTATGTATCACCCCACCTCACCTTTCCCGTTAAGCAGCCATAGTGTGTTTTCTGCATGTGTGACTCTGTTCTGTTTTGTAATTCAGTTCAAGTGTAACGGTTTTTACATTCCCTCTATAAGTGACACCTTATGAGAAGTGTCCTTTTCTGTGTGACTTATTTCACTTAGAATCGTCGTACCTAAATCCACTCATCATGCTGCTACTAGCCTTATGACATTGATTTCATGGCTGAGTGATATTCCATTGTACATAAGGACCACAACTTTTTTCTCCATTTTTCGCTTTCCTGGGATATTTAAGGTGGAATGAAGTGGAGGTCCTTGTCAACAGAGCAGCCCTAAACTTTGGGGTGCTTGTGTCTTGCTGATTTTCAATTTTCCCACTTTATCCCCCCATGCGTGGAAGTGCCCTATGCTCTCTAAGCTGTGTTTTTTAGATGTTTCAGGACACACCGTACCCTTCTCCAGAGCGGCTGTGGGCAATTTACATCCCGCCCATCAGTGTATCAAGGCTCCCATTTCTCCATGGCCTGTCCTGCATTTCTGGTTTTGACCCTTTTTTCAGCATGGCCCTTTCGACCGATGGGAAGCGAGACTTCTTTGTAGCGCTGATTTGCCTTTCCACGTTGCTTGGTTGGCCAAAAAGGGCGCATGCGTTTTTTCCTGAATATATTCAGGAAAAAACGCATGCGCCCTTTTTGGCCAAGGGCATCCTTGTCAACGTTTTGCCGCTTTTCATGTGCTTTAAAGGCGATTCGAATCTACCTCATGAAATCTGTTTCCTGCAATTCTGCCTTGATTTCAAATCCTCTTCTTTGCCTTCCCTCAATATATTTGTGGACGAGAGTTATCATTTATAACTCTGCAGGTTTGTGAATTGCAGTGCCCTGAAGCTCCATTTTACAAGTCGCTTTTTTGGGAGCTGGCCGCAAAAGCGCAGGATGGCTTCAGGCCCTGTTCTGGTTCCGGGGGCAGGCTGAGCCTGTGGTTAATTCTTCTTCCTAATGGGAAAATAGAGTGACCTCTGCCTGTCCCAACACCAAGAGCTAGTCTCCCATTGGTTCCCCGTCTTCCCGTTCATCCTCAGGACAAATTGCAACCTGTACGGAACAGGAGGTTAAAGGTGCTGAGGCTCCAAGTAGGGAGATTCCTAGTAAAGTGGCTGGAATGGCGAACCCGAGCACAAGGAGATGAGAAATGAGGTGCGTTTTAGAAACCTTTCCCCATCACACGGTGTACCATCTTCTGGGTTTCTCATGCATGTTTTCGATGTAGGAAGATGCCCTTGAACCTGGAGATTTGGGACCCATGCGATGGGTAGCACGCAGTATTACTTTAAAGGGTCTGCGTTTGCTCACCCAACCTCACCAAACCTCTCAGCCCCAAGAGTGTCCACCCTTATGTCTCATCCAGCTGTGGGTCTAGATATGGTCAATCCAGGTTGCATCACAGCCCCTGAACGAATTGTGTAAGAATTTCTCTCTCTTTCCCTGTCTTTGTTTCATGGGTTTTTAAAAGTAATTTATTTTTATAATGGGGTTTAGCTGCTTTTCACGGCTGTGTTTATGCCGCTTTACACCCACTTGACACACTAACAGAGAGATATCAATACATAGGTTTTAAGATTATTACTAGTCAGATATATTCTTGTGCGGTGAATCGGGCGTGTTGAGTCCAGTTCTCTGAGCAAAGAGTAGGTCTTGTCTATTACATATTGGGTTTATGGAACGGTATCTGAGCTAATTTGAAACTCTTGTTTTATGTATCACCCCACCTCACCTTTCCCGTTAAGCAGCCATAGTGTGTTTTCTGCATGTGTGACTCTGTTCTGTTTTGTAATTCAGTTCAAGTGTAACGGTTTTTACATTCCCTCTATAAGTGACACCTTATGAGAAGTGTCCTTTTCTGTGTGACTTATTTCACTTAGAATCGTCTTACCTAAATCCACTCATCATGCTGCTACTAGCCTTATGACATTGATTTCATGGCTGAGTGATATTCCATTGTACATAAGGACCACAACTTTTTTATCCATTTTTCGCTTTCCTGGGATATTTAAGGTGGAATGAAGTGGAGGTCCTTGTCAACAGAGCAGCCCTAAACTTTGGGGTGCTTGTGTCTTGGTGATTTTCAATTTTCCCACTTTATACCCCCATGCGTGGAAGTGCCCTATGCTCTCTAAGCTGTATTTTTTAGATGTTTCAGGACACACCGTACCCTTCTCCAGAGCGGCTGTGGGCAATTTACATCCCGCCCATCAGTGTAGCAAGGCTCCCATTTCTCCATGGCCTGTCCTGCATTTCTGGTTTTGACCCTTTTTTCAGCATGGCCCTTTCGACCGATGGGAAGCGAGACTTCTTTGTAGCGCTGATTTGCCTTTCCAGGTTGCTTGGTTGGCCAAAAAGGGCGCATGCGTTTTTTCCTGAATATATTCAGGAAAAAACGCATGCGCCCTTTTTGGCCAAGGGCATCATTGTCAACGTTTTGCCGCTTTTCATGTGCTTTAAAGGCGATTCGAATCTACCTCATGAAATCTGTTTTCTGCAATTCTGCCTTGATTTCAAATCCTCTTCTTTGCCTTCCCTCAATATATTTGTGGACGAGAGTAATCATTTATAACTCTGCAGGTTTGTGAATTGCAGTGCCCTGAAGCTCCATTTTACAAGTCGCTTTTTTGGGAGCTGGCCGCAAAAGCGCAGGATGGCTTCAGGCCCTGTTCTGGTTCCGGGGGCAGGCTGAGCCTGTGGTTAATTCTTCTTCCTGATGGGAAAATAGAGTGACCTCTGCCTGTCCCATCACCAAGAGCTAGTCTCCCATTGGTTCCCCGTCTTCCCGTTCATCCTCAGGACAAATTGCAACCTGTACGGAACAGGAGGTTAAAGGTGCTGAGGCTCCAAGTAGGGAGATTGCTAGTAAAGTGGCTGGAATGGCGAACCCGAGCACAAGGAGATGAGAAATGAGGTGCGTTTTAGAAACCTTTCCCCATCACACGGTGTACCATCTTCTGGGTTTCTCATGCATGTTTTCGATGTAGGTAGATGCCCTTGAACCTGGAGATTTGGGACCCATGCGATGGGTAGCACGCAGTATTACTTTAAAGGGTCTGCGTTTGCTCACCCAACCTCACCAAACCTCTCAGCCCCAAGAGTGTCCACCCTTATGTCTCATCCAGCTGTGGGTCTAGATATGGTCAATCCAGGTTGCATCACAGCCCCTGAACGAATTGTGTAAGAATTTCTCTCTCTTTCCCTGTCTTTGTTTCATGGGTTTTTAAAAGTAATTTATTTTTACAATGGGGTTTAGCTGCTTTTCACGGCTGTGTTTATGCCGCTTTACACCCACTTGACACACTAACAGAGAGATATCAATACATAGGTTTTAAGATTATTACTAGTCAGATATATTCTTGTGCGGTGAATCGGGCGTGTTGAGTCCAGTTCTCTGAGGAAGGAGTAGGTCTTGTCTATAACATATTGGGTTTATGGAACGGTATCTGAGCTAATTTGAAACTCGTGTTTTATGTATCACGCCACCTCACCTTTCCCGTTAAGCAGCCATAGTGTGTTTTCTGCATGTGTGACTCTGTTCTGTTTTATAATTCAGTTCAAGTGTAACTGTTTTTACATTCCCTCTATAAGTGACACCTTATGAGAAGTGTCCTTTTCTGTGTGACTTATTTCACTTAGAATTGTCATACCTAAATCCACTCATCATGCTGCTACTAGGCTTATGACATTGATTTCATGGCTGAGTGATATTCCATTGTACATAAGGACCAAAACTCTTTTATCCATTTTTCGCTTTCCTGGGATATTTAAGGTGGAATGAAGTGGAGGTCCTTGTCAACAGAGCAGCCCTAAACTTTGGGGTGCTTGTGTCTTGCTGATTTTCAATTTTCCCACTTTATCCCCCCATGCGTGGAAGTGCCCTATGCTCTCTAAGCTGTGTTTTTTAGATGTTTCAGGACACACCGTACCCTTCTCCAGAGTGGCTGTTGGCAATTTACATCCCGCCCATCAGTGTAGCAAGGCTCCCATTTCTCCATGGCCTGTCCTGCATTTCTGGTTTTGACCCTTTTTTCAGCATGGCCCTTTCGACCGATGGGAAGCGAGACTTCTTTGTAGCGCTGATTTGCCTTTCCAGGTTGCTTGGTTGGCCAAAAAGGGCGCATGCGTTTTTTCCTGAATATATTCAGGAAAAAACGCATGCGCCCTTTTTGGCCAAGGGCATCATTGTCAACGTTTTGCCGCTTTTCATGTGCTTTAAAGGCGATTCGAATCTACCTCATGAAATCTGTTTTCTGCAATTCTGCCTTGATTTCAAATCCTCTTCTTTGCCTTCCCTCAATATATTTGTGGACGAGAGTTATCATTTATAACTCTGCAGGTTTGTGAATTGCAGTGCCCTGAAGCTCCATTTTACAAGTCGCTTTTTTGGGAGCTGGCCGCAAAAGCGCAGGATGGCTTCAGGCCCTGTTCTGGTTCCGGGGGCAGGCTGAGCCTGTGGTTAATTCTTCTTCCTGATGGGAAAATAGAGTGACCTCTGCCTGTCCCAACACCAAGAGCTAGTCTCCCATTGGTTCCCCGTCTTCCCGTTCATCCTCAGGACAAATTGCAACCTGTACGGAACAGGAGGTTAAAGGTGCTGAGGCTCCAAGTAGGGAGATTGCTAGTAAAGTGGCTGGAATGGCGAACCCAAGCACAAGGAGATGAGAAATGAGGTGCGTTTTAGAAACCTTTCCCCATCACACGGTGTACCATCTTCTGGGTTTCTCATGCATGTTTTCGATGTAGGAAGATGCCCTTGAACCTGGAGATTTGGGACCCATGCGATGGGTAGCACGCAGTATTACTTTAAAGGGTCTGCGTTTGCTCACCCAACCTCACCAAACCTCTCAGCCCCAAGAGTGTCCACCCTTATGTCTCATCCAGCTGTGGGTCTAGATATGGTCAATCCAGGTTGCATCACAGCCCCTGAACGAATTGTGTAAGAATTTCTCTCTCTTTCCCTGTCTTTGTTTCATGGGTTTTTAAAAGTAATTTATTTTTACAATGGGGTTTAGCTGCTTTTCACGGCTGTGTTTATGCCGCTTTACACCCACTTGACACACTAACAGAGAGATATCAATACATAGGTTTTAAGATTATTACTAGTCAGATATATTCTTGTGCGGTGAATCGGGCGTGTTGAGTCCAGTTCTCTGAGGAAGGAGTAGGTCTTGTCTATAACATATTGGGTTTATGGAACGGTATCTGAGCTAATTTGAAACTCTTGTTTTATGTATCACGCCACCTCACCTTTCCCGTTAAGCAGCCATAGTGTGTTTTCTGCATGTGTGACTCTGTTCTGTTTTGTAATTCAGTTCAAGTGTAACTGTTTTTACATTCCCTCTATAAGTGACACCTTATGAGAAGTGTCCTTTTCTGTGTGACTTATTTCACTTAGAATTGTCATACCTAAATCCACTCATCATGCTGCTACTAGGCTTATTACATTGATTTCATGGCTGAGTGATATTCCATTGTACATAAGGACCAAAACTCTTTTATCCATTTTTCGCTTTCCTGGGATATTTAAGGTGGAATGAAGTGGAGGTCCTTGTCAACAGAGCAGCCCTAAACTTTGGGGTGCTTGTGTCTTGCTGATTTTCAATTTTCCCACTTTATCCCCCCATGCGTGGAAGTGCCCTATGCTCTCTAAGCTGTGTTTTTTAGATGTTTCAGGACACACCGTACCCTTCTCTAGAGTGGCTGTTGGCAATTTACATCCCGCCCATCAGTGTAGCAAGGCTCCCATTTCTCCATGGCCTGTCCTGCATTTCTGGTTTTGACCCTGTTTTCAGCATGGCCCTTTCGACCGATGGGAAGCGAGACTTCTTTGTAGCGCTGATTTGCCTTTCCAGGTTGCTTGGTTGGCCAAAAAGGGCGCATGCGTTTTTTCCTGAATATATTCAGGAAAAAACGCATGCGCCCTTTTTGGCCAAGGGCATCATTGTCAACGTTTTGCCGCTTTTCATGTGCTTTAAAGGCGATTCGAATCTACCTCCTGAAATCTGTTTCCTGCAATTCTGCCTTGATTTCAAATCCTCTTCTTTGCCTTCCCTCAATATATTTGTGGACGAGAGTTATCATTTATAACTCTGCAGGTTTGTGAATTGCAGGGCCCTGAAGCTCCATTTTACAAGTCGCTTTTTTGGGAGGTGGCCGCAAAAGCGCAGGATGGCTTCAGGCCCTGTTCTGGTTCCGGGGGGCAGGCTGAGCCTGTGGTTAATTCTTCTTCCTGATTGGAAAATAGAGTGACCTGTGCCTGTCCCAACACCAAGAGCTAGTCTCTCATTGGTTCCCCGTCTTCCCGTTCATCCTCAGGACAAATTGCAACCTGTACGGAACAGGAGGTTAAAGGTGCTGAGGCTCCAAGTAGGGAGATTGCTAGTAAAGTGGCTGGAATGGCGAACCCGAGCACAAGGAGATGAGAAATGAGGTGCGTTTTAGAAACCTTTCCCCATCACACGGTGTACCGTCTTCTGGGTTTCTCATGCATGTTTTCGATGTAGGAAGATGCCCTTGAACCTGGAGATTTGGGACCCATGCGATGGGTAGCACGCAGTATTACTTTAAAGGGTCTGCGTTTGCTCACCCAACCTCACCAAACCTCTCAGCCCCAAGAGTGTCCACCCTTATGTCTCATCCAGCTGTGGGTCTAGATATGGTCAATCCAGGTTGCATCACAGCCCCTGAACGAATTGTGTAAGAATTTCTCTCTCTTTCCCTGTCTTTGTATCATGGGTTTTTAAAAGTAATTTATTTTTATAATGGGGTTTAGCTGCTTTTCACGGCTGTGTTTATGCCGCTTTACACCCACTTGACACACTAACAGAGAGATATCAATACATAGGTTTTAAGATTATTACTAGTCAGATATATTCTTGTGCGGTGAATCGGGCGTGTTGAGTCCAGTTCTCTGAGCAAGGAGTAGGTCTTGTCTATTACATATTGGGTTTATGGAACAGAATCTGAGCTAATTTGAAACTCTTGTTTTATGTATCACTCCACCTCACCTTTCCCGTTAAGCAGCCATAGTGTGTTTTCTGCATGTGTGACTCTGTTCTGTTTTGTAATTCAGTTCAAGTGTAACGGTTTTTACATTCCCTCTATAAGTGACACCTTATGAGAAGTGTCCTTTTCTGTGTGACTTATTTCACTTAGAATCGTCGTACCTAAATCCACTCATCATGCTGCTACTAGCCTTATGACATTGATTTCATGGCTGAGTGATATTCCATTGTACATAAGGACCACAACTTTTTTATCCATTTTTCGCTTTCCTGGGATATTTAAGGTGGAATGAAGTGGAGGTCCTTGTCAACAGAGCAGCCCTAAACTTTGGGGTGCTTGTGTCTTGCTGATTTTCAATTTTCCCACTTTATCCCCCCATGCGTGGAAGTGCCCTATGCTCTCTAAGCTGTGTTTTTTAGATGTTTCAGGACACACCGTACCCTTCTCCAGAGCGGCTGTTGGCAATTTACATCCCGCCCATCAGTGTAGCAAGGCTCCCATTTCTCCATGGCCTGTCCTGCATTTCTGGTTTTGAACCTTTTTTCAGCATGGCCCTTTCGACCGATGGGAAGCGAGACTTCTTTGTAGCGCTGATTTGCCTTTCCAGGTTGCTTGGTTGGCCAAAAAGGGCGCATGCGTTTTTTCCTGAATATATTCAGGAAAAAACGCATGCGCCCTTTTTGGCCAAGGGCATCCTTGTCAACGTTTTGCCGCTTTTCATGTGCTTTAAAGGCGATTCGAATCTACCTCATGAAATCTGTTTCCTGCAATTCTGCCTTGATTTCAAATCCTCTTCTTTGCCTTCCCTCAATATATTTGTGGACGAGAGTTATCATTTATAACTCTGCAGGTTTGTGAATTGCAGTGCCCTGAAGCTCCATTTTACAAGTCGCTTTTTTGGGAGCTGGCCGCAAAAGCGCAGGATGGCTTCAGGCCCTGTTCTGGTTCCGGGGGCAGGCTGAGCCTGTGGTTAATTCTTCTTCCTGATGGGAAAATAGAGTGACCTCTGCCTGTCCCAACACCAAGAGCTAGTCTCCCATTGGTTCCCCGTCTTCCCGTTCATCCTCAGGACAAATTGCAACCTGTACGGAACAAGAGGTTAAAGGTGCTGAGGCTCCAAGTAGGGAGATTGCTAGTAAAGTGACTGGAATGGCGAACCCGAGCACAAGGAGATGAGAAATGAGGTGCGTTTTAGAAACCTTTCCCCATCACACGGTGTACCATCTTCTGGGTTTCTCATGCATGTTTTCGATGTAGGAAGATGCCCTTGAACCTGGAGATTTGGGACCCATGCGATGGGTAGCACGCAGTATTACTTTAAAGGGTCTGCGTTTGCTCACCCAACCTCACCAAACCTCTCAGCCCCAAGAGTGTCCACCCTTATGTCTCATCCAGCTGTGGTTCTAGATATGGTCAATACAGGTTGCATCACAGCCCCTGAACGAATTGTGTAAGAATTTCTCTCTCTTTCCCTGTCTTTGTTCCATGGGTTTTTAAAAGTAATTTATTTTTATAATGGGGTTTAGCTGCTTTTCACGGCTGTGTTTATGCCGCTTTACACCCACTTGACACACTAACAGAGAGATATCAATCCATAGGTTTTAAGATTATTACTAGTCAGATATATTCTTGTGTGGTGAATCGGGCGTGTTGAGTCCAGTTCTCTGAGCAAGGAGTAGGTCTTGTCTATTACATATTGGGTTTATGGAACGGAATCTGAGCTAATTTGAAACTCTTGTTTTATGTATCACCCCACCTCACCTTTCCCGTTAAGCAGCCATAGTGTGTTTTCTGCATGTGTGACTCTGTTCTGTTTTGTAATTCAGTTCAAGTGTAACGGTTTTTACATTCCCTCTATAAGTGACACCTTATGAGAAGTGTCCTTTTCTGTGTGACTTATTTCACTTAGAATCGTCGTACCTAAATCCACTCATCATGCTGCTACTAGCCTTATGACATTGATTTCATGGCTGAGTGATATTCCATTGTACATAAGGACCACAACTTTTTTCTCCATTTTTCGCTTTCCTGGGATATTTAAGGTGGAATGAAGTGGAGGTCCTTGTCAACAGAGCAGCCCTAAACTTTGGGGTGCTTGTGTCTTGCTGATTTTCAATTTTCCCACTTTATCCCCCCATGCGTGGAAGTGCCCTATGCTCTCTAAGCTGTGTTTTTTAGATGTTTCAGGACACACCGTACCCTTCTCCAGAGCGGCTGTTGGCAATTTACATCCCGCCCATCAGTGTAGCAAGGCTCCCATTTCTCCATGGCCTGTCCTGCATTTCTGGTTTTGACCCTTTTTTCAGCATGGCCCTTTCGACCGATGGGAAGCGAGACTTCTTTGTAGCGCTGATTTGCCTTTCCAGGTTGCTTGGTTGGCCAAAAAGGGCGCATGCGTTTTTTCCTGAATATATTCAGGAAAAAACGCATGCGCCCTTTTTGGCCAAGGGCATCCTTGTCAACGTTTTGCCGCTTTTCATGTGCTTTAAAGGCGATTCGAATCTACCTCATGAAATCTGTTTCCTGCAATTCTGCCTTGATTTCAAATCCTCTTCTTTGCCTTCCCTCAATATATTTGTGGACGAGAGTTATCATTTATAACTCTGCAGGTTTGTGAATTGCAGTGCCCTGAAGCTCCATTTTACAAGTCGCTTTTTTGGGAGCTGGCCGCAAAAGCGCAGGATGGCTTCAGGCCCTGTTCTGGTTCCGGGGGCAGGCTGAGCCTGTGGTTAATTCTTCTTCCTAATGGGAAAATAGAGTGACCTCTGCCTGTCCCAACACCAAGAGCTAGTCTCCCATTGGTTCCCCGTCTTCCCGTTCATCCTCAGGACAAATTGCAACCTGTACGGAACAGGAGGTTAAAGGTGCTGAGGCTCCAAGTAGGGAGATTCCTAGTAAAGTGGCTGGAATGGCGAACCCGAGCACAAGGAGATGAGAAATGAGGTGCGTTTTAGAAACCTTTCCCCATCACACGGTGTACCATCTTCTGGGTTTCTCATGCATGTTTTCGATGTAGGAAGATGCCCTTGAACCTGGAGATTTGGGACCCATGCGATGGGTAGCACGCAGTATTACTTTAAAGGGTCTGCGTTTGCTCACCCAACCTCACCAAACCTCTCAGCCCCAAGAGTGTCCACCCTTATGTCTCATCCAGCTGTGGGTCTAGATATGGTCAATCCAGGTTGCATCACAGCCCCTGAACGAATTGTGTAAGAATTTCTCTCTCTTTCCCTGTCTTTGTTTCATGGGTTTTTAAAAGTAATTTATTTTTATAATGGGGTTTAGCTGCTTTTCACGGCTGTGTTTATGCCACTTTACACCCACTTGACACACTAACAGAGAGATATCAATACATAGGTTTTAAGATTATTACTAGTCAGATATATTCTTGTGTGGTGAATCGGGCGTGTTGAGTCCAGTTCTCTGAGCAAGGAGTAGGTCTTGTCTATTACATATTGGGTTTATGGAACGGAATCTGAGCTAATTTGAAACTCTTGTTTTATGTATCACCCCACCTCACCTTTCCCGTTAAGCAGCCATAGTGTGTTTTCTGCATGTGTGACTCTGTTCTGTTTTGTAATTCAGTTCAAGTGTAACGGTTTTTACATTCCCTCTATAAGTGACACCTTATGAGAAGTGTCCTTTTCTGTGTGACTTATTTCACTTAGAATCGTCGTACCTAAATCCACTCATCATGCTGCTACTAGCCTTATGACATTGATTTCATGGCTGAGTGATATTCCATTGTACATAAGGACCACAACTTTTTTCTCCATTTTTCGCTTTCCTGGGATATTTAAGGTGGAATGAAGTGGAGGTCCTTGTCAACAGAGCAGCCCTAAACTTTGGGGTGCTTGTGTCTTGCTGATTTTCAATTTTCCCACTTTATCCCCCCATGCGTGGAAGTGCCCTATGCTCTCTAAGCTGTGTTTTTTAGATGTTTCAGGACACACCGTACCCTTCTCCAGAGCGGCTGTTGGCAATTTACATCCCGCCCATCAGTGTAGCAAGGCTCCCATTTCTCCATGGCCTGTCCTGCATTTCTGGTTTTGACCCTTTTTTCAGCATGGCCCTTTCGACCGATGGGAAGCGAGACTTCTTTGTAGCGCTGATTTGCCTTTCCAGGTTGCTTGGTTGGCCAAAAAGGGCGCATGCGTTTTTTCCTGAATATATTCAGGAAAAAACGCATGCGCCCTTTTTGGCCAAGGGCATCCTTGTCAACGTTTTGCCGCTTTTCATGTGCTTTAAAGGCGATTCGAATCTACCTCATGAAATCTGTTTCCTGCAATTCTGCCTTGATTTCAAATCCTCTTCTTTGCCTTCCCTCAATATATTTGTGGACGAGAGTTATCATTTATAACTCTGCAGGTTTGTGAATTGCAGTGCCCTGAAGCTCCATTTTACAAGTCGCTTTTTTGGGAGCTGGCCGCAAAAGCGCAGGATGGCTTCAGGCCCTGTTCTGGTTCCGGGGGCAGGCTGAGCCTGTGGTTAATTCTTCTTCCTAATGGGAAAATAGAGTGACCTCTGCCTGTCCCAACACCAAGAGCTAGTCTCCCATTGGTTCCCCGTCTTCCCGTTCATCCTCAGGACAAATTGCAACCTGTACGGAACAGGAGGTTAAAGGTGCTGAGGCTCCAAGTAGGGAGATTCCTAGTAAAGTGGCTGGAATGGCGAACCCGAGCACAAGGAGATGAGAAATGAGGTGCGTTTTAGAAACCTTTCCCCATCACACGGTGTACCATCTTCTGGGTTTCTCATGCATGTTTTCGATGTAGGAAGATGCCCTTGAACCTGGAGATTTGGGACCCATGCGATGGGTAGCACGCAGTATTACTTTAAAGGGTCTGCGTTTGCTCACCCAACCTCACCAAACCTCTCAGCCCCAAGAGTGTCCACCCTTATGTCTCATCCAGCTGTGGGTCTAGATATGGTCAATCCAGGTTGCATCACAGCCCCTGAACGAATTGTGTAAGAATTTCTCTCTCTTTCCCTGTCTTTGTTTCATGGGTTTTTAAAAGTAATTTATTTTTATAATGGGGTTTAGCTGCTTTTCACGGCTGTGTTTATGCCACTTTACACCCACTTGACACACTAACAGAGAGATATCAATACATAGGTTTTAAGATTATTACTAGTCAGATATATTCTTGTGCGGTGAATCGGGCGTGTTGAGTCCAGTTCTCTGAGCAAGGAGTAGGTCTTGTCTATTACATATTGGGTTTATGGAACAGAATCTGAGCTAATTTGAAACTCTTGTTTTATGTATCACTCCACCTCACCTTTCCCGTTAAGCAGCCATAGTGTGTTTTCTGCATGTGTGACTCTGTTCTGTTTTGTAATTCAGTTCAAGTGTAACGGTTTTTACATTCCCTCTATAAGTGACACCTTATGAGAAGTGTCCTTTTCTGTGTGACTTATTTCACTTAGAATCGTCGTACCTAAATCCACTCATCATGCTGCTACTAGCCTTATGACATTGATTTCATGGCTGAGTGATATTCCATTGTACATAAGGACCACAACTTTTTTATCCATTTTTCGCTTTCCTGGGATATTTAAGGTGGAATGAAGTGGAGGTCCTTGTCAACAGAGCAGCCCTAAACTTTGGGGTGCTTGTGTCTTGCTGATTTTCAATTTTCCCACTTTATCCCCCCATGCGTGGAAGTGCCCTATGCTCTCTAAGCTGTGTTTTTTAGATGTTTCAGGACACACCGTACCCTTCTCCAGAGCGGCTGTTGGCAATTTACATCCCGCCCATCAGTGTAGCAAGGCTCCCATTTCTCCATGGCCTGTCCTGCATTTCTGGTTTTGAACCTTTTTTCAGCATGGCCCTTTCGACCGATGGGAAGCGAGACTTCTTTGTAGCGCTGATTTGCCTTTCCAGGTTGCTTGGTTGGCCAAAAAGGGCGCATGCGTTTTTTCCTGAATATATTCAGGAAAAAACGCATGCGCCCTTTTTGGCCAAGGGCATCCTTGTCAACGTTTTGCCGCTTTTCATGTGCTTTAAAGGCGATTCGAATCTACCTCATGAAATCTGTTTCCTGCAATTCTGCCTTGATTTCAAATCCTCTTCTTTGCCTTCCCTCAATATATTTGTGGACGAGAGTTATCATTTATAACTCTGCAGGTTTGTGAATTGCAGTGCCCTGAAGCTCCATTTTACAAGTCGCTTTTTTGGGAGCTGGCCGCAAAAGCGCAGGATGGCTTCAGGCCCTGTTCTGGTTCCGGGGGCAGGCTGAGCCTGTGGTTAATTCTTCTTTCTGATGGGAAAATAGAGTGACCTCTGCCTGTCCCAACACCAAGAGCTAGTCTCCCATTGGTTCCCCGTCTTCCCGTTCATCCTCAGGACAAATTGCAACCTGTACGGAACAAGAGGTTAAAGGTGCTGAGGCTCCAAGTAGGGAGATTGCTAGTAAAGTGGCTGGAATGGCGAACCCGAGCACAAGGAGATGAGAAATGAGGTGCGTTTTAGAAACCTTTCCCCATCACACGGTGTACCATCTTCTGGGTTTCTCATGCATGTTTTCGATGTAGGAAGATGCCCTTGAACCTGGAGATTTGGGACCCATGCGATGGGTAGCACGCAGTATTACTTTAAAGGGTCTGCGTTTGCTCACCCAACCTCACCAAACCTCTCAGCCCCAAGAGTGTCCACCCTTATGTCTCATCCAGCTGTGGTTCTAGATATGGTCAATACAGGTTGCATCACAGCCCCTGAACGAATTGTGTAAGAATTTCTCTCTCTTTCCCTGTCTTTGTTCCATGGGTTTTTAAAAGTAATTTATTTTTATAATGGGGTTTAGCTGCTTTTCACGGCTGTGTTTATGCCGCTTTACACCCACTTGACACACTAACAGAGAGATATCAATCCATAGGTTTTAAGATTATTACTAGTCAGATATATTCTTGTGTGGTGAATCGGGCGTGTTGAGTCCAGTTCTCTGAGCAAGGAGTAGGTCTTGTCTATTACATATTGGGTTTATGGAACGGAATCTGAGCTAATTTGAAACTCTTGTTTTATGTATCACCCCACCTCACCTTTCCCGTTAAGCAGCCATAGTGTGTTTTCTGCATGTGTGACTCTGTTCTGTTTTGTAATTCAGTTCAAGTGTAACGGTTTTTACATTCCCTCTATAAGTGACACCTTATGAGAAGTGTCCTTTTCTGTGTGACTTATTTCACTTAGAATCGTCGTACCTAAATCCACTCATCATGCTGCTACTAGCCTTATGACATTGATTTCATGGCTGAGTGATATTCCATTGTACATAAGGACCACAACTTTTTTCTCCATTTTTCGCTTTCCTGGGATATTTAAGGTGGAATGAAGTGGAGGTCCTTGTCAACAGAGCAGCCCTAAACTTTGGGGTGCTTGTGTCTTGCTGATTTTCAATTTTCCCACTTTATCCCCCCATGCGTGGAAGTGCCCTATGCTCTCTAAGCTGTGTTTTTTAGATGTTTCAGGACACACCGTACCCTTCTCCAGAGCGGCTGTTGGCAATTTACATCCCGCCCATCAGTGTAGCAAGGCTCCCATTTCTCCATGGCCTGTCCTGCATTTCTGGTTTTGACCCTTTTTTCAGCATGGCCCTTTCGACCGATGGGAAGCGAGACTTCTTTGTAGCGCTGATTTGCCTTTCCACGTTGCTTGGTTGGCCAAAAAGGGCGCATGCGTTTTTTCCTGAATATATTCAGGAAAAAACGCATGCGCCCTTTTTGGCCAAGGGCATCCTTGTCAACGTTTTGCCGCTTTTCATGTGCTTTAAAGGCGATTCGAATCTACCTCATGAAATCTGTTTCCTGCAATTCTGCCTTGATTTCAAATCCTCTTCTTTGCCTTCCCTCAATATATTTGTGGACGAGAGTTATCATTTATAACTCTGCAGGTTTGTGAATTGCAGTGCCCTGAAGCTCCATTTTACAAGTCGCTTTTTTGGGAGCTGGCCGCAAAAGCGCAGGATGGCTTCAGGCCCTGTTCTGGTTCCGGGGGCAGGCTGAGCCTGTGGTTAATTCTTCTTCCTAATGGGAAAATAGAGTGACCTCTGCCTGTCCCAACACCAAGAGCTAGTCTCCCATTGGTTCCCCGTCTTCCCGTTCATCCTCAGGACAAATTGCAACCTGTACGGAACAGGAGGTCAAAGGTGCTGAGGCTCCAAGTAGGGAGATTCCTAGTAAAGTGGCTGGAATGGCGAACCCGAGCACAAGGAGATGAGAAATGAGGTGCGTTTTAGAAACCTTTCCCCATCACACGGTGTACCATCTTCTGGGTTTCTCATGCATGTTTTCGATATAGGAAGATGCCCTTGAACCTGGAGATTTGGGACCCATGCGATGGGTAGCACGCAGTATTACTTTAAAGGGTCTGCGTTTGCTCACCCAACCTCACCAAACCTCTCAGCCCCAAGAGTGTCCACCCTTATGTCTCATCCAGCTGTGGGTCTAGATATGGTCAATCCAGGTTGCATCACAGCCCCTGAACGAATTGTGTAAGAATTTCTCTGTCTTTCCCTGTCTTTGTTTCATGGGTTTTTAAAAGTAATTTATTTTTATAATGGGGTTTAGCTGCTTTTCACGGCTGTGTTTATGCCGCTTTACACCCACTTGACACACTAACAGAGAGATATCAATACATAGGTTTTAAGATTATTACTAGTCAGATATATTCTTGTGCGGTGAATCGGGCGTGTTGAGTCCAGTTCTCTGAGCAAAGAGTAGGTCTTGTCTATTACATATTGGGTTTATGGAACGGTATCTGAGCTAATTTGAAACTCTTGTTTTATGTATCACCCCACCTCACCTTTCCCGTTAAGCAGCCATAGTGTGTTTTCTGCATGTGTGACTCTGTTCTGTTTTGTAATTCAGTTCAAGTGTAACGGTTTTTACATTCCCTCTATAAGTGACACCTTATGAGAAGTGTCCTTTTCTGTGTGACTTATTTCACTTAGAATCGTCTTACCTAAATCCACTCATCATGCTGCTACTAGCCTTATGACATTGATTTCATGGCTGAGTGATATTCCATTGTACATAAGGACCACAACTTTTTTATCCATTTTTCGCTTTCCTGGGATATTTAAGGTGGAATGAAGTGGAGGTCCTTGTCAACAGAGCAGCCCTAAACTTTGGGGTGCTTGTGTCTTGGTGATTTTCAATTTTCCCACTTTATCCCCCCATGCGTGGAAGTGCCCTATGCTCTCTAAGCTGTGTTTTTTAGATGTTTCAGGACACACCGTACCCTTCTCCAGAGCGGCTGTTGGCAATTTACATCCCGCCCATCAGTGTAGCAAGGCTCCCATTTCTCCATGGCCTGTCCTGCATTTCTGGTTTTGACCCTTTTTTCAGCATGGCCCTTTCGACCGATGGGAAGCGAGACTTCTTTGTAGCGCTGATTTGCCTTTCCAGGTTGCTTGGTTGGCCAAAAAGGGCGCATGCGTTTTTTCCTGAATATATTCAGGAAAAAACGCATGCGCCCTTTTTGGCCAAGGGCATCATTGTCAACGTTTTGCCGCTTTTCATGTGCTTTAAAGGTGATTCGAATCTACGTCATGAAATCTGTTTCCTGCAATTCTGCCTTGATTTCAAATCCTCTTCTTTGCCTTCCCTCAATATATTTGTGGACGAGAGTTATCATTTATAACTCTGCAGGTTTGTGAATTGCAGTGCCCTGAAGCTCCATTTTACAAGTCGCTTTTTTGGGAGCTGGCCGCAAAAGCGCAGGATGGCTTCAGGCCCTGTTCTGGTTCCGGGGGCAGGCTGAGCCTGTGGTTAATTCTTCTTCCTGATGGGAAAATAGAGTGACCTCTGCCTGTCCCAACACCAAGAGCTAGTCTCCCATTGGTTCCCCGTCTTCCCGTTCATCCTCAGGACAAATTGCAACCTGTACAGAACAGGAGGTTAAAGGTGCTGAGGCTCCAAGTAGGGAGATTGCTAGTAAAGTGGCTGGAATGGCGAACCCGAGCACAAGGAGATGAGAAATGAGGTGCGTTTTAGAAACCTTTCCCCATCACACGGTGTACCATCTTCTGGGTTTCTCATGCATGTTTTCGATGTAGGAAGATGCCCTTGAACCTGGAGATTTGGGACCCATGCGATGGGTAGCACGCAGTATTACTTTAAAGGGTCTGCGTTTGCTCACCCAACCTCACCAAACCTCTCAGCCCCAAGAGTGTCCACCCTTATGTCTCATCCAGCTGTGGGTCTAGATATGGTCAATCCAGGTTGCATCACAGCCCCTGAACGAATTGTGTAAGAATTTCTCTCTCTTTCCCTGTCTTTGTTTCATGGGTTTTTAAAAGTAATTTATTTTTATAATGGGGTTTAGCTGCTTTTCACGGCTGTGTTTATGCCACTTTACACCCACTTGACACACTAACAGAGAGATATCAATACATAGGTTTTAAAATTATTACTAGTCAGATATATTCTTGTGCGGTGAATCGGGCGTGTTGAGTCCAGTTCTCTGAGCAAGGAGTAGGTCTTGTCTATTACATATTGGGTTTATGGAACAGAATCTGAGCTAATTTGAAACTCTTGTTTTATGTATCACTCCACCTCACCTTTCCCGTTAAGCAGCCATAGTGTGTTTTCTGCATGTGTGACTCTGTTCTGTTTTGTAATTCAGTTCAAGTGTAACGGTTTTTACATTCCCTCTATAAGTGACACCTTATGAGAAGTGTCCTTTTCTGTGTGACTTATTTCACTTAGAATCGTCGTACCTAAATCCACTCATCATGCTGCTACTAGCCTTATGACATTGATTTCATGGCTGAGTGATATTCCATTGTACATAAGGACCACAACTTTTTTATCCATTTTTCGCTTTCCTGGGATATTTAAGGTGGAATGAAGTGGAGGTCCTTGTCAACAGAGCAGCCCTAAACTTTGGGGTGCTTGTGTCTTGCTGATTTTCAATTTTCCCACTTTATCCCCCCATGCGTGGAAGTGCCCTATGCTCTCTAAGCTGTGTTTTTTAGATGTTTCAGGACACACCGTACCCTTCTCCAGAGCGGCTGTTGGCAATTTACATCCCGCCCATCAGTGTAGCAAGGCTCCCATTTCTCCATGGCCTGTCCTGCATTTCTGGTTTTGACCCTTTTTTCAGCATGGCCCTTTCGACCGATGGGAAGCGAGACTTCTTTGTAGCGCTGATTTGCCTTTCCACGTTGCTTGGTTGGCCAAAAAGGGCGCATGCGTTTTTTCCTGAATATATTCAGGAAAAAACGCATGCGCCCTTTTTGGCCAAGGGCATCCTTGTCAACGTTTTGCCGCTTTTCATGTGCTTTAAAGGCGATTCGAATCTACCTCATGAAATCTGTTTCCTGCAATTCTGCCTTGATTTCAAATCCTCTTCTTTGCCTTCCCTCAATATATTTGTGGACGAGAGTTATCATTTATAACTCTGCAGGTTTGTGAATTGCAGTGCCCTGAAGCTCCATTTTACAAGTCGCTTTTTTGGGAGCTGGCCGCAAAAGCGCAGGATGGCTTCAGGCCCTGTTCTGGTTCCGGGGGCAGGCTGAGCCTGTGGTTAATTCTTCTTCCTGATGGGAAAATAGAGTGACCTCTGCCTGTCCCAACACCAAGAGCTAGTCTCCCATTGGTTCCCCGTCTTCCCGTTCATCCTCAGGACAAATTGCAACCTGTACGGAACAGGAGGTTAAAGGTGCTGAGGCTCCAAGTAGGGAGATTGCTAGTAAAGTGGCTGGAATGGCGAACCCGAGCACAAGGAGATGAGAAATGAGGTGCGTTTTAGAAACCTTTCCCCATCACACGGTGTACCATCTTCTGGGTTTCTCATGCATGTTTTCGATGTAGGAAGATGCCCTTGAACCTGGAGATTTGGGACCCATGCGATGGGTAGCACGCAGTATTACTTTAAAGGGTCTGCGTTTGCTCACCCAACCTCACCAAACCTCTCAGCCCCAAGAGTGTCCACCCTTATGTCTCATCCAGCTGTGGTTCTAGATATGGTCAATACAGGTTGCATCACAGCCCCTGAACGAATTGTGTAAGAATTTCTCTCTCTTTCCCTGTCTTTGTTCCATGGGTTTTTAAAAGTAATTTATTTTTATAATGGGGTTTAGCTGCTTTTCACGGCTGTGTTTATGCCGCTTTACACCCACTTGACACACTAACAGAGAGATATCAATCCATAGGTTTTAAGATTATTACTAGTCAGATATATTCTTGTGTGGTGAATCGGGCGTGTTGAGTCCAGTTCTCTGAGCAAGGAGTAGGTCTTGTCTATTACATATTGGGTTTATGGAACGGAATCTGAGCTAATTTGAAACTCTTGTTTTATGTATCACCCCACCTCACCTTTCCCGTTAAGCAGCCATAGTGTGTTTTCTGCATGTGTGACTCTGTTCTGTTTTGTAATTCAGTTCAAGTGTAACGGTTTTTACATTCCCTCTATAAGTGACACCTTATGAGAAGTGTCCTTTTCTGTGTGACTTATTTCACTTAGAATCGTCGTACCTAAATCCACTCATCATGCTGCTACTAGCCTTATGACATTGATTTCATGGCTGAGTGATATTCCATTGTACATAAGGACCACAACTTTTTTCTCCATTTTTCGCTTTCCTGGGATATTTAAGGTGGAATGAAGTGGAGGTCCTTGTCAACAGAGCAGCCCTAAACTTTGGGGTGCTTGTGTCTTGGTGATTTTCAATTTTCCCACTTTATCCCCCCATGCGTGGAAGTGCCCTATGCTCTCTAAGCTGTGTTTTTTAGATGTTTCAGGACACACCGTACCCTTCTCCAGAGCGGCTGTTGGCAATTTACATCCCGCCCATCAGTGTAGCAAGGCTCCCATTTCTCCATGGCCTGTCCTGCATTTCTGGTTTTGACCCTTTTTTCAGCATGGCCCTTTCGACCGATGGGAAGCGAGACTTCTTTGTAGCGCTGATTTGCCTTTCCACGTTGCTTGGTTGGCCAAAAAGGGCGCATGCGTTTTTTCCTGAATATATTCAGGAAAAAACGCATGCGCCCTTTTTGGCCAAGGGCATCCTTGTCAACGTTTTGCCGCTTTTCATGTGCTTTAAAGGCGATTCGAATCTACCTCATGAAATCTGTTTCCTGCAATTCTGCCTTGATTTCAAATCCTCTTCTTTGCCTTCCCTCAATATATTTGTGGACGAGAGTTATCATTTATAACTCTGCAGGTTTGTGAATTGCAGTGCCCTGAAGCTCCATTTTACAAGTCGCTTTTTTGGGAGCTGGCCGCAAAAGCGCAGGATGGCTTCAGGCCCTGTTCTGGTTCCGGGGGCAGGCTGAGCCTGTGGTTAATTCTTCTTCCTGATGGGAAAATAGAGTGACCTCTGCCTGTCCCAACACCAAGAGCTAGTCTCCCATTGGTTCCCCGTCTTCCCGTTCATCCTCAGGACAAATTGCAACCTGTACGGAACAGGAGGTTAAAGGTGCTGAGGCTCCAAGTAGGGAGATTCCTAGTAAAGTGGCTGGAATGGCGAACCCGAGCACAAGGAGATGAGAAATGAGGTGCGTTTTAGAAACCTTTCCCCATCACACGGTGTACCATCTTCTGGGTTTCTCATGCATGTTTTCGATGTAGGAAGATGCCCTTGAACCTGGAGATTTGGGACCCATGCGATGGGTAGCACGCAGTATTACTTTAAAGGGTCTGCGTTTGCTCACCCAACCTCACCAAACCTCTCAGCCCCAAGAGTGTCCACCCTTATGTCTCATCCAGCTGTGGGTCTAGATATGGTCAATCCAGGTTGCATCACAGCCCCTGTACGAATTGTGTAAGAATTTCTCTGTCTTTCCCTGTCTTTGTTTCATGGGTTTTTAAAAGTAATTTATTTTTATAATGGGGTTTAGCTGCTTTTCACGGCTGTGTTTATGCCGCTTTACACCCACTTGACACACTAACAGAGAGATATCAATACATAGGTTTTAAGATTATTACTAGTCAGATATATTCTTGTGCGGTGAATCGGGCGTGTTGAGTCCAGTTCTCTGAGCAAAGAGTAGGTCTTGTCTATTACATATTGGGTTTATGGAACGGTATCTGAGCTAATTTGAAACTCTTGTTTTATGTATCACCCCACCTCACCTTTCCCGTTAAGCAGCCATAGTGTGTTTTCTGCATGTGTGACTCTGTTCTGTTTTGTAATTCAGTTCAAGTGTAACGGTTTTTACATTCCCTCTATAAGTGACACCTTATGAGAAGTGTCCTTTTCTGTGTGACTTATTTCACTTAGAATCGTCTTACCTAAATCCACTCATCATGCTGCTACTAGCCTTATGACATTGATTTCATGGCTGAGTGATATTCCATTGTACATAAGGACCACAACTTTTTTATCCATTTTTCGCTTTCCTGGGATATTTAAGGTGGAATGAAGTGGAGGTCCTTGTCAACAGAGCAGCCCTAAACTTTGGGGTGCTTGTGTCTTGGTGATTTTCAATTTTCCCACTTTATCCCCCCATGCGTGGAAGTGCCCTATGCTCTCTAAGCTGTGTTTTTTAGATGTTTCAGGACACACCGTACCCTTCTCCAGAGCGGCTGTTGGCAATTTACATCCCGCCCATCAGTGTAGCAAGGCTCCCATTTCTCCATGGCCTGTCCTGCATTTCTGGTTTTGACACTTTTTTCAGCATGGCCCTTTTGACCGATGGGAAGCGAGACTTCTTTGTAGCCCTGATTTGCCTTTCCAGGTTGCTTGGTTGGCCAAAAAGGGCGCATGCGTTTTTTCCTGAATATATTCAGGAAAAAACGCATACGCCCTTTTTGGCCAAGGGCATCATTGTCAACGTTTTGCCGCTTTTCATGTGCTTTAAAGGCGATTCGAATCTACCTCATGAAATCTGTTTCCTGCAATTCTGCCTTGATTTCAAATCCTCTTCTTTGCCTTCCCTCAATATATTTGTGGACGAGAGTTATCATTTATAACTCTGCAGGTTTGTGAATTGCAGTGCCCTGAAGCTCCATTTTACAAGTCGCTATTTTGGGAGCTGGCCACAAAAGCGCAGGATGGCTTCAGGCCCTGTTCTGGTTCCGGGGGGCAGGCTGAGCCTGTGGTTAATTCTTCTTCCTGATGGGAAAATAGAGTGACCTGTGCCTGTCCCAACACCAAGAGCTAGTCTCTCATTGGTTCCCCGTCTTCCCGTTCATCCTCAGGACAAATTGCAACCTGTACGGAACAGGAGGTTAAAGGTGCTGAGGCTCCAAGTAGGGAGATTGCTAGTAAAGTGGCTGGAATGGCGAACCCGAGCACAAGGAGATGAGAAATGACGTGTGTTTTAGAAACCTTTCCCCATCACACGGTGTACCATCTTCTGGGTTTCTCATGCATGTTTTCGATGTAGGAAGATGCCCTTGAACCTGGAGATTTGGGACCCATGCGATGGGTAGCACGCAGTATTACTTTAAAGGGTCTGCGTTTGCTCACCCAACCTCACCAAACCTCTCAGCCCCAAGAGTGTCCACCCTTATGTCTCATCCAGCTGTGGGTCTAGATATGGTCAATCCAGGTTGCATCACAGCCCCTGAACGAATTGTGTAAGAATTTCTCTCTCTTTCCCTGTCTTTGTTTCATGGGTTTTTAAAAGTAATTTATTTTTATAATGGGGTTTAGCTGCTTTTCACGGCTGTGTTTATGCCGCTTTACACCCACTTGACACACTAACAGAGAGATATCAATACATAGGTTTTAAGATTATTACTAGTCAGATATATTCTTGTGCGGTGAATCGGGCGTGTTGAGTCCAGTTCTCTGAGCAAGGAGTAGGTCTTGTCTATTACATATTGGGTTTATGGAACGGTATCTGAGCTAATTTGAAACTCTTGTTTTATGTATCACCCCACCTCACCTTTCCCGTTAAGCAGCCATAGTGTGTTTTCTGCATGTGTGACTCTGTTCTGTTTTGTAATTCAGTTCAAGTGTAACGGTTTTTACATTCCCTCTATAAGTGACACCTTATGAGAAGTGTCCTTTTCTGTGTGACTTATTTCACTTAGAATCGTCGTACCTAAATCCACTCATCATGCTGCTACTAGCCTTATGACATTGATTTCATGGCTGAGTGATATTCCATTGTACATAAGGACCACAACTTTTTTATCCATTTTTCGCTTTCCTGGGATATTTAAGGTGGAATGAAGTGGAGGTCCTTGTCAACAGAGCAGCCCTAAACTTTGGGGTGCTTGTGTCTTGCTGATTTTCAATTTTCCCACTTTATCCCCCCATGCGTGGAAGTGCCCTATGCTCTCTAAGCTGTGTTTTTTAGATGTTTCAGGACACACCGTACCCTTCTCCAGAGTGGCTGTGGGCAATTTACATCCCGCCCATCAGTGTAGCAAGGCTCCCATTTCTCCATGGCCTGTCCTGCATTTCTGGTTTTGACACTTTTTTCAGCATGGCCCTTTTGACCGATGGGAAGCGAGACTTCTTTGTAGCCCTGATTTGCCTTTCCAGGTTGCTTGGTTGGCCAAAAAGGGCGCATGCGTTTTTTCCTGAATATATTCAGGAAAAAACGCATACGCCCTTTTTGGCCAAGGGCATCATTGTCAACGTTTTGCCGCTTTTCATGTGCTTTAAAGGCGATTCGAATCTACCTCATGAAATCTGTTTCCTGCAATTCTGCCTTGATTTCAAATCCTCTTCTTTGCCTTCCCTCAATATATTTGTGGACGAGAGTTATCATTTATAACTCTGCAGGTTTGTGAATTGCAGTGCCCTGAAGCTCCATTTTACAAGTCGCTATTTTGGGAGCTGGCCACAAAAGCGCAGGATGGCTTCAGGCCCTGTTCTGGTTCCGGGGGGCAGGCTGAGCCTGTGGTTAATTCTTCTTCCTGATGGGAAAATAGAGTGACCTGTGCCTGTCCCAACACCAAGAGCTAGTCTCTCATTGGTTCCCCGTCTTCCCGTTCATCCTCAGGACAAATTGCAACCTGTACGGAACAGGAGGTTAAAGGTGCTGAGGCTCCAAGTAGGGAGATTGCTAGTAAAGTGGCTGGAATGGCGAACCCGAGCACAAGGAGATGAGAAATGACGTGTGTTTTAGAAACCTTCCCCCATCACACGGTGTACCATCTTCTGGGTTTCTCATGCATGTTTTCGATGTAGGAAGATGCCCTTGAACCTGGAGATTTGGGACCCATGCGATGGGTAGCACGCAGTATTACTTTAAAGGGTCTGCGTTTGCTCACCCAACCTCACCAAACCTCTCAGCCCCAAGAGTGTCCACCCTTATGTCTCATCCAGCTGTGGGTCTAGATATGGTCAATCCAGGTTGCATCACAGCCCCTGAACGAATTGTGTAAGAATTTCTCTCTCTTTCCCTGTCTTTGTTTCATGGGTTTTTAAAAGTAATTTATTTTTATAATGGGGTTTAGCTGCTTTTCACGGCTGTGTTTATGCCGCTTTACACCCACTTGACACACTAACAGAGAGATATCAATACATAGGTTTTAAGATTATTACTAGTCAGATATATTCTTGTGCGGTGAATCGGGCGTGTTGAGTCCAGTTCTCTGAGCAAGGAGTAGGTCTTGTCTATTACATATTGGGTTTATGGAACGGTATCTGAGCTAATTTGAAACTCTTGTTTTATGTATCACCCCACCTCACCTTTCCCGTTAAGCAGCCATAGTGTGTTTTCTGCATGTGTGACTCTGTTCTGTTTTGTAATTCAGTTCAAGTGTAACGGTTTTTACATTCCCTCTATAAGTGACACCTTATGAGAAGTGTCCTTTTCTGTGTGACTTATTTCACTTAGAATCGTCGTACCTAAATCCACTCATCATGCTGCTACTAGCCTTATGACATTGATTTCATGGCTGAGTGATATTCCATTGTACATAAGGACCACAACTTTTTTATCCATTTTTCGCTTTCCTGGGATATTTAAGGTGGAATGAAGTGGAGGTCCTTGTCAACAGAGCAGCCCTAAACTTTGGGGTGCTTGTGTCTTGCTGATTTTCAATTTTCCCACTTTATCCCCCCATGCGTGGAAGTGCCCTATGCTCTCTAAGCTGTGTTTTTTAGATGTTTCAGGACACACCGTACCCTTCTCCAGAGTGGCTGTGGGCAATTTACATCCCGCCCATCAGTGTAGCAAGGCTCCCATTTCTCCATGGCCTGTCCTGCATTTCTGGTTTTGACACTTTTTTCAGCATGGCCCTTTTGACCGATGGGAAGCGAGACTTCTTTGTAGCCCTGATTTGCCTTTCCAGGTTGCTTGGTTGGCCAAAAAGGGCGCATGCGTTTTTTCCTGAATATATTCAGGAAAAAACGCATACGCCCTTTTTGGCCAAGGGCATCATTGTCAACGTTTTGCCGCTTTTCATGTGCTTTAAAGGCGATTCGAATCTACCTCATGAAATCTGTTTCCTGCAATTCTGCCTTGATTTCAAATCCTCTTCTTTGCCTTCCCTCAATATATTTGTGGACGAGAGTTATCATTTATAACTCTGCAGGTTTGTGAATTGCAGTGCCCTGAAGCTCCATTTTACAAGTCGCTATTTTGGGAGCTGGCCACAAAAGCGCAGGATGGCTTCAGGCCCTGTTCTGGTTCCGGGGGGCAGGCTGAGCCTGTGGTTAATTCTTCTTCCTGATGGGAAAATAGAGTGACCTGTGCCTGTCCCAACACCAAGAGCTAGTCTCTCATTGGTTCCCCGTCTTCCCGTTCATCCTCAGGACAAATTGCAACCTGTACGGAACAGGAGGTTAAAGGTGCTGAGGCTCCAAGTAGGGAGATTGCTAGTAAAGTGGCTGGAATGGCGAACCCGAGCACAAGGAGATGAGAAATGACGTGTGTTTTAGAAACCTTTCCCCATCACACGGTGTACCATCTTCTGGGTTTCTCATGCATGTTTTCGATGTAGGAAGATGCCCTTGAACCTGGAGATTTGGGACCCATGCGATGGGTAGCACGCAGTATTACTTTAAAGGGTCTGCGTTTGCTCACCCAACCTCACCAAACCTCTCAGCCCCAAGAGTGTCCACCCTTATGTCTCATCCAGCTGTGGGTCTAGATATGGTCAATCCAGGTTGCATCACAGCCCCTGAACGAATTGTGTAAGAATTTCTCTCTCTTTCCCTGTCTTTGTTTCATGGGTTTTTAAAAGTAATTTATTTTTATAATGGGGTTTAGCTGCTTTTCACGGCTGTGTTTATGCCGCTTTACACCCACTTGACACACTAACAGAGAGATATCAATACATAGGTTTTAAGATTATTACTAGTCAGATATATTCTTGTGCGGTGAATCGGGCGTGTTGAGTCCAGTTCTCTGAGCAAGGAGTAGGTCTTGTCTATTACATATTGGGTTTATGGAACGGTATCTGAGCTAATTTGAAACTCTTGTTTTATGTATCACCCCACCTCACCTTTCCCGTTAAGCAGCCATAGTGTGTTTTCTGCATGTGTGACTCTGTTCTGTTTTGTAATTCAGTTCAAGTGTAACGGTTTTTACATTCCCTCTATAAGTGACACCTTATGAGAAGTGTCCTTTTCTGTGTGACTTATTTCACTTAGAATCGTCGTACCTAAATCCACTCATCATGCTGCTACTAGCCTTATGACATTGATTTCATGGCTGAGTGATATTCCATTGTACATAAGGACCACAACTTTTTTATCCATTTTTCGCTTTCCTGGGATATTTAAGGTGGAATGAAGTGGAGGTCCTTGTCAACAGAGCAGCCCTAAACTTTGGGGTGCTTGTGTCTTGCTGATTTTCAATTTTCCCACTTTATCCCCCCATGCGTGGAAGTGCCCTATGCTCTCTAAGCTGTGTTTTTTAGATGTTTCAGGACACACCGTACCCTTCTCCAGAGTGGCTGTGGGCAATTTACATCCCGCCCATCAGTGTAGCAAGGCTCCCATTTCTCCATGGCCTGTCCTGCATTTCTGGTTTTGACACTTTTTTCAGCATGGCCCTTTTGACCGATGGGAAGCGAGACTTCTTTGTAGCCCTGATTTGCCTTTCCAGGTTGCTTGGTTGGCCAAAAAGGTCGCATGCGTTTTTTCCTGAATATATTCAGGAAAAAACGCATACGCCCTTTTTGGCCAAGGGCATCATTGTCAACGTTTTGCCGCTTTTCATGTGCTTTAAAGGCGATTCGAATCTACCTCATGAAATCTGTTTCCTGCAATTCTGCCTTGATTTCAAATCCTCTTCTTTGCCTTCCCTCAATATATTTGTGGACGAGAGTTATCATTTATAACTCTGCAGGTTTGTGAATTGCAGTGCCCTGAAGCTCCATTTTACAAGTCGCTATTTTGGGAGCTGGCCACAAAAGCGCAGGATGGCTTCAGGCCCTGTTCTGGTTCCGGGGGGCAGGCTGAGCCTGTGGTTAATTCTTCTTCCTGATGGGAAAATAGAGTGACCTGTGCCTGTCCCAACACCAAGAGCTAGTCTCTCATTGGTTCCCCGTCTTCCCGTTCATCCTCAGGACAAATTGCAACCTGTACGGAACAGGAGGTTAAAGGTGCTGAGGCTCCAAGTAGGGAGATTGCTAGTAAAGTGGCTGGAATGGCGAACCCGAGCACAAGGAGATGAGAAATGAGGTGTGTTTTATAAACCTTTCCCCATCACACGGTGTACCATCTTCTGGGTTTCTCATGCATGTTTTCGATGTAGGAAGATGCCCTTGAACCTGGAGATTTGGGACCCATGCGATGGGTAGCACGCAGTATTACTTTAAAGGGTCTGCGTTTGCTCACCCAACCTCACCAAACCTCTCAGCCCCAAGAGTGTCCACCCTTATGTCTCATCCAGCTGTGGGTCTAGATATGGTCAATCCAGGTTGCATCACAGCCCCTGAACGAATTGTGTAAGAATTTCTCTCTCTTTCCCTGTCTTTGTTTCATGGGTTTTTAAAAGTAATTTATTTTTATAATGGGGTTTAGCTGCTTTTCACGGCTGTGTTTATGCCGCTTTACACCCACTTGACACACTAACAGAGAGATATCAATACATAGGTTTTAAGATTATTACTAGTCAGATATATTCTTGTGCGGTGAATCGGGCGTGTTGAGTCCAGTTCTCTGAGCAAGGAGTAGGTCTTGTCTATTACATATTGGGTTTATGGAACGGTATCTGAGCTAATTTGAAACTCTTGTTTTATGTATCACCCCACCTCACCTTTCCCGTTAAGCAGCCATAGTGTGTTTTCTGCATGTGTGACTCTGTTCTGTTTTGTAATTCAGTTCAAGTGTAACGGTTTTTACATTCCCTCTATAAGTGACACCTTATGAGAAGTGTCCTTTTCTGTGTGACTTATTTCACTTAGAATCGTCGTACCTAAATCCACTCATCATGCTGCTACTAGCCTTATGACATTGATTTCATGGCTGAGTGATATTCCATTGTACATAAGGACCACAACTTTTTTATCCATTTTTCGCTTTCCTGGGATATTTAAGGTGGAATGAAGTGGAGGTCCTTGTCAACAGAGCAGCCCTAAACTTTGGGGTGCTTGTGTCTTGCTGATTTTCAATTTTCGCACTTTATCCCCCCATGCGTGGAAGTGCCCTATGCTCTCTAAGCTGTGTTTTTTAGATGTTTCAGGACACACCGTACCCTTCTCCAGAGTGGCTGTTGGCAATTTACATCCCGCCCATCAGTGTAGCAAGGCTCCCATTTCTCCATGGCCTGTCCTGCATTTCTGGTTTTGACCTTTTTTTCAGCATGGCCCTTTCGACCGATGGGAAGCGAGACTTCTTTGTAGCGCTGATTTGCCTTTCCAGGTTGCTTGGTTGGCCAAAAAGGGCGCATGCGTTTTTTCCTGAATATATTCAGGAAAAAACGCATGAGCCCTTTTTGGCCAAGGGCATCATTGTCAACGTTTTGCCGCTTTTCATGTGCTTTAAAGGCGATTCGAATCTACCTCCTGAAATCTGTTTCCTGCAATTCTGCCTTGATTTCAAATCCTCTTCTTTGCCTTCCCTCAATATATTTGTGGACGAGAGTTATCATTTATAACTCTGCAGGTTTGTGAATTGCAGTGCCCTGAAGCTCCATTTTACAAGTCGCTTTTTTGGGAGCTGGCCGCAAAAGCGCAGGATGGCTTCAGGCCCTGTTCTGGTTCCGGGGGCAGGCTGAGCCTGTGGTTAATTCTTCTTCCTGATGGGAAAATAGAGTGACCTCTGCCTGTCCCAACACCAAGAGCTAGTCTCCCATTGGTTCCCCGTCTTCCCGTTCATCCTCAGGACAAATTGCAACCTGTACGGAACAGGAGGTTAAAGGTGCTGAGGCTCCAAGTAGGGAGATTGCTAGTAAAGTGGCTGGAATGGCGAACCCGAGCACAAGGAGATGAGAAATGAGGTGCGTTTTAGAAACCTTTCCCCATCACACGGTGTACCATCTTCTGGGTTTCTCATGCATGTTTTCGATGTAGGAAGATGCCCTTGAACCTGGAGATTTGGGACCCATGCGATGGGTAGCACGCAGTATTACTTTAAAGGGTCTGCGTTTGCTCACCCAACCTCACCAAACCTCTCAGCCCCAAGAGTGTCCACCCTTATGTCTCATCCAGCTGTGGGTCTAGATATGGTCAATCCAGGTTGCATCACAGCCCCTGAACGAATTGTGTAAGAATTTCTCTATCTTTCCCTGTCTTTGTTTCATGGGTTTTTAAAAGTAATTTATTTTTATAATGGGGTTTAGCTGCTTTTCACGGCTGTGTTTATGCCGCTTTACACCCACTTGACACACTAACAGAGAGATATCAATACATAGGTTTTAAGATTATTACTAGTCAGATATATTCTTGTGCGGTGAATCGGGCGTGTTGAGTCCAGTTCTCTGAGCAAGGAGTAGGTCTTGTCTATTACATATTGGGTTTATGGAACGGTATCTGAGCTAATTTGAAACTCTTGTTTTATGTATCACCCCACCTCACCTTTCCCGTTAAGCAGCCATAGTGTGTTTTCTGCATGTGTGACTCTGTTCTGTTTTGTAATTCAGTTCAAGTGTAACGGTTTTTACATTCCCTCTATAAGTGACACCTTATGAGAAGTGTCCTTTTCTGTGTGACTTATTTCACTTAGAATCGTCGTACCTAAATCCACTCATCATGCTGCTACTAGCCTTATGACATTGATTTCATGGCTGAGTGATATTCCATTGTACATAAGGACCACAACTTTTTTATCCATTTTTCGCTTTCCTGGGATATTTAAGGTGGAATGAAGTGGAGGTCCTTGTCAACAGAGCAGCCCTAAACTTTGGGGTGCTTGTGTCTTGCTGATTTTCAATTTTCCCACTTTATCCCCCCATGCGTGGAAGTGCCCTATGCTCTCTAAGCTGTGTTTTTTAGATGTTTCAGGACACACCGTACCCTTCTCCAGAGTGGCTGTGGGCAATTTACATCCCGCCCATCAGTGTAGCAAGGCTCCCATTTCTCCATGGCCTGTCCTGCATTTCTGGTTTTGACACTTTTTTCAGCATGGCCCTTTTGACCGATGGGAAGCGAGACTTCTTTGTAGCGCTGATTTGCCTTTCCAGGTTGCTTGGTTGGCCAAAAAGGTCGCATGCGTTTTTTCCTGAATATATTCAGGAAAAAACGCATACGCCCTTTTTGGCCAAGGGCATCATTGTCAACGTTTTGCCGCTTTTCATGTGCTTTAAAGGCGATTCGAATCTACCTCCTGAAATCTGTTTCCTGCAATTCTGCCTTGATTTCAAATCCTCTTCTTTGCCTTCCCTCAATATATTTGTGGACGAGAGTTATCATTTATAACTCTGCAGGTTTGTGAATTGCAGTGCCCTGAAGCTCCATTTTACAAGTCGCTTTTTTGGGAGCTGGCCGCAAAAGCGCAGGATAGTTTCAGGCCCTGTTCTGGTTCCGGGGGGCAGGCTGAGCCTGTGGTTAATTCTTCTTCCTGATGGGAAAATAGAGTGACCTCTGCCTGTCCCAACACCAAGAGCTAGTCTCTCATTGGTTCCCCGTCTTCCCGTTCATCCTCAGGACAAATTGCAACCTGTACGGAACAGGAGGTTAAAGGTGCTGAGGCTCCAAGTAGGGAGATTGCTAGTAAAGTGGCTGGAATGGCGAACCCGAGCACAAGGAGATGAGAAATGAGGTGTGTTTTAGAAACCTTTCCCCATCACACGGTGTACCATCTTCTGGGTTTCTCATGCATGTTTTCGATGTAGGAAGATGCCCTTGAACCTGGAGATTTGGGACCCATGCGATGGGTAGCACGCAGTATTACTTTAAAGGGTCTGCGTTTGCTCACCCAACCTCACCAAACCTCTCAGCCCCAAGAGTGTCCACCCTTATGTCTCATCCAGCTGTGGGTCTAGATATGGTCAATCCAGGTTGCATCACAGCCCCTGAACGAATTGTGTAAGAATTTCTCTCTCTTTCCCTGTCTTTGTTTCATGGGTTTTTAAAAGTAATTTATTTTTATAATGGGGTTTAGCTGCTTTTCACGGCTGTGTTTATGCCGCTTTACACCCACTTGACACACTAACAGAGAGATATCAATACATAGGTTTTAAGATTATTACTAGTCAGATATATTCTTGTGCGGTGAATCGGGCGTGTTGAGTCCAGTTCTCTGAGCAAGGAGTAGGTCTTGTCTATTACATATTGGGTTTATGGAACGGTATCTGAGCTAATTTGAAACTCTTGTTTTATGTAACTCCCCACCTAACCTTTCCCGTTAAGCAGCCATAGTGTGTTTTCTGCATGTGTGACTCTGTTCTGTTTTGTAATTCAGTTCAAGTGTAACGGTTTTTACATTCCCTCTATAAGTGACACCTTATGAGAAGTGTCCTTTTCTGTGTGACTTATTTCACTTAGAATCGTCGTACCTAAATCCACTCATCATGCTGCTACTAGCCTTATGACATTGATTTCATGGCTGAGTGATATTCCATTGTACATAAGGACCACAACTTTTTTATCCATTTTTCGCTTTCCTGGGGTATTTAAGGTGGAATGAAGTGGAGGTCCTTGTCAACAGAGCAGCCCTAAACTTTGGGGTGCTTGTGTCTTGCTGATTTTCAATTTTCCCACTTTATCCCCCCATGCGTGGAAGTGCCCTATGCTCTCTAAGCTGTGATTTTTAGATGTTTCAGGACACACCGTACCCTTCTCCAGAGTGGCTGTGGGCAATTTACATCCCGCCCATCAGTGTAGCAAGGCTCCCATTTCTCCATGGCCTGTCCTGCATTTCTGGTTTTGACACTTTTTTTAGCATGGCCCTTTTGACCAATGGGAAGCGAGACTTCTTTGTAGCGCTGATTTGCCTTTCCAGGTTGCTTGGTTGGCCAAAAAGGTCGCATGCGTTTTTTCCTGAATATATTCAGGAAAAAACGCATACGCCCTTTTTGGCCAAGGGCATCATTGTCAACGTTTTGCCGCTTTTCATGTGCTTTAAAGGCGATTCGAATCTACCTCCTGAAATCTGTTTCCTGCAATTCTGCCTTGATTTCAAATCCTCTTCTTTGCCTTCCCTCAATATATTTGTGGACGAGAGTTATCATTTATAACTCTGCAGGTTTGTGAATTGCAGGGCCCTGAAGCTCCATTTTACAAGTCGCTTTTTTGGGAGCTGGCCGCAAAAGCGCAGGATGGCTTCAGGCCCTGTTCTGGTTCCGGGGGGCAGGCTGAGCCTGTGGTTAATTCTTCTTCCTGATGGGAAAATAGAGTGACCGTTGCCTGTCCCAACACCAAGAGCTAGTCTCTCATTGGTTCCCCGTCTTCCCGTTCATCCTCAGGACAAATTGCAACCTGTACGGAACAGGAGGTTAAAGGTGCTGAGGCTCCAAGTAGGGAGATTGCTAGTAAAGTGGCTGGAATGGCGAACCCGAGCACAAGGAGATGAGAAATGAGGTGTGTTTTAGAAACCTTTCCCCATCACACGGTGTACCATCTTCTGGGTTTCTCATGCATGTTTTCGATGTAGGAAGATGCCCTTGAACCTGGAGATTTGGGACCCATGCGATGGGTAGCACGCAGTATTACTTTAAAGGGTCTGCGTTTGCTCACCCAACCTCACCAAACCTCTCAGCCCCAAGAGTGTCCACCCTTATGTCTCATCCAGCTGTGGGTCTAGATATGGTCAATCCAGGTTGCATCACAGCCCCTGAACGAATTGTGTAAGAATTTCTCTCTCTTTCCCTGTCTTTGTTTCATGGGTTTTTAAAAGTAATTTATTTTTATAATGGGGTTTAGCTGCTTTTCACGGCTGTGTTTATGCCGCTTTACACCCACTTGACACACTAACAGAGAGATATCAATACATAGGTTTTAAGATTATTACTAGTCAGATATATTCTTGTGCGGTGAATCGGGCGTGTTGAGTCCAGTTCTCTGAGCAAGGAGTAGGTCTTGTCTAATACATATTGGGTTTATGGAACGGTATCTGAGCTAATTTGAAACTCTTGTTTTATGTATCACCCCACCTCACCTTTCCCGTTAAGCAGCCATAGTGTGTTTTCTGCATGTGTGACTCTGTTCTGTTTTGTAATTCAGTTCAAGTGTAACGGTTTTTACATTCCCTCTATAAGTGACACCTTATGAGAAGTGTCCTTTTCTGTGTGACTTATTTCACTTAGAATCATCGTACCTAAATCCACTCATCATGCTGCTACTAGCCTTATGACATTGATTTCATGGCTGAGTGATATTCCATTGTACATAAGGACCACAACTTTTTTATCCATTTTTCGCTTTCCTGGGATATTTAAGGTGGAATGAAGTGGAGGTCCTTGTCAACAGAGCAGCCCTAAACTTTGGGGTGCTTGTGTCTTGCTGATTTTCAATTTTCCCACTTTATCCCCCCATGCGTGGAAGTGCCCTATGCTCTCTAAGCTGTGTTTTTTAGATGTTTCAGGACACACCGTACCCTTCTCCAGAGTGGCTGTTGGCAATTTACATCCCGCCCATCAGTGTAGCAAGGCTCCCATTTCTCCATGGCCTGTCCTGCATTTCTGGTTTTGACCCTTTTTTCAGCATGGCCCTTTCGACCGATGGGAAGCGAGACTTCTTTGTAGCGCTGATTTGCCTTTCCAGGTTGCTTGGTTGGCCAAAAAGGGCGCATGCGTTTTTTCCTGAATATATTCAGGAAAAAACGCATGCGCCCTTTTTGGCCAAGGGCATCATTGTCAACGTTTTGCCGCTTTTCATGTGCTTTAAAGGCGATTCGAATCTACCTCCTGAAATCTGTTTCCTGCAATTCTGCCATGATTTCAAATCCTCTTCTTTGCCTTCCCTCAATATATTTGTGGACGAGAGTTATCATTTATAACTCTGCAGGTTTGTGAATTGCAGTGCCCTGAAGCTCCATTTTACAAGTCGCTTTTTTGGGAGCTGGCCGCAAAAGCGCAGGATGGCTTCAGGCCCTGTTCTGGTTCCGGGGGTCAGGCTGAGCCTGTGGTTAATTCTTCTTCCTGATGGGAAAATAGAGTGACCTGTGCCTGTCCCAACACCAAGAGCTAGTCTCTCATTGGTTCCCCGTCTTCCCGTTCATCCTCAGGACAAATTGCAACCTGTACGGAACAGGAGGTTAAAGGTGCTGAGGCTCCAAGTAGGGAGATTGCTAGTAAAGTGGCTGGAATGGCGAACCCGAGCACAAGGAGATGAGAAATGAGGTGTGTTTTAGAAACCTTTCCCCATCACACGGTGTACCATCTTCTGGGTTTCTCATGCATGTTTTCGATGTAGGAAGATGCCCTTGAACCTGGAGATTTGGGACCCATGCGATGGGTAGCACGCAGTATTACTTTAAAGGGTCTGCGTTTGCTCACCCAACCTCACCAAACCTCTCAGCCCCAAGAGTGTCCACCCTTATGTCTCATCCAGCTGTGGGTCTAGATATGGTCAATCCAGGTTGCATCACAGCCCCTGAACGAATTGTGTAAGAATTTCTCTCTCTTTCCCTGTCTTTGTTTCATGGGTTTTTAAAAGTAATTTATTTTTATAATGGGGTTTAGCTGCTTTTCACGGCTGTGTTTATGCCGCTTTACACCCACTTGACACACTAACAGAGAGATATCAATACATAGGTTTTAAGATTATTACTAGTCAGATATATTCTTGTGCGGTGAATCGGGCGTGTTGAGTCCAGTTCTCTGAGCAAGGAGTAGGTCTTGTCTATTACATATTGGGTTTATGGAACGGTATCTGAGCTAATTTGAAACTCTTGTTTTATGTATCACCCCACCTCACCTTTCCCGTTAAGCAGCCATAGTGTGTTTTCTGCATGTGTGACTCTGTTCTGTTTTGTAATTCAGTTCAAGTGTAACGGTTTTTACATTCCCTCTATAAGTGACACCTTATGAGAAGTGTCCTTTTCTGTGTGACTTATTTCACTTAGAATCGTCGTACCTAAATCCACTCATCATGTTGCTACTAGCCTTATGACATTGATTTCATGGCTGAGTGATATTCCATTGTACATAAGGACCACAACTTTTTTATCCATTTTTCGCTTTACTGGGATATTTAAGGTGGAATGAAGTGGAGGTCCTTGTAAACAGAGCAGCCCTAAACTTTGGGGTGCTTGTGTCTTGCTGATTTTAAATTTTCCCACTTTATCCCCCCATGCGTGGAAGTGCCCTATGCTCTCTAAGCTGTGTTTTTTAGATGTTTCAGGACACACCGTACCCTTCTCCAGAGTGGCTGTGGGCAATTTACATCCCGCCCATCAGTGTAGCAAGGCTCCCATTTCTCCATGGCCTGTCCTGCATTTCTGGTTTTGACACTTTTTTCAGCATGGCCCTTTTGACCGATGGGAAGCGAGACTTCTTTGTAGCGCTGATTTGCCTTTCCAGGTTGCTTGGTTGGCCAAAAAGGTCGCATGCGTTTTTTCCTGAATATATTCAGGAAAAAACGCATACGCCCTTTTTGGCCAAGGGCATCATTGTCAACGTTTTGCCGCTTTTCATGTGCTTTAAAGGCGATTCGAATCTACCTCCTGAAATCTGTTTCCTGCAATTCTGCCTTGATTTCAAATCCTCTTCTTTGCCTTCCCTCAATATATTTGTGGACGAGAGTTATCATTCATAACTCTGCAGGTTTGTGAATTGCAGTGCCCTGAAGCTCCATTTTACAAGTCGCTTTTTTGGGAGCTGGCCGCAAAAGCGCAGGATGGCTTCAGGCCCTGTTCTGGTTCCGGGGGGCAGGCTGAGCCTGTGGTTAATTCTTCTTCCTGATGGGAAAATAGAGTGACCTGTGCCTGTCCCAACACCAAGAGCTAGTCTCTCATTGGTTCCCCATCTTCCCGTTCATCCTCAGGACAAATTGCAACCTGTACGGAACAGGAGGTTAAAGGTGCTGATGCTCCAAGTAGGGAGATTGCTAGTAAAGTGGCTGGAATGGCGAACCCGAGCACAAGGAGATGAGAAATGAGGTGCGTTTTAGAAACCTTTCCCCATCACACGGTGTACCATCTTCTGGGTTTCTCATGCATGTTTTCGATGTAGGAAGATGCCCTTGAACCTGGAGATTTGGGACCCATGCGATGGGTAGCACGCAGTATTACTTTAAAGGGTCTGCGTTTGCTCACCCAACCTCACCAAACCTCTCAGCCCCAAGAGTGTCCACCCTTATGTCTCATCCAGCTGTGGGTCTAGATATGGTCAATCCAGGTTGCATCACAGCCCCTGAACGAATTGTGTAAGAATTTCTCTCTCTTTCCCTGTCTTTGTTTCATGGGTTTTTAAAAGTAATTTATTTTTATAATGGGGTTTAGCTGCTTTTCACGGCTGTGTTTATGCCGCTTTACACCCACTTGACACACTAACAGAGAGATATCAATACATAGGTTTTAAGATTATTACTAGTCAGATATATTCTTGTGCGGTGAATCGGGCGTGTTGAGTCCAGTTCTCTGAGCAAGGAGTAGGTCTTGTCTATTACATATTGGGTTTATGGAACGGTATCTGAGCTAATTTGAAACTCTTGTTTTATGTATCACCCCACCTCACCTTTCCCGTTAAGCAGCCATAGTGTGTTTTCTGCATGTGTGACTCTGTTCTGTTTTGTAATTCAGTTCAAGTGTAACGGTTTTTACATTCCCTCTATAAGTGACACCTTATGAGAAGTGTCCTTTTCTGTGTGACTTATTTCACTTAGAATCGTCGTACCTAAATCCACTCATCATGCTGCTACTAGCCTTATGACATTGATTTCATGGCTGAGTGATATTCCATTGTACATAAGGACCACAACTTTTTTATCCATTTTTCGCTTTCCTGGGATATTTAAGGTGGAATGAAGTGGAGGTCCTTGTCAACAGAGCAGCCCTAAACTTTGGGGTGCTTGTGTCTTGCTGATTTTCAATTTTCCCACTTTATCCCCCCATGCGTGGAAGTGCCCTATGCTCTCTAAGCTGTGTTTTTTAGATGTTTCAGGACACACCGTACCCTTCTCCAGAGTGGCTGTGGGCAATTTACATCCCGCCCATCAGTGTAGCAAGGCTCCCATTTCTCCATGGCCTGTCCTGCATTTCTGGTTTTGACACTTTTTTCAGCATGGCCCTTTTGACCGATGGGAAGCGAGACTTCTTTGTAGCGCTGATTTGCCTTTCCAGGTTGCTTGGTTGGCCAACAAGGTCGCATGCGTTTTTTCCTGAATATATTCAGGAAAAAACGCATACGCCCTTTTTGGCCAAGGGCATCATTGTCAACGTTTTGCCGCTTTTCATGTGCTTTAAAGGCGATTCGAATCTACCTCCTGAAATCTGTTTCCTGCAATTCTGCCTTGATTTCAAATCCTCTTCTTTGCCTTCCCTCAATATATTTGTGGACGAGAGTTATCATTTATAACTCTGCAGGTTTGTGAATTGCAGTGCCCTGAAGCTCCATTTTACAAGTCGCTTTTTTGGGAGCTGGCCGCAAAAGCGCAGGATGGCTTCAGGCCCTGTTCTGGTTCCGGGGGGCAGGCTGAGCCTGTGGTTAATTCTTCTTCCTGATGAGAAAATAGAGTGACCTGTGCCTGTCCCAACACCAAGAGCTAGTCTCTCATTGGTTCCCCGTCTTCCCGTTCATCCTCAGGACAAATTGCAACCTGTACGGAACAGGAGGTTAAAGGTGCTGAGGCTCCAAGTAGGGAGATTGCTAGTAAAGTGGCTGGAATGGCGAACCCGAGCACAAGGAGATGAGAATGAGGTGTGTTTTAGAAACCTTTCCCCATCACACGGTGTACCATCTTCTGGGTTTCTCATGCATGTTTTCGATGTAGGAAGATGCCCTTGAACCTGGAGATTTGGGACCCATGCGATGGGTAGCACGCAGTATTACTTTAAAGGGTCTGCGTTTGCTCACCCAACCTCACCAAACCTCTCAGCCCCAAGAGTGTCCACCCTTATGTCTCATCCAGCTGTGGGTCTAGATATGGTCAATCCAGGTTGCATCACAGCCCCTGAACGAATTGTGTAAGAATTTCTCTCTCTTTCCCTGTCTTTGTTTCATGGGTTTTTAAAAGTAATTTATTTTTATAATGGGGTTTAGCTGCTTTTCACGGCTGTGTTTATGCCGCTTTACACCCACTTGACACACTAACAGAGAGATATCAATACATAGGTTTTAAGATTATTACTAGTCAGATATATTCTTGTGCGGTGAATCAGGCGTGTTGAGTCCAGTTCTCTGAGCAAGGAGTAGGTCTTGTCTATTACATATTGGGTTTATGGAACGGTATCTGAGCTAATTTGAAACTCTTGTTTTATGTATCACCCCACCTCACCTTTCCCGTTAAGCAGCCATAGTGTGTTTTCTGCATGTGTGACTCTGTTCTGTTTTGTAATTCAGTTCAAGTGTAACGGTTTTTACATTCCCTCTATAAGTGACACCTTATGAGAAGTGTCCTTTTCTGTGTGACTTATTTCACTTAGAATCGTCGTACCTAAATCCACTCATCATGCTGCTACTAGCCTTATGACATTGATTTCATGGCTGAGTGATATTCCATTGTACATAAGGACCACAACTTTTTTATCCATTTTTCGCTTTCCTGGGATATTTAAGGTGGAATGAAGTGGAGGTCCTTGTCAACAGAGCAGCCCTAAACTTTGGGGTGCTTGTGTCTTGCTGATTTTAAATTTTCCCACTTTATCCCCCCATGCGTGGAAGTGCCCTATGCTCTCTAAGCTGTGTTTTTTAGATGTTTCAGGACACACCGTACCCTTCTCCAGAGTGGCTGTGGGCAATTTACATCCCGCCCATCAGTGTAGCAAGGCTCCCATTTCTCCATGGCCTGTCCTGCATTTCTGGTTTTGACACTTTTTTCAGCATGGCCCTTTTGACCGATGGGAAGCGAGACTTCTTTGTAGCGCTGATTTGCCTTTCCAGGTTGCTTGGTTGGCCAAAAAGGTCGCATGCGTTTTTTCCTGAATATATTCAGGAAAAAACGCATACGCCCTTTTTGGCCAAGGGCATCATTGTCAACGTTTTGCCGCTTTTCATGTGCTTTAAAGGCGATTCGAATCTACCTCCTGAAATCTGTTTCCTGCAATTCTGCCTTGATTTCAAATCCTCTTCTTTGCCTTCCCTCAATATATTTGTGGACGAGAGTTATCATTTATAACTCTGCAGGTTTGTGAATTGCAGTGCCCTGAAGCTCCATTTTACAAGTCGCTTTTTTGGGAGCTGGCCGCAAAAGCGCAGGATGGCTTCAGGCCCTGTTCTGGTTCCGGGGGGCAGGCTGAGCCTGTGGTTAATTCTTCTTCCTGATGGGAAAATAGAGTGACCTGTGCCTGTCCCAACACCAAGAGCTAGTCTCTCATTGGTTCCCCGTCTTCCCGTTCATCCTCAGGACAAATTGCAACCTGTACGGAACAGGAGGTTAAAGGTGCTGATGCTCCAAGTAGGGAGATTGCTAGTAAAGTGGCTGGAATGGCGAACCCGAGCACAAGGAGATGAGAAATGAGGTGCGTTTTAGAAACCTTTCCCCATCACACGGTGTACCATCTTCTGGGTTTCTCATGCATGTTTTCGATGTAGGAAGATGCCCTTGAACCTGGAGATTTGGGACCCATGCGATGGGTAGCACGCAGTATTACTTTAAAGGGTCTGCGTTTGCTCACCCAACCTCACCAAACCTCTCACCCCAAGAGTGTCCACCCTTATGTCTCATCCAGCTGTGGGTCTAGATATGGTCAATCCAGGTTGCATCACAGCCCCTGAAAGAATTGTGTAAGAATTTCTCTGTCTTTCCCTGTCTTTGTTTCATGGGTTTTGAAAAGTAATTTATTTTTATAATGGGGTTTAGCTGCTTTTCACGGCTGTGTTTATGCCGCTTTACACCCACTTGACACACTAACAGAGAGATATCAATACATAGGTTTTAAGATTATTACTAGTCAGATATATTCTTGTGCGGTGAATCGGGCGTGTTGAGTCCAGTTCTCTGAGCAAGGAGTAGGTCTTGTCTATTACATATTGGGTTTATGGAACGGTATCTGAGCTAATTTGAAACTCTTGTTTTATGTATCACCCCACCTCACCTTTCCCGTTAAGCAGCCATAGTGTGTTTTCTGCATGTGTGACTCTGTTCTGTTTTGTAATTCAGTTCAAGTGTAACGGTTTTTACATTCCCTCTATAAGTGACACCTTATGAGAAGTGTCCTTTTCTGTGTGACTTATTTCACTTAGAATCGTCGTACCTAAATCCACTCATCATGCTGCTACTAGCCTTATGACATTGATTTCATGGCTGAGTGATATTCCATTGTACATAAGGACCACAACTTTTTTATCCATTTTTCGCTTTCCTGGGATATTTAAGGTGGAATGAAGTGGAGGTCCTTGTCAACAGAGCAGCCCTAAACTTTGGGGTGCTTGTGTCTTGCTGATTTTCAATTTTCGCACTTTATCCCCCCATGCGTGGAAGTGCCCTATGCTCTCTAAGCTGTGTTTTTTAGATGTTTCAGGACACACCGTACCCTTCTCCAGAGTGGCTGTTGGCAATTTATATCCCGCCCATCAGTGTAGCAAGGCTCCCATTTCTCCATGGCCTGTCCTGCATTTCTAGTTTTGACCCTTTTTTCAGCATGGCCCTTTCGACCGATGGGAAGCGAGACTTCTTTGTAGCGCTGATTTGCCTTTCCAGGTTGCTTGGTTGGCCAAAAAGGGCGCATGCGTTTTTTCCTGAATATATTCAGGAAAAAACGCATGAGCCCTTTTTGGCCAAGGGCATCATTGTCAACGTTTTGCCGCTTTTCATGTGCTTTAAAGGCGATTCGAATCTACCTCCTGAAATCTGTTTCCTGCAATTCTGCCTTGATTTCAAATCCTCTTCTTTGTCTTCCCTCAATATATTTGTGGACGAGAGTTATCATTTATAACTCTGCAGGTTTGTTAATTGCAGTGCCCTGAAGCTCCATTTTACAAGTCCTTTTTTGGGAGCTGGCCGCAAAAGCGCAGGATGGCTTCAGGCCCTGTTCTGGTTCCGGGGGGCAGGCTGAGCCTGTGGTTAATTCTTCTTCCTGATGGGAAAATAGAGTGACCTGTGCCTGTCCCAACACCAAGAGCTAGTCTCTCATTGGTTCCCCATCTTCCCGTTCATCCTCAGGACAAATTGCAACCTGTACGGAACAGGAGGTTAAAGGTGCTGAGGCTCCAAGTAGGGAGATTGCTAGTAAAGTGGCTGGAATGGCGAACCCGAGCACAAGGAGATGAGAAATGAGGTGCGTTTTAGAAACCTTTCCCCATCACACGGTGTACCATCTTCTGGGTTTCTCATGCATGTTTTCGATGTAGGAAGATGCCCTTGAACCTGGAGATTTGGGACCCATGCGATGGGTAGCACGCAGTATTACTTTAAAGGGTCTGCGTTTGCTCACCCAACCTCACCAAACCTCTCAGCCCCAAGAGTGTCCACCCTTATGTCTCATCCAGCTGTGGGTCTAGATATGGTCAATTCAGGTTGCATCACAGCCCCTGAACGAATTGTGTAAGAATTTCTCTCTCTTTCCCTGTCTTTGTTTCATGGGTTTTTAAAAGTAATTTATTTTTATAATGGGGTTTAGCTGCTTTTCACGGCTGTGTTTATGCCGCTTTACACCCACTTGACACACTAACAGAGAGATATCAATACATAGGTTTTAAGATTATTACTAGTCAGATATATTCTTGTGCGGTGAATCGGGCGTGTTGAGTCCAGTTCTCTGAGCAAGGAGTAGGTCTTGTCTAATACATATTGGGTTTATGGAACGGTATCTGAGCTAATTTGAAACTCTTGTTTTATGTATCACCCCACGTCAACTTTCCCGTTAAGCAGCCATAGTGTGTTTTCTGCATGTGTGACTCTGTTCTGTTTTGTAATTCAGTTCAAGTGTAACGGTTTTTACATTCCCTCTATAAGTGACACCTTATGAGAAGTGTCCTTTTCTGTGTGACTTATTTCACTTAGAATCGTCGTACCTAAATCCACTCATCATGCTGCTACTAGCCTTATGACATTGATTTCATGGCTGAGTGATATTCCATTGTACATAAGGACCACAACTTTTTTATCCATTTTTCGCTTTCCTGGGATATTTAAGGTGGAATGAAGTGGAGGTCCTTGTCAACAGAGCAGCCCTAAACTTTGGGGTGCTTGTGTCTTGCTGATTTTCAATTTTCCCACTTTATCCCCCCATGCGTGGAAGTGCCCTATGCTCTCTAAGCTGTGTTTTTTAGATGTTTCAGGACACACCGTACCCTTCTCCAGAGTGGCTGTTGGCAATTTATATCCCGCCCATCAGTGTAGCAAGGCTCCCATTTCTCCATGGCCTGTCCTGCATTTCTAGTTTTGACCCTTTTTTCAGCATGGCCCTTTCGACCGATGGGAAGCGAGACTTCTTTGTAGCGCTGATTTGCCTTTCCAGGTTGCTTGGTTGGCCAAAAAGTGCACATGCGTTTTTTCCTGAATATATTCAGGAAAAAACGCATGAGCACTTTTTGGCCAAGGGCATCATTGTCAACGTTTTGCCGCTTTTCATGTGCTTTAAAGGCGATTCGAATCTACCTCCTGAAATCTGTTTCCTGCAATTCTGCCTTGATTTCAAATCCTCTTCTTTGTCTTCCCTCAATATATTTGTGGACGAGAGTTATCATTTATAACTCTGCAGGTTTGTTAATTGCAGTGCCCTGAAGCTCCATTTTACAAGTCGCTTTTTTGGGAGCTGGCCGCAAAAGCGCAGGATGGCTTCAGGCCCTGTTCTGGTTCCGGGGGGCAGGCTGAGCCTGTGGTTAATTCTTCTTCCTGATGGGAAAATAGAGTGACCTGTGCCTGTCCCAACACCAAGAGCTAGTCTCTCATTGGTTCCCCATCTTCCCGTTCATCCTCAGGACAAATTGCAACCTGTACGGAACAGGAGGTTAAAGGTGCTGAGGCTCCAAGTAGGGAGATTGCTAGTAAAGTGGCTGGAATGGCGAACCCGAGCACAAGGAGATGAGAAATGAGGTGCGTTTTAGAAACCTTTCCCCATCACACGGTGTACCATCTTCTGGGTTTCTCATGCATGTTTTCGATGTAGGAAGATGCCCCTGAACCTGGAGATTTGGGACCCATGCGATGGGTAGCACGCAGTATTACTTTAAAGGGTCTGCGTTTGCTCACCCAACCTCACCAAACCTCTCAGCCCCAAGAGTGTCCACCCTTATGTCTCATCCAGCTGTGGGTCTAGATATGGTCAATCCAGGTTGCATCACAGCCCCTGAACGAATTGTGTAAGAATTTCTCTCTCTTTCCCTGTCTTTGTTTCATGGGTTTTTAAAAGTAATTTAATTTTATAATGGGGTTTAGCTGCTTTTCACGGCTGTGTTTATGCCGCTTTACACCCACTTGACACACTAACAGAGAGATATCAATACATAGGTTTTAAGATTATTACTAGTCAGATATATTCTTGTGCGGTGAATCGGGCGTGTTGAGTCCAGTTCTCTGAGCAAGGAGTAGGTCTTGTCTAATACATATTGGGTTTATGGAACGGTATCTGAGCTAATTTGAAACTCTTGTTTTATGTATCACCCCACCTCAACTTTCCCGTTAAGCAGCCATAGTGTGTTTTCTGCATGTGTGACTCTGTTCTGTTTTGTAATTCAGTTCAAGTGTAACGGTTTTTACATTCCCTCTATAAGTGACACCTTATGAGAAGTGTCCTTTTCTGTGTGACTTATTTCACTTAGAATCGTCGTACCTAAATCCACTCATCATGCTGCTACTAGCCTTATGACATTGATTTCATGGCTGAGTGATATTCCATTGTACATAAGGACCACAACTTTTTTATCCATTTTTCGCTTTCCTGGGATATTTAAGGTGGAATGAAGTGGAGGTCCTTGTCAACAGAGCAGCCCTAAACTTTGGGGTGCTTGTGTCTTGCTGATTTTCAATTTTCCCACTTTATCCCCCCATGCGTGGAAGTGCCCTATGCTCTCTAAGCTGTGTTTTTTAGATGTTTCAGGACACACCGTACCCTTCTCCAGAGTGGCTGTTGGCAATTTACATCCCGCCCATCAGTGTAGCAAGGCTCCCATTTCTCCATGGCCTGTCCTGCATTTCTGGTTTTGACCCTTTTTTCAGCATGGCCCTTTCGACCGATGGGAAGCGAGACTTCTTTGTAGCGCTGATTTGCCTTTCCAGGTTGCTTGGTTGGCCAAAAAGGTCGCATGCGTTTTTTCCTGAATATATTCAGGAAAAAACGCATGCGCCCTTTTTGGCCAAGGGCATCATTGTCAACGTTTTGCCGCTTTTCATGTGCTTTAAAGGCGATTCGAATCTACCTCCTGAAATCTGTTTCCTGCAATTCTGCCTTGATTTCAAATCCTCTTCTTTGTCTTCCCTCAATATATTTGTGGACGAGAGTTATCATTTATAACTCTGCAGGTTTGTTAATTGCAGTGCCCTGAAGCTCCATTTTACAAGTCGCTTTTTTGGGAGCTGGCCGCAAAAGCGCAGGATGGCTTCAGGCCCTGTTCTGGTTCCGGGGGGCAGGCTGAGCCTGTGGTTAATTCTTCTTCCTGATGGGAAAATAGAGTGACCTGTGCCTGTCCCAACACCAAGAGCTAGTCTCTCATTGGTTCCCCATCTTCCCGTTCATCCTCAGGACAAATTGCAACCTGTACGGAACAGGAGGTTAAAGGTGCTGAGGCTCCAAGTAGGGAGATTGCTAGTAAAGTGGCTGGAATGGCGAACCCGAGCACAAGGAGATGAGAAATGAGGTGCGTTTTAGAAACCTTTCCCCATCACACGGTGTACCATCTTCTGGGTTTCTCATGCATGTTTTCGATGTAGGAAGATGCCCCTGAACCTGGAGATTTGGGACCCATGCGATGGGTAGCACGCAGTATTACTTTAAAGGGTCTGCGTTTGCTCACCCAACCTCACCAAACCTCTCAGCCCCAAGAGTGTCCACCCTTATGTCTCATCCAGCTGTGGGTCTAGATATGGTCAATCCAGGTTGCATCACAGCCCCTGAACGAATTGTGTAAGAATTTCTCTCTCTTTCCCTGTCTTTGTTTCATGGGTTTTTAAAAGTAATTTAATTTTATAATGGGGTTTAGCTGCTTTTCACGGCTGTGTTTATGCCGCTTTACACCCACTTGACACACTAACAGAGAGATATCAATACATAGGTTTTAAGATTATTACTAGTCAGATATATTCTTGTGCGGTGAATCGGGCGTGTTGAGTCCAGTTCTCTGAGCAAGGAGTAGGTCTTGTCTAATACATATTGGGTTTATGGAACGGTATCTGAGCTAATTTGAAACTCTTGTTTTATGTATCACCCCACCTCAACTTTCCCGTTAAGCAGCCATAGTGTGTTTTCTGCATGTGTGACTCTGTTCTGTTTTGTAATTCAGTTCAAGTGTAACGGTTTTTACATTCCCTCTATAAGTGACACCTTATGAGAAGTGTCCTTTTCTGTGTGACTTATTTCACTTAGAATCGTCGTACCTAAATCCACTCATCATGCTGCTACTAGCCTTATGACATTGATTTCATGGCTGAGTGATATTCCATTGTACATAAGGACCACAACTTTTTTATCCATTTTTCGCTTTCCTGGGATATTTAAGGTGGAATGAAGTGGAGGTCCTTGTCAACAGAGCAGCCCTAAACTTTGGGGTGCTTGTGTCTTGCTGATTTTCAATTTTCCCACTTTATCCCCCCATGCGTGGAAGTGCCCTATGCTCTCTAAGCTGTGTTTTTTAGATGTTTCAGGACACACCGTACCCTTCTCCAGAGTGGCTGTTGGCAATTTACATCCCGCCCATCAGTGTAGCAAGGCTCCCATTTCTCCATGGCCTGTCCTGCATTTCTGGTATTGACCCTTTTTTCAGCATGGCCCTTTCGACCGATGGGAAGCGAGACTTCTTTGTAGCGCTGATTTGCCTTTCCAGGTTGCTTGGTTGGCCAAAAAGGTCGCATGCGTTTTTTCCTGAATATATTCAGGAAAAAACGCATGCGCCCTTTTTGGCCAAGGGCATCATTGTCAACGTTTTGCCGCTTTTCATGTGCTTTAAAGGCGATTCGAATCTACCTCCTGAAATCTGTTTCCTGCAATTCTGCCTTGATTTCAAATCCTCTTCTTTGCCTTCCCTCAATATATTTGTGGACGAGAGTTATCATTTATAACTCTGCAGGTTTGTGAATTGCAGTGCCCTGAAGCTCCATTTTACAAGTCGCTTTTTTGGGAGCTGGCCGCAAAAGCGCAGGATGGCTTCAGGCCCTGTTCTGGTTCCGGGGGGCAGGCTGAGCCTGTGGTTAATTCTTCTTCCTGATGGGAAAATAGAGTGACCTGTGCCTGTCCCAACACCAAGAGCTAGTCTCTCATTGGTTCCCCGTCTTCCCGTTCATTCTCAGGACAAATTGCAACCTGTACGGAACAGGAGGTTAAAGGTGCTGATGCTCCAAGTAGGGAGATTGCTAGTAAAGTGGCTGGAATGGCGAACCCGAGCACAAGGAGATGAGAAATGAGGTGCGTTTTAGAAACCTTTCCCCATCACACGGTATACCATCTTCTGGGTTTCTCATGCCTGTTTTCGATGTAGGAAGATGCCCTTGAACCTGGAGATTTGGGACCCATGCGATGGGTAGCACGCAGTATTACTTTAAAGGGTCTGCGTTTGCTCACCCAACCTCACCAAACCTCTCAGCCCCAAGAGTGTCCACCCTTATGTCTCATCCAGCTGTGGGTCTAGATATGGTCAATCCAGGTTGCATCACAGCCCCTGAAAGAATTGTGTAAGAATTTCTCTCTCTTTCCCTGTCTTTGTTTCATGGGTTTTTAAAAGTAATTTATTTTTATAATGGGGTTTAGCTGCTTTTCACGGCTGTGTTTATGCCGCTTTACACCCACTTGACACACTAACAGAGAGATATCAATACATAGGTTTTAAGATTATTACTAGTCAGATATATTCTTGTGCGGTGAATCGGGCGTGTTGAGTCCAGTTCTCTGAGCAAGGAGTAGGTCTTGTCTAATACATATTGGGTTTATGGAACGGTATCTGAGCTAATTTGAAACTCTTGTTTTATGTATCACCCCACCTCACCTTTCCCGTTAAGCAGCCATAGTGTGTTTTCTGCATGTGTGACTCTGTTCTGTTTTGTAATTCAGTTCAAGTGTAACGGTTTTTACATTCCCTCTATAAGTGACACCTTATGAGAAGTGTCCTTTTCTGTGTGACTTATTTCACTTAGAATCGTCGTACCTAAATCCACTCATCATGCTGCTACTAGCCTTATGACATTGATTTCATGGCTGAGTGATATTCCATTGTACATAAGGACCACAACTTTTTTATCCATTTTTCGCTTTCCTGGGATATTTAAGGTGGAATGAAGTGGAGGTCCTTGTCAACAGAGCAGCCCTAAACTTTGGGGTGCTTGTGTCTTGCTGATTTTCAATTTTCCCACTTTATCCCCCCATGCGTGGAAGTGCCCTATGCTCTCTAAGCTGTGTTTTTTAGATGTTTCAGGACACACCGTACCCTTCTCCAGAGTGGCTGTTGGCAATTTACATCCCGCCCATCAGTGTAGCAAGGCTCCCATTTCTCCATGGCCTGTCCTGCATTTCTGGTTTTGACCCTTTTTTCAGCATGGCCCTTTCGACCGATGGGAAGCGAGACTTCTTTGTAGCGCTGATTTGCCTTTCCAGGTTGCTTGGTTGGCCAAAAAGGTCGCATGCGTTTTTTCCTGAATATATTCAGGAAAAAACGCATACCCCCTTTTTGGCCAAGGGCATCATTGTCAACGTTTTGCGGCTTTTCATGTGCTTTAAGGGCGATTCGAATCTACCTCCTGAAATCTGTTTCCTGCAATTCTGCCTTGATTTCAAATCCTCTTCTTTGCCTTCCCTCAATATATTTGTGGACGAGAGTTATCATTTATAACTCTGCAGGTTTGTGAATTGCAGTGCCCTGAAGCTCCATTTTACAAGTCGCTTTTTTGGGAGCTGGCCGCAAAAGCGCAGGATGGCTTCAGGCCCTGTTCTGGTTCCGGGGGGCAGGCTGAGCCTGTGGTTAATTCTTCTTCCTGATGGGAAAATAGAGTGACCTGTGCCTGTCCCAACACCAAGAGCTAGTCTCTCATTGGTTCCCCGTCTTCCCGTTCATCCTCAGGACAAATTGCAACCTGTACGGAACAGGAGGTTAAAGGTGCTAAGGCTCCAAGTAGGGAGATTGCTAGTAAAGTGGCTGGAATGGCGAACCCGAGCACAAGGAGATGAGAAATGAGGTGTGTTTTAGAAACCTTTCCCCATCACACGGTGTACCATCTTCTGGGTTTCTCATGCATGTTTTCGATGTAGGAAGATGCCCTTGAACCTGGAGATTTGGGACCCATGCGATGGGTAGCACGCAGTATTACTTTAAAGGGTCTGCGTTTGCTCACCCAACCTCACCAAACCTCTCAGCCCCAAGAGTGTCCACCCTTATGTCTCATCCAGCTGTGGGTCTAGATATGGTCAATCCAGGTTGCATCACAGCCCCTGAACGAATTGTGTAAGAATTTCTCTCTCTTTCCCTGTCTTTGTTTCATGGGTTTTTAAAAGTAATTTATTTTTATAATGGGGTTTAGCTGCTTTTCACGGCTGTGTTTATGCCGCTTTACACCCACTTGACACACTAACAGAGAGATATCAATACATAGGTTTTAAGATTATTACTAGTCAGATATATTCTTGTGCGGTGAATCGGGCGTGTTGAGTCCAGTTCTCTGAGCAAGGAGTAGGTCTTGTCTATTACATATTGGGTTTATGGAACGGTATCTGAGCTAATTTGAAACTCTTGTTTTATGTATCACCCCACCTCACCTTTCCCGTTAAGCAGCCATAGTGTGTTTTCTGCATGTGTGACTCTGTTCTGTTTTGTAATTCAGTTCAAGTGTAACGGTTTTTACATTCCCTCTATAAGTGACACCTTATGAGAAGTGTCCTTTTCTGTGTGACTTATTTCACTTAGAATCGTCGTACCTAAATCCACTCATCATGCTGCTACTAGCCTTATGACATTGATTTCATGGCTGAGTGATATTCCATTGTACATAAGGACCACAACTTTTTTATCCATTTTTCGCTTTCCTGGGATATTTAAGGTGGAATGAAGTGGAGGTCCTTGTCAACAGAGCAGCCCTAAACTTTGGGGTGCTTGTGTCTTGCTGATTTTCAATTTTCGCACTTTATCCCCCCATGCGTGGAAGTGCCCTATGCTCTCTAAGCTGTGTTTTTTAGATGTTTCAGGACACACCGTACCCTTCTCCAGAGTGGCTGTTGGCAATTTACATCCCGCCCATCAGTGTAGCAAGGCTCCCATTTCTCCATGGCCTGTCCTGCATTTCTGGTGTTGACCCTTTTTTCAGCATGGCCCTTTCGACCGATGGGAAGCGAGACTTCTTTGTAGCGCTGATTTGCCTTTCCAGGTTGCTTGGTTGGCCAAAAAGGGCGCATGCGTTTTTTCCTGAATATATTCAGGAAAAAACGCATGAGCCCTTTTTGGCCAAGGGCATCATTGTCAACGTTTTGCCGCTTTTCATGTGCTTTAAAGGCGATTCGAATCTACCTTCTGAAATCTGTTTCCTGCAATTCTGCCTTGATTTCAAATCCTCTTCTTTGTCTTCCCTCAATATATTTGTGGACGAGAGTTATCATTTATAACTCTGCAGGTTTGTTAATTGCAGTGCCCTGAAGCTCCATTTTACAAGTCGCTTTTTTGGGAGCTGGCCGCAAAAGCGCAGGATGGCTTCAGGCCCTGTTCTGGTTCCGGGGGGCAGGCTGAGCCTGTGGTTAATTCTTCTTCCTGATGGGAAAATAGAGTGACCTCTGCCTGTCCCAACACCAAGAGCTAGTCTCTCATTGGTTCCCCATCTTCCCGTTCATCCTCAGGACAAATTGCAACCTGTACGGAACAGGAGGTTAAAGGTGCTGATGCTCCAAGTAGGGAGATTGCTAGTAAAGTGGCTGGAATGGCGAACCCGAGCACAAGGAGATGAGAAATGAGGTGCGTTTTAGAAACTTTTCCCCAGCACACGGTGTACCATCTTCTGGGTTTCTCATGCATGTTTTCGATGTAGGAAGATGCCCTTGAACCTGGAGATTTGGGACCCATGCGATGGGTAGCACGCAGTATTACTTTAAAGGGTCTGCGTTTGCTCACCCAACCTCACCAAACCTCTCAGCCCCAAGAGTGTCCACCCTTATGTCTCATCCAGCTGTGGGTCTAGATATGGTCAATCCAGGTTGCATCACAGCCCCTGAACGAATTGTGTAAGAATTTCTCTCTCTTTCCCTGTCTTTGTTTCATGGGTTTTTAAAAGTAATTTATTTTTATAATGGGGTTTAGCTGCTTTTCACGGCTGTGTTTATGCCGCTTTACACCCACTTGACACACTAACAGAGAGATATCAATACATAGGTTTTAAGATTATTACTAGTCAGATATATTCTTGTGCGGTGAATCGGGCGTGTTCAGTCCAGTTCTCTGAGCAAGGAGTAGGTCTTGTCTATTACATATTGGGTTTATGGAACGGTATCTGAGCTAATTTGAAAGTCTTGTTTTATGTATCACCCCACCTCACCTTTCCCGTTAAGCAGCCATAGTGTGTTTTCTGCATGTGTGACTCTGTTCTGTTTTGTAATTCAGTTCAAGTGTAACGGTTTTTACATTCCCTCTATAAGTGACACCTTATGAGAAGTGTCCTTTTCTGTGTGACTTATTTCACTTAGAATCGTTGTACCTAAATCCACTCATCATGCTGCTACTAGCCTTATGACATTGATTTCATGGCTGAGTGATATTCCATTGTACATAAGGACCACAACTTTTTTATCCATTTTTCGCTTTCCTGGGATATTTAAGGTGGAATGAAGTGGAGGTCCTTGTCAACAGAGCAGCCCTAAACTTTGGGGTGCTTGTGTCTTGCTGATTTTCAATTTTCCCACTTTATCCCCCCATGCGTGGAAGTGCCCTATGCTCTCTAAGCTGTGTTTTTTAGATGTTTCAGGACACACCGTACCCTTCTCCAGAGTGGCTGTTGGCAATTTACATCCCGCCCATCAGTGTAGCAAGGCTCCCATTTCTCCATGGCCTGTCCTGCATTTCTTTTTTTGACACTTTTTTCAGCATGGCCCTTTTGACCGATGGGAAGCGAGACTTCTTTGTAGCGCTGATTTTCCTTTCCAGGTTGCTTGGTTGGCCAAAAAGGGCGTATGCGTTTTTTCCTGAATATATTGAGGAAAAAACGCATACGCCCTTTTTGGCCAAGGGCATCATTGTCAACGTTTTGCCGCTTTTCATGTGCTTTAAAGGCGATTGGAATCTACCTCCTGAAATCTGTTTCCTGCAATTCTGCCTTGATTTCAATTCCTCGTCTTTGCCTTCCCTCAATATATTTGTGGACGAGAGTTATCATTTATAACTCTGCAGGTTGGTGAATTGCAGTGCCCTGAAGCTCCATTTTACAAGTCGCTTTTTTGGGAGCTGGCCGCAAAAGCGCAGGATGACTTCAGGCCCTGTTCTGGTTCCGGGGGGCAGGCTGAGCCTGTGGTTAATTCTTCTTCCTGATGGGAAAATAGAGTGACCTGTGCCTGTCCCAACACCAAGAGCTAGTCTCTCATTGGTTCCCCGTCTTCCCGTTCATCCTCAGGACAAATTGCAACCTGTACGGAACAGGAGGTTAAAGGTGCTGATGCTCCAAGTAGGGAGATTGCTAGTAAAGTGGCTGGAATGGCGAACCCGAGCACAAGGAGATGAGAAATGAGGTGCGTTTTAGAAACCTTTCCCCATCACACGGTGTACCATCTTCTGGGTTTCTCATGCATGTTTTCGATGTAGGAAGATGCCCTTGAACCTGGAGATTTGGGACCCATGCGATGGGTAGCACGCAGTATTACTTTAAAGGGTCTGCGTTTGCTCACCCAACCTCACCAAACCTCTCAGCCCCAAGAGTGTCCACCCTTATGTCTCATCCAGCTGTGGGTCTAGATATGGTCAATCCAGGTTGCATCACAGCCCCTGAACGAATTGTGTAAGAATTTCTCTCTCTTTCCCTGTCTTTGTTTCATGGGTTTTTAAAAGTAATTTATTTTTATAATGGGGTTTAGCTGCTTTTCACGGCTGTGTTTATGCCGCTTTACACCCACTTGACACACTAACAGAGAGATATCAATACATAGGTTTTAAGATTATTACTAGTCAGATATATTCTTGTGCGGTGAATCGGGCGTGTTGAGTCCAGTTCTCTGAGCAAGGAGTAGGTCTTGTCTATTACATATTGGGTTTATGGAACGGTATCTGAGCTAATTTGAAACTCTTGTTTTATGTATCACCCCACCTCACCTTTCCCGTTAAGCAGCCATAGTGTGTTTTCTGCATGTGTGACTCTGTTCTGTTTTGTAATTCAGTTCAAGTGTAACGGTTTTTACATTCCCTCTATAAGTGACACCTTATGAGAAGTGTCCTTTTCTGTGTGACTTATTTCACTTAGAATCGTCGTACCTAAATCCACTCATCATGCTGCTACTAGCCTTATGACATTGATTTCATGGCTGAGTGATATTCCATTGTACATAAGGACCACAACTTTTTTATCCATTTTTCGCTTTCCTGGGATATTTAAGGTGGAATGAAGTGGAGGTCCTTGTCAACAGAGCAGCCCTAAACTTTGGGGTGCTTGTGTCTTGCTGATTTTCAATTTTCGCACTTTATCCCCCCATGCGTGGAAGTGCCCTATGCTCTCTAAGCTGTGTTTTTTAGATGTTTCAGGACACACCGTACCCTTCTCCAGAGTGGCTGTTGGCAATTTACATCCCGCCCATCAGTGTAGCAAGGCTCCCATTTCTCCATGGCCTGTCCTGCATTTCTGGTGTTGACCCTTTTTTCAGCATGGCCCTTTCGACCGATGGGAAGCGAGACTTCTTTGTAGCGCTGATTTGCCTTTCCAGGTTGCTTGGTTGGCCAAAAAGGGCGCATGCGTTTTTTCCTGAATATATTCAGGAAAAAACGCATGAGCCCTTTTTGGCCAAGGGCATCATTGTCAACGTTTTGCCGCTTTTCATGTGCTTTAAAGGCGATTCGAATCTACCTTCTGAAATCTGTTTCCTGCAATTCTGCCTTGATTTCAAATCCTCTTCTTTGTCTTCCCTCAATATATTTGTGGACGAGAGTTATCATTTATAACTCTGCAGGTTTGTTAATTGCAGTGCCCTGAAGCTCCATTTTACAAGTCGCTTTTTTGGGAGCTGGCCGCAAAAGCGCAGGATGGCTTCAGGCCCTGTTCTGGTTCCGGGGGGCAGGCTGAGCCTGTGGTTAATTCTTCTTCCTGATGGGAAAATAGAGTGACCTGTGCCTGTCCCAACACCAAGAGCTAGTCTCTCATTGGTTCCCCATCTTCCCGTTCATCCTCAGGACAAATTGCAACCTGTACGGAACAGGAGGTTAAAGGTGCTGATGCTCCAAGTAGGGAGATTGCTAGTAAAGTGGCTGGAATGGCGAACCCGAGCACAAGGAGATGAGAAATGAGGTGCGTTTTAGAAACTTTTCCCCAGCACACGGTGTACCATCTTCTGGGTTTCTCATGCATGTTTTCGATGTAGGAAGATGCCCTTGAACCTGGAGATTTGGGACCCATGCGATGGGTAGCACGCAGTATTACTTTAAAGGGTCTGCGTTTGCTCACCCAACCTCACCAAACCTCTCAGCCCCAAGAGTGTCCACCCTTATGTCTCATCCAGCTGTGGGTCTAGATATGGTCAATCCAGGTTGCATCACAGCCCCTGAACGAATTGTGTAAGAATTTCTCTCTCTTTCCCTGTCTTTGTTTCATGGGTTTTTAAAAGTAATTTATTTTTATAATGGGGTTTAGCTGCTTTTCACGGCTGTGTTTATGCCGCTTTACACCCACTTGACACACTAACAGAGAGATATCAATACATAGGTTTTAAGATTATTACTAGTCAGATATATTCTTGTGCGGTGAATCGGGCGTGTTCAGTCCAGTTCTCTGAGCAAGGAGTAGGTCTTGTCTATTACATATTGGGTTTATGGAACGGTATCTGAGCTAATTTGAAAGTCTTGTTTTATGTATCACCCCACCTCACCTTTCCCGTTAAGCAGCCATAGTGTGTTTTCTGCATGTGTGACTCTGTTCTGTTTTGTAATTCAGTTCAAGTGTAACGGTTTTTACATTCCCTCTATAAGTGACACCTTATGAGAAGTGTCCTTTTCTGTGTGACTTATTTCACTTAGAATCGTTGTACCTAAATCCACTCATCATGCTGCTACTAGCCTTATGACATTGATTTCATGGCTGAGTGATATTCCATTGTACATAAGGACCACAACTTTTTTATCCATTTTTCGCTTTCCTGGGATATTTAAGGTGGAATGAAGTGGAGGTCCTTGTCAACAGAGCAGCCCTAAACTTTGGGGTGCTTGTGTCTTGCTGATTTTCAATTTTCCCACTTTATCCCCCCATGCGTGGAAGTGCCCTATGCTCTCTAAGCTGTGTTTTTTAGATGTTTCAGGACACACCGTACCCTTCTCCAGAGTGGCTGTTGGCAATTTACATCCCGCCCATCAGTGTAGCAAGTCTCCCATTTCTCCATGGCCTGTCCTGCATTTCTTTTTTTGACACTTTTTTCAGCATGGCCCTTTTGACCGATGGGAAGCGAGACTTCTTTGTAGCGCTGATTTTCCTTTCCAGGTTGCTTGGTTGGCCAAAAAGGGCGTATGCGTTTTTTCCTGAATATATTGAGGAAAAAACGCATACGCCCTTTTTGGCCAAGGGCATCATTGTCAACGTTTTGCCGCTTTTCATGTGCTTTAAAGGCGATTGGAATCTACCTCCTGAAATCTGTTTCCTGCAATTCTGCCTTGATTTCAATTCCTCGTCTTTGCCTTCCCTCAATATATTTGTGGACGAGAGTTATCATTTATAACTCTGCAGGTTGGTGAATTGCAGTGCCCTGAAGCTCCATTTTACAAGTCGCTTTTTTGGGAGCTGGCCGCAAAAGCGCAGGATGACTTCAGGCCCTGTTCTGGTTCCGGGGGGCAGGCTGAGCCTGTGGTTAATTCTTCTTCCTGATGGGAAAATAGAGTGACCTGTGCCTGTCCCAACACCAAGAGCTAGTCTCTCATTGGTTCCCCGTCTTCCCGTTCATCCTCAGGACAAATTGCAACCTGTACGGAACAGGAGGTTAAAGGTGCTGATGCTCCAAGTAGGGAGATTGCTAGTAAAGTGGCTGGAATGGCGAACCCGAGCACAAGGAGATGAGAAATGAGGTGCGTTTTAGAAACCTTTCCCCATCACACGGTGTACCATCTTCTGGGTTTCTCATGCATGTTTTCGATGTAGGAAGATGCCCTTGAACCTGGAGATTTGGGACCCATGCGATGGGTAGCACGCAGTATTACTTTAAAGGGTCTGCGTTTGCTCACCCAACCTCACCAAACCTCTCAGCCCCAAGAGTGTCCACCCTTATGTCTCATCCAGCTGTGGGTCTAGATATGGTCAATCCAGGTTGCATCACAGCCCCTGAACGAATTGTGTAAGAATTTCTCTCTCTTTCCCTGTCTTTGTTTCATGGATTTTTAAAAGTAATTTATTTTTATAATGGGGTTTAGCTGCTTTTCACGGCTGTGTTTATGCCGCTTTACACCCACTTGACACTCTAACACAGAGATATCAATACATAGGTTTTAAGATTATTACTAGTCAGATATATTCTTGTGCGGTGAATCGGGCGTGTTGAGTCCAGTTCTCTGAGCAAGGAGTAGGTCTTGTCTATTACATATTGGGTTTATGGAACGGTATCTGAGCTAATTTGAAACTCTTGTTTTATGTATCACCCCACCTCACCTTTCGCGTTAAGCAGCCATAGTGTGTTTTCTGCATGTGTGACTCTGTTCTGTTTTGTAATTCAGTTCAAGTGTAACGGTTTTTACATTCCCTCTATAAGTGACACCTTATGAGAAGTGTCCTTTTCTGTGTGACTTATTTCACTTAGAATCATCTTACCTAAATCCACTCATCATGCTGCTACTAGCCTTATGACATTGATTTCATGGCTGAGTGATATTCCATTGTACATAAGGACCACAACTTTTTTATCCATTTTTCGCTTTCCTGGGATATTTAAGGTGGAATGAAGTGGAGGTCCTTGTCAACAGAGCAGCCCTAAACATTGGGGTGCTTGTGTCTTGCTGATTTTCAATTTGCCCACTTTATCCCCCCATGCGTGCAAGTGCCCTATGCTCTCTAAGCTGTGTTTTTTAGATGTTTCAGGACACACCGTACCCTTCTCCAGAGTGGCTGTTGGCAATTTACATCCCGCCTATCAGTGTAGCAAGGCTCCCATTTCTCCATGGCCTGTCCTGCATTTCTGGTTTTGACCCTTTTTTCAGCATGGCCCTTTCGACCGATGGGAAGCGAGACTTCTTTGTAGCGCTGATTTGCCTTTCCAGGTTGCTTGGTTGGCCAAAAAGGGCGCATGCGTTTTTTCCTGAATATATTCAGGAAAAAACGCATGCGCCCTTTTTGGCCAAGGGCATCATTGTGAACGTGTTACCGCTTTTCATGTGCTTTAAAGGCGATTCGAATCTACCTCCTGAAATCTGTTTCCTGCAATTCTGCCTTGATTTCAAATCCTGTTCTTTGCCTTCCCTCAATATATTTGTGGATGAGAGTTATCATTTATAACTCTGCAGGTTTGTGAATTGCAGTGCCCTGAAGCTCCATTTTACAAGTCGCTTTTTTGGGAGCTGGCCGCAAAAGCGCAAGATGGCTTCAGGCCCTGTTCTGGTTCCGGGGGGCAGGCTGAGCCTGTGGTTAATTCTTCTTCCTGATGGGAAAATAGAGTGACCTCTGCCTGTCCCAAAACCAAGAGCTAGTCTCTCATTGGTTCCCCGTCTTCCCGTTCATCCTCAGGACAAATTGCAACCTGTACGGAACAGGAGGTTAAAGGTGCTGAGGCTCCAAGTAGGGAGATTGCTAGTAAAGTGGCTGGAATGGCGAACCCGAGCACAAGGAGATGAGAAATGAGGTGCGTTTTAGAAACCTTTCCCCATCACACGGTGTACCATCTTCTGGGTTTCTCATGCATGTTTTCGATGTAGGAAGATGCCCTTGAACCTGGAGATTTGGGACCCATGCGATGGGTAGCACGCAGTATTACTTTAAAGGGTCTGCGTTTGCTCACCCAACCTCACCAAACCTCTCAGCCCCAAGAGTGTCCACCCTTATGTCTCATCCAGCTGTGGGTCTTGATATGGTCAATCCAGGTTGCATCACAGCCCCTGAACGAATTGTGTAAGACTTTCTCTGTCTTTCCCTGTCTTTGTTTCATGGGTTTTTAAAAGTAATTTATTTTTATAATGGGGTTTAGCTGCTTTTTACGGCTGTGTTTATGCCGCTTTACACCCACTTGACACACTAACAGAGAGATATCAATACATAGGTTTTAAGATTAATACTAGTCAGATATATTCTTGTGCGGTGAATCGGGCGTGTTGAGTCCAGTTCTCTGAGCAAGGAGTAGGTCTTGTCTATTACATATTGGGTTTATGGAACGGAATCTGAGCTAATTTGAAACTCTTGTTTTATGTATCACCCCACCTCACCTTTCCCGTTAAGCAGCCATAGTGTGTTTTCTGCATGTGTGACTCTGTTCTGTTTTGTAATTCAGTTCAAGTGTAACGGTTTTTACATTCCCTCTATAAGTGACACCTTATGAGAAGTGTCCTTTTCTGTGTGAGTTATTTCACTTAGAATCGTCTTACCTAAATCGACTCATTATGCTGCTACTAGCCTTATGACATTGATTTCATGGCTGAGTGATATTCCATTGTACATAAGGACCACAACTTTTTTATCCATTTTTCTCTTTCCTGGGATATTTAAGGTGGAATGAAGTGGAGGTCCTTGTCAACAGAGCAGCCCTAAACTTTGGGGTGCTTGTGTCTTGCTGATTTTCAATTTTCCCACTTTATCCCCCCATGCGTGGAAGTGCCCTATGCTCTCTAAGCTGTGTTTTTTAGATGTCTCAGGACACACCGTACCCTTCTCCAGAGTGGCTGTTGGCAATTTACATCCCGCCCATCAGTGTAGCAAGGCTCCCATTTCTCCATGGCCTGTCCTGCATTTCTGGTTTTGACCCTTTTTTCAGCATGGCCCTTTCGACCGATGGGAAGCGAGACTTCTTTGTAGCGCTGATTTGCCTTTCCAGGTTGCTTGGTTGGCCAAAAAGGGCGCATGCGTTTTTTCCTGAATATATTCAGGAAAAAACGCATGCGCCCTTTTTGGCCAAGGGCATCATTGTGAACGTGTTACCGCTTTTCATGTGCTTTAAAGGCGATTCGAATCTACCTCCTGAAATCTGTTTCCTGCAATTCTGCCTTGATTTCAAATCCTGTTCTTTGCCTTCCCTCAATATATTTGTGGATGAGAGTTATCATTTATAACTCTGCAGGTTTGTGAATTGCAGTGCCCTGAAGCTCCATTTTACAAGTCGCTTTTTTGGTAGCTGGCCGCAAAAGCGCAAGATGGCTTCAGGCCCTGTTCTGGTTCCGGGGGGCAGGCTGAGCCTGTGGTTAATTCTTCTTCCTGATGGGAAAATAGAGTGACCTCTGCCTGTCCCAAAACCAAGAGCTAGTCTCTCATTGGTTCCCCGTCTTCCCGTTCATCCTCAGGACAAATTGCAACCTGTACGGAACAGGAGGTTAAAGGTGCTGAGGCTCCAAGTAGGGAGATTGCTAGTAAAGTGGCTGGAATGGCGAACCCGAGCACAAGGAGATGAGAAATGAGGTGCGTTTTAGAAACCTTTCCCCATCACACGGTGTACCATCTTCTGGGTTTCTCATGCATGTTTTCGATGTAGGAAGATGCCCTTGAACCTGGAGATTTGGGACCCATGCGATGGGTAGCACGCAGTATTACTTTAAAGGGTCTGCGTTTGCTCACCCAACCTCACCAAACCTCTCAGCCCCAAGAGTGTCCACCCTTATGTCTCATCCAGCTGTGGGTCTAGATATGGTCAATCCAGGTTGCATCACAGCCCCTGAACGAATTGTGTAAGACTTTCTCTGTCTTTCCCTGTCTTTGTTTCATGGGTTTTTAAAAGTAATTTATTTTTATAATGGGGTTTAGCTGCTTTTCACGGCTGTGTTTATGCCGCTTTACACCCACTTGACACACTAACAGAGAGATATCAATACATAGGTTTTAAGATTAATACTAGTCAGATATATTCTTGTGCGGTGAATCGGGCGTGTTGAGTCCAGTTCTCTGAGCAAGGCGTAGGTCTTGTCTATTACATATTGGGTTTATGGAACGGAATCTGAGCTAATTTGAAACTCTTGTTTTATGTATCACCCCACCTCACCTTTCCCGTTAAGCAGCCATAGTGTGTTTTCTGCATGTGTGACTCCGTTCTGTTTTGTAATTCAGTTCAAGTGTAACGGTTTTTACATTCCCTCTATAAGTGACACCTTATGAGAAGTGTCCTTTTCTGTGTGAGTTATTTCACTTAGAATCGTCTTACCTAAATCGACTCATTATGCTGCTACTAGCCTTATGACATTGATTTCATGGCTGAGTGATATTCCATTGTACATAAGGACCACAACTTTTTTATCCATTTTTCTCTTTCCTGGGATATTTAAGGTGGAATGAAGTGGAGGTCCTTGTCAACAGAGCAGCCCTAAACTTTGGGGTGCTTGTGTCTTGCTGATTTTCAATTTTCCCACTTTATCCCCCCATGCGTGGAAGTGCCCTATGCTCTCTAAGCTGTGTTTTTTAGATGTCTCAGGACACACCGTACCCTTCTCCAGAGTGGCTGTTGGCAATTTACATCCCGCCCATCAGTGTAGCAAGGCTCCCATTTCTCCATGGCCTGTCCTGCATTTCTGGTTTTGACCCTTTTTTCAGCATGGCCCTTTCGACCGATGGGAAGCGAGACTTCTTTGTAGCGCTGATTTGCCTTTCCAGGTTGCTTGGTTGGCCAAAAAGGGCGCATGCGTTTTTTCCTGAATATATTCAGGAAAAAACGCATGCGCCCTTTTTGGCCAAGGGCATCATTGTGAACGTGTTACCGCTTTTCATGTGCTTTAAAGGCGATTCGAATCTACCTCCTGAAATCTGTTTCCTGCAATTCTGCCTTGATTTCAAATCCTCTTCTTTGCCTTCCCTCAATATATTTGTGGATGAGAGTTATCATTTATAACTCTGCAGGTTTGTGAATTGCAGTGCCCTGAAGCTCCATTTTACAAGTCGCTTTTTTGGGAGCTGGCCGCAAAAGCGCAAGATGGCTTCAGGCCCTGTTCTGGTTCCGGGGGGCAGGCTGAGCCTGTGGTTAATTCTTCTTCCTGATGGGAAAATAGAGTGACCTCTGCCTGTCCCAAAACCAAGAGCTAGTCTCTCATTGGTTCCCCGACTTCCCGTTCATCCTCAGGACAAATTGCAACCTGTACGGAACAGGAGGTTAAAGGTGCTGAGGCTCCAAGTAGGGAGATTGCTAGTAAAGTGGCTGGAATGGCGAACCCGAGCACAAGGAGATGAGAAATGAGGTGCGTTTTAGAAACCTTTCCCCATCACACGGTGTACCATCTTCTGGGTTTCTCATGCATGTTTTCGATGTAGGAAGATGCCCTTGAACCTGGAGATTTGGGACCCATGCGATGGGTAGCACGCAGTATTACTTTAAAGGGTCTGCGTTTGCTCACCCAACCTCACCAAACCTCTCAGCCCCAAGAGTGTCCACCCTTATGTCTCATCCAGCTGTGGGTCTAGATATGGTCAATCCAGGTTGCATCACAGCCCCTGAACGAATTGTGTAAGACTTTCTCTGTCTTTCCCTGTCTTTGTTTCATGGGTTTTTAAAAGTAATTTATTTTTATAATGGGGTTTAGCTGCTTTTCACGGCTGTGTTTATGCCGCTTTACACCCACTTGACACACTAACAGAGAGATATCAATACATAGGTTTTAAGATTAATACTAGTCAGATATATTCTTGTGCGGTGAATCGGGCGTGTTGAGTCCAGTTCTCTGAGCAAGGCGTAGGTCTTGTCTATTACATATTGGGTTTATGGAACGGAATCTGAGCTAATTTGAAACTCTTGTTTTATGTATCACCCCACCTCACCTTTCCCGTTAAGCAGCCATAGTGTGTTTTCTGCATGTGTGACTCCGTTCTGTTTTGTAATTCAGTTCAAGTGTAACGGTTTTTACATTCCCTCTATAAGTGACACCTTATGAGAAGTGTCCTTTTCTGTGTGAGTTATTTCACTTAGAATCGTCTTACCTAAATCGACTCATTATGCTGCTACTAGCCTTATGACATTGATTTCATGGCTGAGTGATATTCCATTGTACATAAGGGCCACAACTTTTTTATCCATTTTTCTCTTTCCTGGGATATTTAAGGTGGAATGAAGTGGAGGTCCTTGTCAACAGAGCAGCCCTAAACTTTGGGGTGCTTGTGTCTTGCTGATTTTCAATTTTCCCACTTTATCCCCCCATGCGTGGAAGTGCCCTATGCTCTCTAAGCTGTGTTTTTTAGATGTCTCAGGACACACCGTACCCTTCTCCAGAGTGGCTGTTGGCAGTTTACATCCCGCCCATCAGTGTAGCAAGGCTCCCATTTCTCCATGGCCTGTCCTGCATTTCTGGTTTTGACCCTTTTTTCAGCATGGCCCTTTCGACCGATGGGAAGCGAGACTTCTTTGTAGCGCTGATTTGCCTTTCCAGGTTGCTTGGTTGGCCAAAAAGGGCGCATGCGTTTTTTCCTGAATATATTCAGGAAAAAACGCATGCGCCCTTTTTGGCCAAGGGCATCATTGTGAACGTGTTACCGCTTTTCATGTGCTTTAAAGGCGATTCGAATCTACCTCCTGAAATCTGTTTCCTGCAATTCTGCCTTGATTTCAAATCCTCTTCTTTGCCTTCCCTCAATATATTTGTGGATGAGAGTTATCATTTATAACTCTGCAGGTTTGTGAATTGCAGTGCCCTGAAGCTCCATTTTACAAGTCGCTTTTTTGGGAGCTGGCCGCAAAAGCGCAAGATGGCTTCAGGCCCTGTTCTGGTTCCGGGGGGCAGGCTGAGCCTGTGGTTAATTCTTCTTCCTGATGGGAAAATAGAGTGACCTCTGCCTGTCCCAAAACCAAGAGCTAGTCTCTCATTGGTTCCCCGTCTTCCCGTTCATCCTCAGGACAAATTGCAACCTGTACGGAACAGGAGGTTAAAGGTGCTGAGGCTCCAAGTAGGGAGATTGCTAGTAAAGTGGCTGGAATGGCGAACCCGAGCACAAGGAGATGAGAAATGAGGTGCGTTTTAGAAACCTTTCCCCATCACACGGTGTACCATCTTCTGGGTTTCTCATGCATGTTTTCGATGTAGGAAGATGCCCTTGAACCTGGAGATTTGGGACCCATGCGATGGGTAGCACGCAGTATTACTTTAAAGGGTCTGCGTTTGCTCACCCAACCTCACCAAACCTCTCAGACCCAAGAGTGTCCACCCTTATGTCTCATCCAGCTGTGGGTCTAGATATGGTCAATCCAGGTTGCATCACAGCCCCTGAACGAATTGTGTAAGAATTTCTCTCTCTTTCCCTGTCTTTGTTTCATGGGTTTTTAAAAGTAATTTATTTTTATAATGGGGTTTAGCTGCTTTTCACGGCTGTGTTTATGCCGCTTTACACCCACTTGACACTCTAACACAGAGATATCAATACATAGGTTTTAAGATTATTACTAGTCAGATATATTCTTGTGCGGTGAATCGGGCGTGTTGAGTCCAGTTCTCTGAGCAAGGAGTAGGTCTTCTCTATTACATATTGGGTTTATGGAACGGTATCTGAGCTAATTTGAAACTCTTGTTTTATGTATCACCCCACCTCACCTTTCGCGTTAAGCAGCCATAGTGTCTTTTCTGCATGTGTGACTCTGTTCTGTTTTGTAATTCAGTTCAAGTGTAACGGTTTTTACATTCCCTCTATAAGTGACACCTTATGAGAAGTGTCCTTTTCTGTGTGACTTATTTCACTTAGAATCGTCTTACCTAAATCCACTCATCATGCTGCTACTAGCCTTATGACATTGATTTCATGGCTGAGTGATATTCCATTGTACATAAGGACCACAACTTTTTTATCCATTTTTCGCTTTCCTGGGATATTTAAGGTGGAATGAAGTGGAGGTCCTTGTCAACAGAGCAGCCCTAAACTTTGGGGTGCTTGTGTCTTGTTGATTTTCAATTTTCCCACTTTATCTCCCCATGCGTGGAAGTGCCCTATGCTCTCTAAGCTGTGTTTTTTAGATGTTTCAGGACACACCGTACACTTCTCCAGAGTGGCTGTTGGCAATTTACATCCCGCCCATCAGTGTAGCAAGGCTCCCATTTCTCCATGGCCTGTCCTGCATTTCTGGTTTTGACACTTTTTTCAGCATGGCCCTTTCGACCGATGTGAAGCGAGACTTCTTTGTAGCGCTGATTTGCCTTTCCAGGTTGCTTGGTTGGCCAAAAAGGGCGCATGCGTTTTTTCCTGAATATATTCAGGAAAAAACGCATGCGCCCTTTTTGGCCAAGGGCATCATTGTGAACGTGTTACCGCTTTTCATGTGCTTTAAAGGCGATTCGAATCTACCTCCTGAAATCTGTTTCCTGCAATTCTGCCTTGATTTCAAATCCTCTTCTTTGCCTTCCCTCAATATATTTGTGGATGAGAGTTATCATTTATAACTCTGCAGGTTTGTGAATTGCAGTGCCCTGAAGCTCCATTTTACAAGTCGCTTTTTTGGGAGCTGGCCGCAAAAGCGCAAGATGGCTTCAGGCCCTGTTCTGGTTCCGGGGGGCAGGCTGAGCCTGTGGTTAATTCTTCTTCCTGATGGGAAAATAGAGTGACCTCTGCCTGTCCCAAAACCAAGAGCTAATCTCTCATTGGTTCCCCGTCTTCCCGTTCATCCTCAGGACAAATTGCAACCTGTACGGAACAGGAGGTTAAAGGTGCTGAGGCTCCAAGTAGGGAGATTGCTAGTAAAGTGGCTGGAATGGCGAACCCGAGCACAAGGAGATGAGAAATGAGGTGCGTTTTAGAAACCTTTCCCCATCACACGGTGTACCATCTTCTGGGTTTCTCATGCATGTTTTCGATGTAGGAAGATGCCCTTGAACCTGGAGATTTGGGACCCATGCGATGGGTAGCACGCAGTATTACTTTAAAGGGTCTGCGTTTGCTCACCCAACCTCACCAAACCTCTCAGCCCCAAGAGTGTCCACCCTTATGTCTCATCCAGCTGTGGGTCTAGATAGGGTCAATCCAGGTTGCATCACAGCCCCTGAACGAATTGTGTAAGAATTTCTCTCTCTTTCCCTGTCTTTGTTTCATGGTTTTTTAAAAGTAATTTTTTTTTATAATGGGGTTTAGCTGCTTTTCACGGCTGTGTTTATGCCGCTTTACACCCACTTGACACTCTAACAGAGAGATATCAATACATAGGTTTTAAGATTATTACTACTCAGATATATTCTTGTGCGGTGAATCGGGCGTGTTGAGTCCAGTTCTCTGAGCAAGGAGTAGGTCTTGTCTATTACATATTGGGTTTATGGAACGGTATCTGAGCTAATTTGAAACTCTTGTTTTATGTATCACCCCACCTCACCTTTCGCGTTAAGCAGCCATAGTGTGTTTTCTGCATGTGTGACTCTGTTCTGTTTTGTAATTCAGTTCAAGTGTAACGGTTTTTACATTCCCTCTATAAGTGACACCTTATGAGAAGTGTCCTTTTCTCTGTGACTTATTTCACTTAGAATCGTCGTACCTAAATCCACTCATCATGCTGCTACTAGCCTTATGACATTGATTTCATGGCTGAGTGATATTCCATTGTACATAAGGACGACAACTTTTTTATCCATTTTTCGCTTTCCTGGGATATTTAAGGTGGAATGAAGTGGAGGTCCTTGTCAAAAGAGCAGCCCTAAACTTTGGGGTGCTTGTGTCTTGCTGATTTTCAATTTTCCCACTGTATCCCCCCATGCGTGGAAGTGCCCTATGCTCTCTAAGCTGTGTTTTTTAGATGTTTCAGGACACACCGTACCCTTCTCCAGAGTGGCTGTTGGCAATTTACATCCCGCCCATCAGTGTAGCAAGGCTCCCATTTCTCCATGGCCTGTCCTGCATTTCTGGTTTTGACCCTTTTTTCGGCATGGCCCTTTCGACCGATGGGAAGCGAGACTTCTTTGTAGCGCTGATTTGCCTTTCCAGGTTGCTTGGTTGGCCAAAAAGGGCGCATGCGTTTTTTCCTGAATATATTCAGGAAAAAACGCATACGCCCTTTTTGGCCAAGGGCATCATTGTCAACGTTTTGCCGCTTTTCATGTGCTTTAAAGGCGATTCGAATCTACCTCCTGAAATCTGTTTCCTGCAATTCTGCCTTGATTTCAAATCCTCTTCTTTGTCTTCCCTCAATATATTTGTGGACGAGAGTTATCATTTATAACTCTGCAGGTTGGTGAATTGCAGTGCCCTGAAGCTCCATTTTACAAGTCGCTGTTTTGGGAGCTGGCCGCAAAAGCGCAGGATGGCTTCAGGCCCTGTTCTGGTTCCGGGGGGCAGGCTGAGCCTGTGGTTAATTCTTCTTCCTGATGGGAAAATAGAGTGACCTGTGCCTGTCCCAACACCAAGAGCTAGTCTCTCATTGGTTCCCCGTCTTCCCGTTCATCCTCAGGACAAATTGCAACCTGTACGGAACAGGAGGTTAAAGGTGCTGATGCTCCAAGTAGGGAGATTGCTAGTAAAGTGGCTGGAATTGCGAACCCGAGCACAAGGAGATGAGAAATGAGGTGCGTTTTAGAAACCTTTCCCCATCACACGGTGTACCATCTTCTGGGTTTCTCATGCATGTTTTCGATGTAGGAAGATGCCCTTGAACCTGGAGATTTGGGACCCATGCGATGGGTAGCACGCAGTATTACTTTAAAGGGTCTGCGTTTGCTCACCCAACCTCACCAAACCTCTCAGCCCCAAGAGTGTCCACCCTTATGTCTCATCCAGCTGTGGGTCTAGATATGGTCAATCCAGGTTGCATCACAGCCCCTGAACGAATTGTGTAAGAATTTCTCTCTCTTTCCCTGTCTTTGTTTCATGGGTTTTTAAAAGTAATTTATTTTTATAATGGGGTTTAGCTGCTTTTCACGGCTGTGTTTATGCCGCTTTACACCCACTTGACACTCTAACAGAGAGATATCAATACATAGGTTTTAAGATTATTACTAGTGAGATATATTCTTCTGCGGTGAATCGGGCGTGTTGAGTCCAGTTCTCTGAGCAAGGAGTAGGTCTTCTCTATTACATATTGGGTTTATGGAACGGTATCTGAGCTAATTTGAAACTCTTGTTTTATGTATCACCCCACCTCACCTTTCGCGTTAAGCAGCCATAGTGTGTTTTCTGCATGTGTGACTCTGTTCTGTTTTGTAATTCAGTTCAAGTGTAACGGTTTTTACATTCCCTCTATAAGTGACACCTTATGAGAAGTGTCCTTTTCTGTGTGACTTATTTCACTTAGAATCGTCTTACCTAAATCCACTCATCATGCTGCTACTAGCCTTATGACATTGATTTCATGGCTGAGTGATATTCCATTGTACATAAGGACCACAACTTTTTTATCCATTTTTCGCTTTCCTGGGATATTTAAAGTGGAATGAAGTGGAGGTCCTTGTCAACAGAGCAGCCCTAAACTTTGGGGTGCTTGTGTCTTGCTGATTTTCAATTTTCCCACTTTATCTCCCCATGCGTGGAAGTGCCCTATGCTCTCTAAGCTGTGTTTTTTAGATGTTTCAGGACACACCGTACACTTCTCCAGAGTGGCTGTTGGCAATTTACATCCCGCCCATCAGTGTAGCAAGGCTCCCATTTCTCCATGGCCTGTCCTGCATTTCTGGTTTTGACCCTTTTTTCAGCATGGCCCTTTCGACCGATGGGAAGCGAGACTTCTTTGTAGCGCTGATTTGCCTTTCCAGGTTGCTTGGTTTGCCAAAAAGGGCGCATGCGTTTTTTCCTGAATATATTCAGGAAAAAACGCATGCGCCCTTTTTGGCCAAGGGCATCATTGTGAACGTGTTACCGCTTTTCATGTGCTTTAAAGGCGATTCGAATCTACCTCCTGAAATCTGTTTCCTGCAATTCTGCCTTGATTTCAAATCCTCTTCTTTGCCTTCCCTCAATATATTTGTGGATGAGAGTTATCATTTATAACTCTGCAGGTTTGTGAATTGCAGTGCCCTGAAGCTCCATTTTACAAGTCGCTTTTTTGGGAGCTGGCCGCAAAAGCGCAAGATGGCTTCAGGCCCTGTTCTGGTTCCGGGGGGCAGGCTGAGCCTGTGGTTAATTCTTCTTCCTGATGGGAAAATAGAGTGACCTCTGCCTGTCCCAAAACAAAGAGCTAGTCTCTCATTGGTTCCCCGTCTTCCCGTTCATCCTCAGGACAAATTGCAACCTGTACGGAACAGGAGGTTAAAGGTGCTGAGGCTCCAAGTAGGGAGATTGCTAGTAAAGTGGCTGGAATGGCGAACCCGAGCACAAGGAGATGAGAAATGAGGTGCGTTTTAGAAACCTTTCCCCATCACACGGTGTACCATCTTCTGGGTTTCTCATGCATGTTTTCGATGTAGGAAGATGCCCTTGAACCTGGAGATTTGGGACCCATGCGATGGGTAGCACGCAGTATTACTTTAAAGGGTCTGCGTTTGCTCACCCAACCTCACCAAACCTCTCAGCCCCAAGAGTGTCCACCCTTATGTCTCATCCAGCTGTGGGTCTAGATATGGTCAATCCAGGTTGCATCACAGCCCCTGAACGAATTGTGTAAGAATTTCTCTCTCTTTCCCTGTCTTTGTTTCATGGGTTTTTAAAAGTAATTTTTTTTTATAATGGGGTTTAGCTGCTTTTCACGGCTGTGTTTATGCCGCTTTACACCCACTTGACACTCTAACAGAGAGATATCAATACATAGGTTTTAAGATTATTACTAGTCAGATATATTCTTGTGCGGTGAATCGGGCGTGTTGAGTCCAGTTCTCTGAGCAAGGAGTAGGTCTTGTCTATTACATATTGGGTTTATGGAACGGTATCTGAGCTAATTTGAAACTCTTGTTTTATGTATCACCCCACCTCACCTTTCGCGTTAAGCAGCCATAGTGTGTTTTCTGCATGTGTGACTCTGTTCTGTTTTGTAATTCAGTTCAAGTGTAACGGTTTTTACATTCCCTCTATAAGTGACACCTTATGAGAAGTGTCCTTTTCTGTGTGACTTATTTCACTTAGAATCGTCGTACCTAAATCCACTCATCATGCTGCTACTAGCCTTATGACATTGATTTCATGGCTGAGTGATATTCCATTGTACATAAGGACGACAACTTTTTTATCCATTTTTCGCTTTCCTGGGATATTTAAGGTGGAATGAAGTGGAGGTCCTTGTCAACAGAGCAGCCCTAAACTTTGGGGTGCTTGTGTCTTGCTGATTTTCAATTTTCCCACTTTATCTCCCCATGCGTGGAAGTGCCCTATGCTCTCTAAGCTGTGTTTTTTAGATGTTTCAGGACACACCGTACACTTCTCCAGAGTGGCTGTTGGCAATTTACATCCCGCCCATCAGTGTAGCAAGGCTCCCATTTCTCCATGGCCTGTCCTGCATTTCTGGTTTTGACACTTTTTTCGGCATGGCCCTTTTGACCGATGGGAAGCGAGACTTCTTTGTAGCGCTGATTTGCCTTTCCAGGTTGCTTGGTTGGCCAAAAAGGGCGTATGCGTTTTTTCCTGAATATATTCAGGAAAAAACGCATACGCCCTTTTTGGCCAAGGGCATCATTGTCAACGTTTTGCCGCTTTTCATGTGCTTTAAAGGCGATTCGAATCTACCTCCTGAAATCTGTTTCCTGCAATTCTGCCTTGATTTCAAATCCTCTTCTTTGCCTTCCCTCAATATATTTGTGGACGAGAGTTATCATTTATAACTCTGCAGGTTTGTGAATTGCAGTGCCCTGAAGCTCCATTTTACAAGTCGCTTTTTTGGGAGCTGGCCGCAAAAGCGCAGGATGGCTTCAGGCCCTGTTCTGGTTCCGGGGGGCAGGCTGAGCCTGTGGTTAATTCTTCTTCCTGATGGGAAAATAGAGTGACCTGTGCCTGTCCCAACACCAAGAGCTAGTCTCTCATTGGTTCCCCGTCTTCCCGTTCATCCTCAGGACAAATTGCAACCTGTACGGAACAGGAGGTTAAAGGTGCTGATGCTCCAAGTAGGGAGATTGCTAGTAAAGTGGCTGGAATGGCGAACCCGAGCACAAGGAGATGAGAAATGAGGTGCGTTTTAGAAACCTTTCCCCATCACACGGTGTACCATCTTCTGGGTTTCTCATGCATGTTTTCGATGTAGGAAGATGCCCTTGAACCTGGAGATTTGGGACCCATGCGATGGGTAGCACGCAGTATTACTTTAAAGGGTCTGCGTTTGCTCACCCAACCTCACCAAACCTCTCAGCCCCAAGAGTGTCCACCCTTATGTCTCATCCAGCTGTGGGTCTAGATATGGTCAATCCAGGTTGCATCACAGCCCCTGAACGAATTGTGTAAGAATTTCTCTCTCTTTCCCTGTCTTTGTTTCATGGGTTTTTAAAAGTAATTTATTTTTATAATGGGGTTTAGCTGCTTTTCACGGCTGTGTTTATGCCGCTTTACACCCACTTGACACTCTAACAGAGAGATATCAATACATAGGTTTTAAGATTATTACTAGTCAGATATATTCTTGTGCGGTGAATCGGGCGTGTTGAGTCCAGTTCTCTGAGCAAGGAGTAGGTCTTGTCTATTACATATTGGGTTTATGGAACGGTATCTGAGCTAATTTGAAACTCTTGTTTTATGTATCACCCCACCTCACCTTTCGCGTTAAGCAGCCATAGTGTGTTTTCTGCATGTGTGACTCTGTTCTGTTTTGTAATTCAGTTCAAGTGTAACGGTTTTTACATTCCCTCTATAAGTGACACCTTATGAGAAGTATCCTTTTCTGTGTGACTTATTTCACTTAGAATCGTCGTACCTAAATCCACTCATCATGCTGCTACTAGCCTTATGACATTGATTTCATGGCTGAGTGATATTCCATTGTACATAAGGACCACAACTTTTTTATCCATTTTTCGCTTTCCTGGGATATTTAAGGTGGAATGAAGTGGAGGTCCTTGTCAACAGAGCAGCCCTAAACTTTGGGGTGCTTGTGTCTTGCTGATTTTCAATTTTCCCACTTTATCTCCCCATGCGTGGAAGTGCCCTATGCTCTCTAAGCTGTGTTTTTTAGATGTTTCAGGACACACCGTACACTTCTCCAGAGTGGCTGTTGGCAATTTACATCCCGCCCATCAGTGTAGCAAGGCTCCCATTTCTCCATGGCCTGTCCTGCATTTCTGGTTTTGACACTTTTTTCGGCATGGCCCTTTTGACCGATGGGAAGCGAGACTTCTTTGTAGCGCTGATTTGCCTTTCCAGGTTGCTTGGTTGGCCAAAAAGGGCGTATGCGTTTTTTCCTGAATATATTCAGGAAAAAACGCATACGCCCTTTTTGGCCAAGGGCATCATTGTCAACGTTTTGCCGCTTTTCATGTGCTTTAAAGGCGATTCGAATCTACCTCCTGAAATCTGTTTCCTGCAATTCTGCCTTGATTTCAAATCCTCTTCTTTGCCTTCCCTCAATATATTTGTGGACGAGAGTTATCATTTATAACTCTGCAGGTTTGTGAATTGCAGTGCCCTGAAGCTCCATTTTACAAGTCGCTTTTTTGGGAGCTGGCCGCAAAAGCGCAGGATGGCTTCAGGCCCTGTTCTGGTTCCGGGGGGCAGGCTGAGCCTGTGGTTAATTCTTCTTCCTGATGGGAAAATAGAGTGACCTGTGCCTGTCCCAACACCAAGAGCTAGTCTCTCATTGGTTCCCCGTCTTCCCGTTCATCCTCAGGACAAATTGCAACCTGTACGGAACAGGAGGTTAAAGGTGCTGATGCTCCAAGTAGGGAGATTGCTAGTAAAGTGGCTGGAATGGCGAACCCGAGCACAAGGAGATGAGAAATGAGGTGCGTTTTAGAAACCTTTCCCCATCACACGGTGTACCATCTTCTGGGTTTCTCATGCATGTTTTCGATGTAGGAAGATGCCCTTGAACCTGGAGATTTGGGACCCATGCGATGGGTAGCACGCAGTATTACTTTAAAGGGTCTGCGTTTGCTCACCCAACCTCACCAAACCTCTCAGCCCCAAGAGTGTCCACCCTTATGTCTCATCCAGCTGTGGGTCTAGATATGGTCAATCCAGGTTGCATCACAGCCCCTGAACGAATTGTGTAAGAATTTCTCTCTCTTTCCCTGTCTTTGTTTCATGGGTTTTTAAAAGTAATTTATTTTTATAATGGGGTTTAGCTGCTTTTCACGGCTGTGTTTATGCCGCTTTACACCCACTTGACACTCTAACAGAGAGATATCAATACATAGGTTTTAAGATTATTACTAGTCAGATATATTCTTGTGCGGTGAAGCGGGCGTGTTGAGTCCAGTTCTCTGAGCAAGGAGTAGGTCTTGTCTATTACATATTGGGTTTATGGAACGGTATCTGAGCTAATTTGAAACTCTTGTTTTATGTATCACCCCACCTCACCTTTCGCGTTAAGCAGCCATAGTGTGTTTTCTGCATGTGTGACTCTGTTCTGTTTTGTAATTCAGTTCAAGTGTAACGGTTTTTACATTCCCTCTATAAGTGACACCTTATGAGAAGTGTCCTTTTCTGTGTGACTTATTTCACTTAGAATCGTCGTACCTAAATCCACTCATCATGCTGCTACTAGCCTTATGACATTGATTTCATGGCTGAGTGATATTCCATTGTACATAAGGACCACAACTTTTTTATCCATTTTTCGCTTTCCTGGGATATTTAAGGTGGAATGAAGTGGAGGTCCTTGTCAACAGAGCAGCCCTAAACTTTGGGGTGCTTGTGTCTTGCTGATTTTCAATTTTCCCACTTTATCTCCCCATGCGTGGAAGTGCCCTATGCTCTCTAAGCTGTGTTTTTTAGATGTTTCAGGACACACCGTACACTTCTCCAGAGTGGCTGTTGGCAATTTACATCCCGCCCATCAGTGTAGCAAGGCTCCCATTTCTCCATGGCCTGTCCTGCATTTCTGGTTTTGACACTTTTTTCGGCATGGCCCTTTTGACCGATGGGAAGCGAGACTTCTTTGTAGCGCTGATTTGCCTTTCCAGGTTGCTTGGTTGGCCAAAAAGGGCGTATGCGTTTTTTCCTGAATATATTCAGGAAAAAACGCATACGCCCTTTTTGGCCAAGGGCATCATTGTCAACGTTTTGCCGCTTTTCATGTGCTTTAAAGGCGATTCGAATCTACCTCCTGAAATCTGTTTCCTGCAATTCTGCCTTGATTTCAAATCCTCTTCTTTGCCTTCCCTCAATATATTTGTGGACGAGAGTTATCATTTATAACTCTGCAGGTTTGTGAATTGCAGTGCCCTGAAGCTCCATTTTACAAGTCGCTTTTTGGGGAGCTGGCCGCAAAAGCGCAGGATGGCTTCAGGCCCTGTTCTGGTTCCGGGGGGCAGGCTGAGCCTGTGGTTAATTCTTCTTCCTGATGGGAAAATAGAGTGACCTGTGCCTGTCCCAACACCAAGAGCTAGTCTCTCATTGGTTCCCCGTCTTCCCGTTCATCCTCAGGACAAATTGCAACCTGTACGGAACAGGAGGTTAAAGGTGCTGAGGCTCCAAGTAGGGAGATTGCTAGTAAAGTGGCTGGAATGGCGAACCCGAGCACAAGGAGATGAGAAATGAGGTGCGTTTTAGAAACCTTTCCCCATCACACGGTGTACCATTTTCTGGGTTTCTCATGCATGTTTTCGATGTAGGAAGATGCCCTTGAACCTGGAGATTTGGGACCCATGCGATGGGTAGCACGCAGTATTACTTTAAAGGGTCTGCGTTTGCTCACCCAACCTCACCAAACCTCTCAGCCCCAAGAGTGTCCACCCTTATGTCTCATCCAGCTGTGGGTCTAGATATGGTCAATCCAGGTTGCATCACAGCCCCTGAACGAATTGTGTAAGAATTTCTCTCTCTTTCCCTGTCTTTGTTTCATGGGTTTTTAAAAGTAATTTATTTTTATAATGGGGTTTAGCTGCTTTTCACGGCTGTGTTTATGCCGCTTTACACCCACTTGACACTCTAACAGAGAGATATCAATACATAGGTTTTAAGATTATTACTAGTCAGATATATTCTTGTGCGGTGAATTGGGCGTGTTGAGTCCAGTTCTCTGAGCAAGGAGTAGGTCTTGTCTATTACATATTGGGTTTATGGAACGGTATCTGAGCTAATTTGAAACTCTTGTTTTATGTATCACCCCACCTCACCTTTCGCGTTAAGCAGCCATAGTGTGTTTTCTGCATGTGTGACTCTGTTCTGTTTTGTAATTCAGTTCAAGTGTAACGGTTTTTACATTCCCTCTATAAGTGACACCTTATGAGAAGTGTCCTTTTCTGTGTGACTTATTTCACTTAGAATCGTCTTACCTAAATCCACTCATCATGCTGCTACTAGCCTTATGACATTGATTTCATGGCTGAGTGATATTCCATTGTACATAAGGACCACAACTTTTTTATCCATTTTTCGCTTTCCTGGGATATTTAAGGTGGAATGAAGTGGAGGTCCTTGTCAACAGAGCAGCCCTAAACTTTGGGGTGCTTGTGTCTTGCTGATTTTCAATTTTCCCACTTTATCTCCCCATGCGTGGAAGTGCCCTATGCTCTCTAAGCTGTGTTTTTTAGATGTTTCAGGACACACCGTACACTTCTCCAGAGTGGCTGTTGGCAATTTACATCCCGCCCATCAGTGTAGCAAGGCTCCCATTTCTCCATGGCCTGTCCTGCATTTCTGGTTTTGACACTTTTTTCGGCATGGCCCTTTTGACCGATGGGAAGCGAGACTTCTTTGTAGCGCTGATTTGCCTTTCCAGGTTGCTTGGTTGGCCAAAAAGGGCGTATGCGTTTTTTCCTGAATATATTCAGGAAAAAACGCATACGCCCTTTTTGGCCAAGGGCATCATTGTCAACGTTTTGCCGCTTTTCATGTGCTTTAAAGGCGATTCGAATCTACCTCCTGAAATCTGTTTCCTGCAATTCTGCCTTGATTTCAAATCCTCTTCTTTGCCTTCCCTCAATATATTTGTGGACGAGAGTTATCATTTATAACTCTGCAGGTTTGTGAATTGCAGTGCCCTGAAGCTCCATTTTACAAGTCGCTTTTTGGGGAGCTGGCCGCAAAAGCGCAGGATGGCTTCAGGCCCTGTTCTGGTTCCGGGGGGCAGGCTGAGCCTGTGGTTAATTCTTCTTCCTGATGGGAAAATAGAGTGACCTGTGCCTGTCCCAACACCAAGAGCTAGTCTCTCATTGGTTCCCCGTCTTCCCGTTCATCCTCAGGACAAATTGCAACCTGTACGGAACAGGAGGTTAAAGGTGCTGAGGCTCCAAGTAGGGAGATTGCTAGTAAAGTGGCTGGAATGGCGAACCCGAGCACAAGGAGATGAGAAATGAGGTGCGTTTTAGAAACCTTTCCCCATCACACGGTGTACCATTTTCTGGGTTTCTCATGCATGTTTTCGATGTAGGAAGATGCCCTTGAACCTGGAGATTTGGGACCCATGCGATGGGTAGCACGCAGTATTACTTTAAAGGGTCTGCGTTTGCTCACCCAACCTCACCAAACCTCTCAGCCCCAAGAGTGTCCACCCTTATGTCTCATCCAGCTGTGGGTCTAGATATGGTCAATCCAGGTTGCATCACAGCCCCTGAACGAATTGTGTAAGAATTTCTCTCTCTTTCCCTGTCTTTGTTTCATGGGTTTTTAAAAGTAATTTATTTTTATAATGGGGTTTAGCTGCTTTTCACGGCTGTGTTTATGCCGCTTTACACCCACTTGACACTCTAACAGAGAGATATCAATACATAGGTTTTAAGATTATTACTAGTCAGATATATTCTTGTGCGGTGAATTGGGCGTGTTGAGTCCAGTTCTCTGAGCAAGGAGTAGGTCTTGTCTATTACATATTGGGTTTATGGAACGGTATCTGAGCTAATTTGAAACTCTTGTTTTATGTATCACCCCACCTCACCTTTCGCGTTAAGCAGCCATAGTGTGTTTTCTGCATGTGTGACTCTGTTCTGTTTTGTAATTCAGTTCAAGTGTAACGGTTTTTACATTCCCTCTATAAGTGACACCTTATGAGAAGTGTCCTTTTCTGTGTGACTTATTTCACTTAGAATCGTCTTACCTAAATCCACTCATCATGCTGCTACTAGCCTTATGACATTGATTTCATGGCTGAGTGATATTCCATTGTACATAAGGACCACAACTTTTTTATCCATTTTTCGCTTTCCTGGGATATTTAAGGTGGAATGAAGTGGAGGTCCTTGTCAACAGAGCAGCCCTAAACTTTGGGGTGCTTGTGTCTTGCTGATTTTCAATTTTCCCACTTTATCTCCCCATGCGTGGAAGTGCCCTATGCTCTCTAAGCTGTGTTTTTTAGATGTTTCAGGACACACCGTACACTTCTCCAGAGTGGCTGTTGGCAATTTACATCCCGCCCATCAGTGTAGCAAGGCTCCCATTTCTCCATGGCCTGTCCTGCATTTCTGGTTTTGACACTTTTTTCGGCATGGCCCTTTTGACCGATGGGAAGCGAGACTTCTTTGTAGCGCTGATTTGCCTTTCCAGGTTGCTTGGTTGGCCAAAAAGGGCGTATGCGTTTTTTCCTGAATATATTCAGGAAAAAACGCATACGCCCTTTTTGGCCAAGGGCATCATTGTCAACGTTTTGCCGCTTTTCATGTGCTTTAAAGGCGATTCGAATCTACCTCCTGAAATCTGTTTCCTGCAATTCTGCCTTGATTTCAAATCCTCTTCTTTGCCTTCCCTCAATATATTTGTGGACGAGAGTTATCATTTATAACTCTGCAGGTTTGTGAATTGCAGTGCCCTGAAGCTCCATTTTACAAGTCGCTTTTTTGGGAGCTGGCCGCAAAAGCGCAGGATGGCTTCAGGCCCTGTTCTGGTTCCGGGGGGCAGGCTGAGCCTGTGGTTAATTCTTCTTCCTGATGGGAAAATAGAGTGACCTGTGCCTGTCCCAACACCAAGAGCTAGTCTCTCATTGGTTCCCCGTCTTCCCGTTCATCCTCAGGACAAATTGCAACCTGTACGGAACAGGAGGTTAAAGGTGCTGAGGCTCCAAGTAGGGAGATTGCTAGTAAAGTGGCTGGAATGGCGAACCCGAGCACAAGGAGATGAGAAATGAGGTGCGTTTTAGAAACCTTTCCCCATCACACGGTGTACCATCTTCTGGGTTTCTCATGCATGTTTTCGATGTAGGAAGATGCCCTTGAACCTGGAGATTTGGGACCCATGCGATGGGTAGCACGCAGTATTACTTTAAAGGGTCTGCGTTTGCTCACCCAACCTCACCAAACCTCTCAGCCCCAAGAGTGTCCACCCTTATGTCTCATCCAGCTGTGGGTCTAGATATGGTCAATCCAGGTTGCATCACAGCCCCTGAACGAATTGTGTAAGAATTTCTCTCTCTTTCCCTGTCTTTGTTTCATGGGTTTTTAAAAGTAATTTATTTTTATAATGGGGTTTAGCTGCTTTTCACGGCTGTGTTTATGCCGCTTTACACCCACTTGACACTCTAACAGAGAGATATCAATACATAGGTTTTAAGATTATTACTAGTCAGATATATTCTTGTGCGGTGAATCGGGCGTGTTGAGTCCAGTTCTCTGAGCAAGGAGTAGGTCTTGTCTATTACATATTGGGTTTATGGAATGGTATCTGAGCTAATTTGAAACTCTTGTTTTATGTATCACCCCACCTCACCTTTCGCGTTAAGCAGCCATAGTGTGTTTTCTGCATGTGTGACTCTGTTCTGTTTTGTAATTCAGTTCAAGTGTAACGGTTTTTACATTCCCTCTATAAGTGACACCTTATGAGAAGTGTCCTTTTCTGTGTGACTTATTTCACTTAGAATCGTCTTACCTAAATCCACTCATCATGCTGCTACTAGCCTTATGACATTGATTTCATGGCTGAGTGATATTCCATTGTACATAAGGACCACAACTTTTTTATCCATTTTTTGCTTTCCTGGGATATTTAAGGTGGAATGAAGTGGAGGTCCTTGTCAACAGAGCAGCCCTAAACTATGGGGTGCTTGTGTCTTGCTGATTTTCAATTTTCCCACTTTATCCCCCCATGCGTGGAAGTGCCCTATGCTCTCTAAGCTGTGTTTTTTAGATGTTTCAGGACACACCGTACACTTCTCCAGAGTGGCTGTTGGCAATTTACATCCCGCCCATCAGTGTAGCAAGGCTCCCATTTCTCCATGGCCTGTCCTGCATTTCTGGTTTTGACACTTTTTTCAGCATGGCCCTTTTGACCGATGGGAAGCGAGACTTCTTTGTAGCGCTGATTTGCCTTTCCAGGTTGCTTGGTTGGCCAAAAAGGGCGTATGCGTTTTTTCCTGAATATATTCAGGAAAAAACGCATACGCCCTTTTTGGCCAAGGGCATCATTGTCAACGTTTTGCCGCTTTTCAGGTGCTTTAAAGGCGATTCGAATCTACCTCCTGAAATCTGTTTCCTGCAATTCTGCCTTGATTTCAAATCCTCTTCTTTGCCTTCCCTCAATATATTTGTGGACGAGAGTTATCATTTATAACTCTGCAGGTTTGTGAATTGCAGTGCCCTGAAGCTCCATTTTACAAGTCGCTTTTTTTGGGAGCTGGCCGCAAAAGCGCAGGATGGCTTCAGGCCCTGTTCTGGTTCCGGGGGGCAGGCTGAGCCTGTGGTTAATTCTTCTTCCTGAAGGGAAAATAGAGTGACCTCTGCCTGTCCCAACACCAAGAGCTAGTCTCTCATTGGTTCCCCGTCTTCCCGTTCATCCTCAGGACAAATTGCAACCTGTACGGAACAGGAGGTTAAAGGTGCTGATGCTCCAAGTAGGGAGATTGCTAGTAAAGTGGCTGGAATGGCGAACCCGAGCACAAGGAGATGAGAAATGAGGTGCGTTTTAGAAACCTTTCCCCATCACACGGTGTACCATCTTCTGGGTTTCTCATGCATGTTTTCGATGTAGGAAGATGCCCTTGAACCTGGAGATTTGGGACCCATGCGATGGGTAGCACGCAGTAGTACTTTAAAGGGTCTGCGTTTGCTAACCCAACCTCACCAAACCTCTCAGCCCCAAGAGTGTCCACCCTTATGTCTCATCCAGCTGTGGGTCTAGATATGGTCAATCCAGGTTGCATCACAGCCCCTGAACGAATTGTGTAAGAATTTCTCTCTCTTTCCCTGTCTTTGTTTCATGGGTTTTTAAAAGTAATTTATTTTTATAATGGGGTTTAGCTGCTTTTCACGGCTGTGTTTATGCCGCTTTACACCCACTTGACACACTAACAGAGAGATATCAATACATAGGTTTTAAGATTATTACTAGTCAGATATATTCTTGTGCGGTGAATCGGGCGTGTTGAGTCCAGTTCTCTGAGCAAGGAGTAGGTCTTGTCTATTACATATTGGGTTTATGGAACGGTATCTGAGCTAATTTGAAACTCTTGTTTTATGTATCACCCCACCTCACCTTTCCCGTTAAGCAGCCATAGTGTGTTTTCTGCATGTGTGACTCTGTTCTGTTTTGTAATTCAGTTCAAGTGTAACGGTTTTTACATTCCCTCTATAAGTGACACCTTATGAGAAGTGTCCTTTTCTGTGTGACTTATTTCACTTAGAATCGTCGTACCTAAATCCACTCATCATGCTGCTACTAGCCTTATGACATTGATTTCATGGCTGAGTGATATTCCATTGTACATAAGGACCACAACTTTTTTATCCATTTTTTGCTTTCCTGGGATATTTAAGGTGGAATGAAGTGGAGGTCCTTGTCAACAGAGCAGCCCTAAACTTTGGGGTGCTTGTGTCTTGCTGATTTTCAATTTTCCCACTTTATCCCCCCATGCGTGGAAGTGCCCTATGCTCTCTAAGCTGTGTTTTTTAGATGTTTCAGGACACACCGTACCCTTCTCCAGAGTGGCTGTTGGCAATTTACATCCCGCCCATCAGTGTAGCAAGGCTCCCATTTCTCCATGGCCTGTCCTGCATTTCTGGTTTTGACACTTTTTTCGGCATGGCCCTTTTGACCGATGGGAAGCGAGACTTCTTTGTAGCGCTGATTTGCCTTTCCAGGTTGCTTGGTTGGCCAAAAAGGGCGTATGCGTTTTTTCCTGAATATATTCAGGAAAAAACGCATACGCCCTTTTTGGCCAAGGGCATCATTGTCAACGTTTTGCCGCTTTTCATGTGCTTTAAAGGCGATTCGAATCTACCTCCTGAAATCTGTTTCCTGCAATTCTGCCTTGATTTCAAATCCTCTTCTTTGCCTTCCCTCAATATATTTGTGGACGAGAGTTATCATTTATAACTCTGCAGGTTTGTGAATTGCAGTGCCCTGAAGCTCCATTTTACAAGTCGCTTTTTGGGGAGCTGGCCGCAAAAGCGCAGGATGGCTTCAGGCCCTGTTCTGGTTCCGGGGGGCAGGCTGAGCCTGTGGTTAATTCTTCTTCCTGATGGGAAAATAGAGTGACCTGTGCCTGTCCCAACACCAAGAGCTAGTCTCTCATTGGTTCCCCGTCTTCCCGTTCATCCTCAGGACAAATTGCAACCTGTACGGGACAGGAGGTTAAAGGTGCTGATGCTCCAAGTAGGGAGATTGCTAGTAAAGTGACTGGAATGGCGAACCCGAGCACAAGGAGATGAGAAATGAGGTGCGTTTTAGAAACCTTTCCCCATCACACGGTGTACCATCTTCTGGGTTTCTCATGCATGTTTTCGATGTAGGAAGATGCCCTTGAACCTGGAGATTTGGGACCCATGCGATGGGTAGCACGCAGTATTACTTTAAAGGGTCTGCGTTTGCTCACGCAACCTCACCAAACCTCTCAGCCCCAAGAGTGTCCACCCTTATGTCTCATCCAGCTGTGGGTCTAGATATGGTCAATCCAGGTTGCATCACAGCCCCTGAACGAATTGTGTAAGAATTTCTCTCTCTTTCCCTGTCTTTGTTTCATGGGTTTTTAAAAGTAATTTATTTTTATAATGGGGTTTAGCTGCTTTTCACGGCTGTGTTTATGCCGCTTTACACCCACTTGACACACTAACAGAGAGATATCAATACATAGGTTTTAAGATTATTACTAGTCCGATATATTCTGGTGCGGTGAATCGGGCGTGTTGAGTCCAGTTCTCTGAGCAAGGAGTAGGTCTTGTCTATTACATATTGGGTTTATGGAACGGTATCTGAGCTAATTTGAAACTCTTGTTTTATGTATCACCCCACCTCACCTTTCCCGTTAAGCAGCCATAGTGTGTTTTCTGCATGTGTGACTCTGTTCTGTTTTGTAATTCAGTTCAAGTGTAACGGTTTTTACATTCCCTCTATAACTGACACCTTATGAGAAGTGTCCTTTTCTGTGTGACTTATTTCACTTAGAATCGTCGTACCTAAATCCACTCATCATGCTGCTACTAGCCTTATGACATTGATTTCATGGCTGAGTGATATTCCATTGTACATAAGGACCACAACTTTTTTATCCATTTTTCGCTTTCCTGGGATATTTAAGGTGGAATGAAGTGGAGGTCCTTGTCAACAGAGCAGCCCTAAACTTTGGGGTGCTTGTGTCTTGCTGATTTTCAATTTTCCCACTTTATCCCCCCATGCGTGGAAGTGCCCTATGCTCTCTAAGCTGTGTTTTTAGATGTTTCAGGACACACCGTACACTTCTCCAGAGTGGCTGTTGGCAATTTACATCCCGCCCATCAGTGTAGCAAGGCTCCCATTTCTCCATGGCCTGTCCTGCATTTCTGGTTTTGACACTTTTTTCGGCATGGCCCTTTTGACCGATGGGAAGCGAGACTTCTTTGTAGCGCTGATTTGCCTTTCCAGGTTGCTTGGTTGGCCAAAAAGGGCGTATGCGTTTTTTCCTGAATATATTCAGGAAAAAACGCATACGCCCTTTTTGGCCAAGGGCATCATTGTCAACGTTTTGCCGCTTTTCAGGTGCTTTAAAGGCGATTCGAATCTACCTCCTGAAATCTGTTTCCTGCAATTCTGCCTTGATTTCAAATCCTCTTCTTTGCCTTCCCTCAATATATTTGTGGACGAGAGTTATCATTTATAACTCTGCAGGTTTGTGAATTGCAGTGCCCTGAAGCTCCATTTTACAAGTCGCTTTTTTGGGAGCTGTCCGCAAAAGCGCAGGATGGCTTCAGGCCCTGTTCTGGTTCCGGGGGGCAGGCTGAGCCTGTGGTTAATTCTTCTTCCTGATGGGAAAATAGAGTGACCTGTGCCTGTCCCAACACCAAGAGCTAGTCTCTCATTGGTTTCCCGTCTTCCCGTTCATCTTCAGGACAAATTGCAACCTGTACGGAACAGGAGGTTAAAGGTGCTGATGCTCCAAGTAGGGAGATTGCTAGTAAAGTGGCTGGAATGGCGAACCCGAGCACAAGGAGATGAGAAATGAGGTGCGTTTTAGAAACCTTTCCCCATCACACGGTGTACCATCTTCTGGGTTTCTCATGCATGTTTTCGATGTAGGAAGATGCCCTTGAACCTGGAGATTTGGGACCCATGCGATGGGTAGCACGCAGTATTACTTTAAAGGGTCTGCGTTTGCTCACCCAACCTCACCAAACCTCTCAGCCCCAAGAGTGTCCACCCTTATGTCTCATCCAGCTGTGGGTCTAGATATGGTCAATCCAGGTTGCACCACAGCCCCTGAACGAATTGTGTAAGAATTTCTCTCTCTTTCCCTGTCTTTGTTTCATGGGTTTTTAAAAGTAATTTATTTTTATAATGGGGTTTAGCTGCTTTTCACGGCTGTGTTTATGCCGCTTTACACCCACTTGACACTCTAACAGAGAGATATCAATACATAGGTTTTAAGATTATTACTAGTCAGATATATTCTTGTGCGGTGAATCGGGCGTGTTGAGTCCAGTTCTCTGAGCAAGGAGTAGGTCTTGTCTATTACATATTGGGTTTATGGAACGGTATCTGAGCTAATTTGAAACTCTTGTTTTATGTATCACCCCACCTCACCTTTCGCGTTAAGCAGCCATAGTGTGTTTTCTGCATGTGTGACTCTGTTCTGTTTTGTAATTCAGTTCAAGTGTAACGGTTTTTACATTCCCTCTATAAGTGACACCTTATGAGAAGTGTCCTTTTCTGTGTGACTTATTTCACTTAGAATCGTCTTACCTAAATCCACTCATCATGCTGCTACTAGCCTTATGACATTGATTTCATGGCTGAGTGATATTCCATTGTACATAAGGACCACAACTTTTTTATCCATTTTTTGCTTTCCTGGGATATTTAAGGTGGAATGAAGTGGAGGTCCTTGTCAACAGAGCAGCCCTAAACTTTGGGGTGCTTGTGTCTTGCTGATTTTCAATTTTCCCACTTTATCTCCCCATGCGTGGAAGTGCCCTATGCTCTCTAAGCTGTGTTTTTTAGATGTTTCAGGACACACCGTACAATTCTCCAGAGTGGCTGTTGGCAATTTACATCCCGCCCATCAGTGTAGCAAGGCTCCCATTTCTCCATGGCCTGTCCAGCATTTCTGGTTTTGACACTTTTTTCGGCATGGCCCTTTTGACCGATGGGAAGCGAGACTTCTTTGTAGCGCTGATTTGCCTTTCCAGGTTGCTTGGTTGGCCAAAAAGGGCGTATGCGTTTTTTCCTGAATATATTCAGGAAAAAACGCATACGCCCTTTTTGGCCAAGGGCATCATTGTCAACGTTTTGCCGCTTTTCATGTGCTTTAAAGGCGATTCGAATCTACCTCCTGAAATCTGTTTCCTGCAATTCTGCCTTGATTTCAAATCCTCTTCTTTGCCTTCCCTCAATATATTTGTGGACGAGAGTTATCATTTATAACTCTGCAGGTTTGTGAATTGCAGTGCCCTGAAGCTCCATTTTACAAGTCGCTTTTTTGGGAGCTGTCCGCAAAAGCGCAGGATGGCTTCAGGCCCTGTTCTGGTTCCGGGGGGCAGGCTGAGCCTGTGGTTAATTCTTCTTCCTGATGGGAAAATAGAGTGACCTGTGCCTGTCCCAACACCAAGAGCTAGTCTCTCATTGGTTTCCCGTCTTCCCGTTCATTTTCAGGACAAATTGCAACCTGTACGGAACAGGAGGTTAAAGGTGCTGATGCTCCAAGTAGGGAGATTGCTAGTAAAGTGGCTGGAATGGCGAACCCGAGCACAAGGAGATGAGAAATGAGGTGCGTTTTAGAAACCTTTCCCCATCACACGGTGTACCATCTTCTGGGTTTCTCATGCATGTTTTCGATGTAGGAAGATGCCCTTGAACCTGGAGATTTGGGACCCATGCGATGGGTAGCACGCAGTATTACTTTAAAGGGTCTGCGTTTGCTCACCCAACCTCACCAAACCTCTCAGCCCCAAGAGTGTCCACCCTTATGTCTCATCCAGCTGTGGGTCTAGATATGGTCAATCCAGGTTGCACCACAGCCCCTGAACGAATTGTGTAAGAATTTCTCTCTCTTTCCCTGTCTTTGTTTCATGGGTTTTTAAAAGTAATTTATTTTTATAATGGGGTTTAGCTGCTTTTCACGGCTGTGTTTATGCCGCTTTACACCCACTTGACACTCTAACAGAGAGATATCAATACATAGGTTTTAAGATTATTACTAGTCAGATATATTCTTGTGCGGTGAATCGGGCGTGTTGAGTCCAGTTCTCTGAGCAAGGAGTAGGTCTTGTCTATTACATATTGGGTTTATGGAACGGTATCTGAGCTAATTTGAAACTCTTGTTTTATGTATCACCCCACCTCACCTTTCGCGTTAAGCAGCCATAGTGTGTTTTCTGCATGTGTGACTCTGTTCTGTTTTGTAATTCAGTTCAAGTGTAACGGTTTTTACATTCCCTCTATAAGTGACACCTTATGAGAAGTGTCCTTTTCTGTGTGACTTATTTCACTTAGAATCGTCTTACCTAAATCCACTCATCATGCTGCTACTAGCCTTATGACATTGATTTCATGGCTGAGTGATATTCCATTGTACATAAGGACCACAACTTTTTTATCCATTTTTCGCTTTCCTGGGATATTTAAGGTGGAATGAAGTGGAGGTCCTTGTCAACAGAGCAGCCCTAAACTTTGGGGTGCTTGTGTCTTGCTGATTTTCAATTTTCCCACTTTATCTCCCCATGCGTGGAAGTGCCCTATGCTCTCTAAGCTGTGTTTTTTAGATGTTTCAGGACACACCGTACACTTCTCCAGAGTGGCTGTTGGCAATTTACATCCCGCCCATCAGTGTAGCAAGGCTCCCATTTCTCCATGGCCTGTCCAGCATTTCTGGTTTTGACACTTTTTTCGGCATGGCCCTTTTGACCGATGGGAAGCGAGACTTCTTTGTAGCGCTGATTTGCCTTTCCAGGTTGCTTGGTTGGCCAAAAAGGGCGTATGCGTTTTTTCCTGAATATATTCAGGAAAAAACGCATACGCCCTTTTTGGCCAAGGGCATCATTGTCAACGTTTTGCCGCTTTTCATGTGCTTTAAAGGCGATTCGAATCTACCTCCTGAAATCTGTTTCCTGCAATTCTGCCTTGATTTCAAATCCTCTTCTTTGCCTTCCCTCAATATATTTGTGGACGAGAGTTATCATTTATAACTCTGCAGGTTTGTGAATTGCAGTGCCCTGAAGCTCCATTTTACAAGTCGCTTTTTTGGGAGCTGGCCGCAAAAGTGCAGGATGGCTTCAGGCCCTGTTCTGGTTCCTGGGGGCAGGCTGAGCCTGTGGTTAATTCTTCTTCCTGATGGGAAAATAGAGTGACCTGTGCCTGTCCCAACACCAAGAGCTAGTCTCTCATTGGTTTCCCGTCTTCCCGTTCATCCTCAGGACAAATTGCAACCTGTACGGAACAGGAGGTTAAAGGTGCTGATGCTCCAAGTAGGGAGATTGCTAGTAAAGTGGCTGGAATGGCGAACCCGAGCACAAGGAGATGAGAAATGAGGTGCGTTTTAGAAACCTTTCCCCATCACACGGTGTACCATCTTCTGGGTTTCCCATGCATGTTTTCGATGTAGGAAGATGCCCTTGAACCTGGAGATTTCGGACCCATGTGATGGGTAGCACGCAGTATTACTTTAAAGGGTCTGCGTTTGCTCACCCAACCTCACCAAACCTCTCAGCCCCAAGAGTGTCCACCCTTATGTCTCATCCAGCTGTGGGTCTAGATATGGTCAATCCAGGTTGCATCACAGCCCCTGAACGAATTGTGTAAGAATTTCTCTCTCTTTCCCTGTCTTTGTTTCATGGGTTTTTAAAAGTAATTTATTTTTATAATGGGGTTTAGCTGCTTTTCACGGCTGTGTTTATGCCGCTTTACACCCACTTGACACTCTAACAGAGAGATATCAATACATAGGTTTTAAGATTATTACTAGTCAGATATATTCTTGTGCGGTGAATCGGGCGTGTTGAGTCCAGTTCTCTGAGCAAGGAGTAGGTCTTGTCTATTACATATTGGGTTTATGGAACGGTATCTGAGCTAATTTGAAACTCTTGTTTTATGTATCACCCCACCTCACCTTTCGCGTTAGGCAGCCATAGTGTGTTTTCTGCATGTGTGACTCTGTTCTGTTTTGTAATTCAGTTCAAGTGTAACGGTTTTTACATTCCCTCTATAAGTGACACCTTATGAGAAGTGTCCTTTTCTGTGTGACTTATTTCACTTAGAATCATCTTACCTAAATCCACTCATCATGCTGCTACTAGCCTTATGACATTGATTTCATGGCTGAGTGATATTCCATTGTATATAAGGACCACAACTTTTTTATCCATTTTTCGCTTTCCTGGGATATTTAAGGTGGAATGAAGTGGAGGTCCTTGTCAACAGAGCAGCCCTAAACTTTGGGGTGCTTGTGTCTTGCTGATTTTCAATTTTCCCACTTTATCTCCCCATGCGTGGAAGTGCCCTATGCTCTCTAAGCTGTGTTTTTTAGATGTTTCAGGACACACCGTACACTTCTCCAGAGTGGCTGTTGGCAATTTACATCCCGCCCATCAGTGTAGCAAGGCTCCCATTTCTCCATGGCCTGTCCAGCATTTCTGGTTTTGACACTTTTTTCGGCATGGCCCTTTTGACCGATGGGAAGCGAGACTTCTTTGTAGCGCTGATTTGCCTTTCCAGGTTGCTTGGTTGGCCAAAAAGGGCGTATGCGTTTTTTCCTGAATATATTCAGGAAAAAACGCATACGCCCTTTTTGGCCAAGGGCATCATTGTCAACGTTTTGCCGCTTTTCATGTGCTTTAAAGGCGATTCGAATCTACCTCCTGAAATCTGTTTCCTGCAATTCTGCCTTGATTTCAAATCCTCTTCTTTGCCTTCCCTCAATATATTTGTGGACGAGAGTTATCATTTATAACTCTGCAGGTTTGTGAATTGCAGTGCCCTGAAGCTCCATTTTACAAGTCGCTTTTTTGGGAGCTGGCCGCAAAAGCGCAGGATGGCTTCAGGCCCTGTTCTGGTTCCGGGGGGCAGGCTGAGCCTGTGGTTAATTCTTCTTCCTGATGGGAAAATAGAGTGACCTGTGCTTGTCCCAACACCAAGAGCTAGTCTCTCATTGGTTTCCCGTCTTCCCGTTCATCCTCAGGACAAATTGCAACCTGTACGGAACAGGAGGTTAAAGGTGCTGATGCTCCAAGTAGGGAGATTGCTAGTAAAGTGGCTGGAATGGCGAACCCGAGCACAAGGAGATGAGAAATGAGGTGCGTTTTAGAAACCTTTCCCCATCACACGGTGTACCATCTTCTGGGTTTCTCATGCATGTTTTTGATGTAGGAAGATGCCCTTGAACCTGGAGATTTGGGACCCATGCGATGGGTAGCACGCAGTATTACTTTAAAGGGTCTGCGTTTGCTCACCCAACCTCACCAAACCTCTCAGCCCCAAGAGTGTCCACCCTTATGTCTCATCCAGCTGTGGGTCTAGATATGGTCAATCCAGGTTGCATCACAGCCCCTGAACGAATTGTGTAAGAATTTCTCTCTCTTTCCCTGTCTTTGTTTCATGGGTTTTTAAAAGTAATTTATTTTTATAATGGGGTTTAGCTGCTTTTCACGGCTGTGTTTATGCCGCTTTACACCCACTTGACACTCTAACAGAGAGATATCAATACATAGGTTTTAAGATTATTACTAGTCAGATATATTCTTGTGCGGTGAATCGGGCGTGTTGAGTCCAGTTCTCTGAGCAAGGAGTAGGTCTTGTCTATTACATATTGGGTTTATGGAACGGTATCTGAGCTAATTTGAAACTCTTGTTTTATGTATCACCCCACCTCACCTTTCGCGTTAAGCAGCCATAGTGTGTTTTCTGCATGTGTGACTGTGTTCTGTTTTGTAATTCAGTTCAAGTGTAACGGTTTTTACATTCCCTCTATAAGTGACACCTTATGAGAAGTGTCCTTTTCTGTGTGACTTATTTCACTTAGAGTCGTCTTACCTAAATCCACTCATCATGCTGCTACTAGCCTTATGACATTGATTTCATGGCTGAGTGATATTCCATTGTACATAAGGACCACAACTTTTTTATCCATTTTTCGCTTTCCTGGGATATTTAAGGTGGAATGAAGTGGAGGTCCTTGTCAACAGAGCAGCCCTAAACTTTGGGGTGCTTGTGTCTTGCTGATTTTCAATTTTCCCACTTTATCTCCCCATGCGTGGAAGTGCCCTATGCTCTCTAAGCTGTGTTTTTTAGATGTTTCAGGACACACCGTACACTTCTCCAGAGTGGCTGTTGGCAATTTACATCCCGCCCATCAGTGTAGCAAGGCTCCCATTTCTCCATGGCCTGTCCTGCATTTCTGGTTTTGACACTTTTTTCGGCATGGCCCTTTTGACCGATGGGAAGCGAGACTTCTTTGTAGCGCTGATTTGCCTTTCCAGGTTGCTTGGTTGGCCAAAAAGGGCGTATGCGTTTTTTCCTGAATATATTCAGGAAAAAACGCATACGCCCTTTTTGGCCAAGGGCATCATTGTCAACGTTTTGCCGCTTTTCATGTGCTTTAAAGGCGATTCGAATCTACCTCCTGAAATCTGTTTCCTGCAATTCTGCCTTGATTTCAAATCCTCTTCTTTGCCTTCCCTCAATATATTTGTGGACGAGAGTTATCATTTATAACTCTGCAGGTTTGTGAATTGCAGTGCCCTGAAGCTCCATTTTACAAGTCGCTTTTTTGGGAGCTGGCCGCAAAAGCGCAGGATGGCTTCAGGCCCTGTTCTGGTTCCGGGGGGCAGGCTGAGCCTGTGGTTAATTCTTCTTCCTGATGGGAAAATAGAGTGACCTGTGCCTGTCCCAACACCAAGAGCTAGTCTCTCATTGGTTTCCCGTCTTCCCGTTCATCCTCAGGACAAATTGCAACCTGTACGGAACAGGAGGTTAAAGGTGCTGATGCTCCAAGTAGGGAGATTGCTAGTAAAGTGGCTGGAATGGCGAACCCGAGCACAAGGAGATGAGAAATGAGGTGCGTTTTAGAAACCTTTCCCCATCACACGGTGTACCATCTTCTGGGTTTCTCATGCATGTTTTCGATGTAGGAAGATGCCCTTGAACCTGGAGATTTGGGACCCATGCGATGGGTAGCACGCAGTATTACTTTAAAGGGTCTGCGTTTGCTCACCCAACCTCACCAAACCTCTCAGCCCCAAGAGTGTCCACCCTTATGTCTCATCCAGCTGTGGGTCTAGATATGGTCAATCCAGGTTGCATCACAGCCCCTGAACGAATTGTGTAAGAATTTCTCTCTCTTTCCCTGTCTTTGTTTCATGGGTTTTTAAAAGTAATTTATTTTTATAATGGGGTTTAGCTGCTTTTCACGGCTGTGTTTATGCCGCTTTACACCCACTTGACACTCTAACAGAGAGATATCAATACATAGGTTTTAAGATTATTACTAGTCAGATATATTCTTGTGCGGTGAATCGGGCGTGTTGAGTCCAGTTCTCTGAGCAAGGAGTAGGTCTTGTCTATTACATATTGGGTTTATGGAACGGTATCTGAGCTAATTTGAAACTCTTGTTTTATGTATCACCCCACCTCACCTTTCGCGTTAAGCAGCCATAGTGTGTTTTCTGCATGTGTGACTCTGTTCTGTTTTGTAATTCAGTTCAAGTGTAACGGTTTTTACATTCCCTCTATAAGTGACACCTTATGAGAAGTGTCCTTTTCTGTGTGACTTATTTCACTTAGAATCGTCGTACCTAAATCCACTCATCATGCTGCTACTAGCCTTATGACATTGATTTCATGGCTGACTGATATTCCATTGTACATAAGGACCACAACTTTTTTATCCATTTTTCGCTTTCCTGGGATATTTAAGGTGGAATGAAGTGGAGGTCCTTGTCAACAGAGCAGCCCTAAACTTTGGGGTGCTTGTGTCTTGCTGATTTTCAATTTTCCCACTTTATCTCCCCATGCGTGGAAGTGCCCTATGCTCTCTAAGCTGTGTTTTTTAGATGTTTCAGGACACACCGTACACTTCTCCAGAGTGGCTGTTGGCAATTTACATCCCGCCCATCAGTGTAGCAAGGCTCCCATTTCTCCATGGCCTGTCCTGCATTTCTGGTTTTGACACTTTTTTCGGCATGGCCCTTTTGACCGATGGGAAGCGAGACTTCTTTGTAGCGCTGATTTGCCTTTCCAGGTTGCTTGGTTGGCCAAAAAGGGCGTATGCGTTTTTTCCTGAATATATTCAGGAAAAAACGCATACGCCCTTTTTGGCCAAGGGCATCATTGTCAACGTTTTGCCGCTTTTCATGTGCTTTAAAGGCGATTGGAATCTACCTCCTGAAATCTGTTTCCTGCAATTCTGCCTTGATTTCAAATCCTCTTCTTTGCCTTCCCTCAATATATTTGTGGACGAGAGTTATCATTTATAACTCTGCAGGTTTGTGAATTGCAGTGCCTTGAAGCTCCATTTTACAAGTCGCTTTTTTGGGAGCTGGCCGCAAAAGCGCAGGATGGCTTCAGGCCCTGTTCTGGTTCCGGGGAGCAGGCTGAGCCTGTGGTTAATTCTTCTTCCTGATGGGAAAATAGAGTGACCTGTGCCTGTCCCAACACCAAGAGCTAGTCTCTCATTGGTTTCCCGTCTTCCCGTTCATCCTCAGGACAAATTGCAACCTGTACGGAACAGGAGGTTAAAGGTGCTGATGCTCCAAGTAGGGAGATTGCTAGTAAAGTGGCTGGAATGGCGAACCCGAGCACAAGGAGATGAGAAATGAGGTGCGTTTTAGAAACCTTTCCCCATCACACGGTGTACCATCTTCTGGGTTTCTCATGCATGTTTTCTATGTAGGAAGATGCCCTTGAACCTGGAGATTTGGGACCCATGCGATGGGTAGCACGCAGTATTACTTTAAAGGGTCTGCGTTTGCTCACCCAACCTCACCAAACCTCTCAGCCCCAAGAGTGTCCACCCTTATGTCTCATCCAGCTGTGGGTCTAGATATGGTCAATCCAGGTTGCATCACAGCCCCTGAAGGAATTGTGTAAGAATTTCTCTCTCTTTCCCTGTCTTTGTTTCATGGGTTTTTAAAAGTAATTTATTTTTATAATGGGGTTTAGCTGCTTTTCACGGCTGTTTTTATGCCGCTTTACACCCACTTGACACTCTAACAGAGAGATATCAATACATAGGTTTTAAGATTATTACTAGTCAGATATATTCTTGTGCGGTGAATCGGGCGTGTTGAGTCCAGTTCTCTGAGCAAGGAGTAGGTCTTGTCTATTACATATTGGGTTTATGGAAAGGTATCTGAGTTAATTTGAAACTCTTGTTTTATGTATCACCCCACCTCACCTTTCGCGTTAAGCAGCCATAGTGTGTTTTCTGCATGTGTGACTCTGTTCTGTTTTGTAATTCAGTTCAAGTGTAACGGTTTTTACATTCCCTCTATAAGTGACACCTTATGAGAAGTGTCCTTTTCTGTGTGACTTATTTCACTTAGAATCGTCTTACCTAAATCCACTCATCATGCTGCTACTAGCCTTATGACATTGATTTCATGGCTGAGTGATATTCCATTGTACATAAGGACCACAACTTTTTTATCCATTTTTCGCTTTCCTGGGATATTTAAGGTGGAATGAAGTGGAGGTCCTTGTCAACAGAGCAGCCCTAAACTTTGGGGTGCTTGTGTCTTGCTGATTTTCAATTTTCCCACTTTATCCCCCCATGCGTGGAAGTGCCCTATGCTCTCTAAGCTGTGTTTTTTAGATGTTTCAGGACACACCGTACACTTCTCCAGAGTGGCTGTTGGCAATTTACATCCCGCCCATCAGTGTAGCAAGGCTCCCATTTCTCCATGGCATGTCCTGCATTTCTGGTTTTGACACTTTTTTCGGCATGGCCCTTTTGACCGATGGGAAGCGAGACTTCTTTGTAGCGCTGATTTGCCTTTCCAGGTTGCTTGGTTGGCCAAAAAGGGCGTATGCGTTTTTTCCTGAATATATTCAGGAAAAAACGCATACGCCCTTTTTGGCCAAGGGCCTCATTGTCAAAGTTTTGCCGCTTTTCATGTGCTTTAAAGGCGATTCAAATCTACCTCCTGAAATCTGTTTCCTGCAATTCTGCCTTGATTTCAATTCCTCGTCTTTACCTTCCCTCAATATATCTGTGGACGAGAGTTATCATTTATAACTCTGTAGGACTGTGAATTGCAGTGCCCTGAAGCTCCATTTTACAACTCGCTTTTTCGGGAGCTGGCCGCAAAAGCGCAGGATGGCTTCAGGCCCTGTTCTGGTTCCGGGGGGCAGGCTGAGCCTGTGGTTAATTCTTCTTCCTGAAGGGAAAATAGAGTGACCTGTGCCTGTCCCAACACCAAGAGCTAGTCTCTCATTGGTTCCCTGTCTTCCCGTTCATCCTCAGGACAAATTGCAACCTGTACGGAACAGGAGGTTAAAGGTGCTGAGGCTCCAAGTAGGGAGATTGCTAGTAAAGTGGCTGGAATGGCGAACCCGAGCACAAGGAGATGAGAAATGAGGTGCGTTTTAGAAACCTTTCCCCATCACACGGTGTACCATCTTCTGGGTTTCTCATGCATGTTTTCGATGTAGGAAGATGCCCTTGAACCTGGAGATTTGGGACCCATGCGATGGGTAGCACGCAGTATTACTTTAAAGGGTCTGCGTTTGCTCACCCAACCTCACCAAACCTCTCAGCCCCAAGAGTGTCCACCCTTATGTCTCATCCAGCTGTGGGTCTAGATATGGTCAATCCAGGTTGCATCACAGCCCCTGAACGAATTGTGTAAGAATTTCTCTCTCTTTCCCTGTCTTTGTTTCATGGGTTTTTAAAAGTAATTTATTTTTATAATGGGGTTTAGCTGCTTTTCACGGCTGTGTTTATGCCGCTTTACACCCACTTGACACACTAACAGAGAGATATCAATACATAGGTTTTAAGATTATTACTAGTCAGATATATTCTTGTGCGGTGAATCGGGCGTGTTGAGTCCAGTTCTCTGAGCAAGGAGTAGGTCTTGTCTATTACATATTGGGTTTATGGAACGGTATCTGAGCTAATTTGAAACTCTTGTTTTATGTATCACCCCACCTCACCTTTCCCGTTAAGCAGCCATAGTGTGTTTTCTGCATGTGTGACTCTGTTCTGTTTTGTAATTCAGTTCAAGTGTAATGGTTTTTACATTCCCTCTATAAGTGACACCTTATGAGAAGTGTCCTTTTCTGTGTGACTTATTTCACTTAGAATCGTCGTACCTAAATCCACTCATCATGCTGCTACTAGCCTTATGACATTGATTTCATGGCTGAGTGATATTCCTTTGTACATAAGGACCACAACTTTTTTATCCATTTTTCGCTTTCCTGGGATATTTAAGGTGGAATGAAGTGGAGGTCCTTGTCAACAGAGCAGCCCTAAACTTTGGGGTGCTTGTGTCTTGCTGATTTTCAATTTTCCCACTTTATCCCCCCATGCGTGGAAGTGCCCTATGCTCTCTCAGCTGTGTTTTTTAGATGTTTCAGGACACACCGTACCCTTCTCCAGAGTGGCTGTGGGCAATTTACATCCCACCCATCAGTGTAGCAAGGCTCCCATTTCTCCATGGCATGTCCTGCATTTCTGGTTTTGACACTTTTTTCAGCATGGCCCTTTTGACCGATGGGAAGCGAGACTTCTTTGTAGCACTGATTTGCCTTTTCAAGTTGCTTGGTTGGCCAAAAAGGGCGTATGCGTTTTTTCCTGAATATATTCAGGAAAAAACGCATACGCCCTTTTTGGCCAAGGGCATCATTGTCAACGTTTTGCCGCTTTTCATGTGCTTTAAAGGCGATTGGAATCTACCTCCTGAAATCTGTTTCCTGCAATTCTGCCTTGATTTCAAATCCTCTTCTTTGTCTTCCCTCAATATATTTGTGGACGAGAGTTATCATTTATAACTCTGCAGGTTTGTTAATTGCAGTGCCCTGAAGCTCCATTTTACAAGTCGCTTTTTTGGGAGCTGGCCGCAAAAGCGCAGGATGGCTTCAGGCCCTGTTCTGGTTCCGGGGGGCAGGCTGAGCCTGTGGTTAATTCTTCTTCCTGATGGGAAAATAGAGTGACCTCTGCCTGTCCCAACACCAAGAGCTAGTCTCTCATTGGTTCCCCATCTTCCCGTTCATCCTCAGGACAAATTGCAACCTGTACGGAACAGGAGGTTAAAGGTGCTGATGCTCCAAGTAGGGAGATTGCTAGTAAAGTGGCTGGAATGGCGAACCCGAGCACAAGGAGATGAGAAATGAGGTGCGTTTTAGAAACTTTTCCCCAGCACACGGTGTACCATCTTCTGGGTTTCTCATGCATGTTTTCGATGTAGGAAGATGCCCTTGAACCTGGAGATTTGGGACCCATGCGATGGGTAGCACGCAGTATTACTTTAAAGGGTCTGCGTTTGCTCACCCAACCTCACCAAACCTCTCAGCCCCAAGAGTGTCCACCCTTATGTCTCATCCAGCTGTGGGTCTAGATATGGTCAATCCAGGTTGCATCACAGCCCCTGAACGAATTGTGTAAGAATTTCTCTCTCTTTCCCTGTCTTTGTTTCATGGGTTTTTAAAAGTAATTTATTTTTATAATGGGGTTTAGCTGCTTTTCACGGCTGTGTTTATGCCGCTTTACACCCACTTGACACACTAACAGAGAGATATCAATACATAGGTTTTAAGATTATTACTAGTCAGATATATTCTTGTGCGGTGAATCGGGCGTGTTCAGTCCAGTTCTCTGAGCAAGGAGTAGGTCTTGTCTATTACATATTGGGTTTATGGAACGGTATCTGAGCTAATTTGAAAGTCTTGTTTTATGTATCACCCCACCTCACCTTTCCCGTTAAGCAGCCATAGTGTGTTTTCTGCATGTGTGACTCTGTTCTGTTTTGTAATTCAGTTCAAGTGTAACGGTTTTTACATTCCCTCTATAAGTGACACCTTATGAGAAGTGTCCTTTTCTGTGTGACTTATTTCACTTAGAATCGTTGTACCTAAATCCACTCATCATGCTGCTACTAGCCTTATGACATTGATTTCATGGCTGAGTGATATTCCATTGTACATAAGGACCACAACTTTTTTATCCATTTTTCGCTTTCCTGGGATATTTAAGGTGGAATGAAGTGGAGGTCCTTGTCAACAGAGCAGCCCTAAACTTTGGGGTGCTTGTGTCTTGCTGATTTTCAATTTTCCCACTTTATCCCCCCATGCGTGGAAGTGCCCTATGCTCTCTAAGCTGTGTTTTTTAGATGTTTCAGGACACACCGTACCCTTCTCCAGAGTGGCTGTTGGCAATTTACATCCCGCCCATCAGTGTAGCAAGGCTCCCATTTCTCCATGGCCTGTCCTGCATTTCTTTTTTTGACACTTTTTTCAGCATGGCCCTTTTGACCGATGGGAAGCGAGACTTCTTTGTAGCGCTGATTTTCCTTTCCAGGTTGCTTGGTTGGCCAAAAAGGGCGTATGCGTTTTTTCCTGAATATATTGAGGAAAAAACGCATACGCCCTTTTTGGCCAAGGGCATCATTGTCAACGTTTTGCCGCTTTTCATGTGCTTTAAAGGCGATTGGAATCTACCTCCTGAAATCTGTTTCCTGCAATTCTGCCTTGATTTCAATTCCTCGTCTTTGCCTTCCCTCAATATATTTGTGGACGAGAGTTATCATTTATAACTCTGCAGGTTGGTGAATTGCAGTGCCCTGAAGCTCCATTTTACAAGTCGCTTTTTTGGGAGCTGGCCGCAAAAGCGCAGGATGACTTCAGGCCCTGTTCTGGTTCCGGGGGGCAGGCTGAGCCTGTGGTTAATTCTTCTTCCTGATGGGAAAATAGAGTGACCTGTGCCTGTCCCAACACCAAGAGCTAGTCTCTCATTGGTTCCCCGTCTTCCCGTTCATCCTCAGGACAAATTGCAACCTGTACGGAACAGGAGGTTAAAGGTGCTGATGCTCCAAGTAGGGAGATTGCTAGTAAAGTGGCTGGAATGGCGAACCCGAGCACAAGGAGATGAGAAATGAGGTGCGTTTTAGAAACCTTTCCCCATCACACGGTGTACCATCTTCTGGGTTTCTCATGCATGTTTTCGATGTAGGAAGATGCCCTTGAACCTGGAGATTTGGGACCCATGCGATGGGTAGCACGCAGTATTACTTTAAAGGGTCTGCGTTTGCTCACCCAACCTCACCAAACCTCTCAGCCCCAAGAGTGTCCACCCTTATGTCTCATCCAGCTGTGGGTCTAGATATGGTCAATCCAGGTTGCATCACAGCCCCTGAACGAATTGTGTAAGAATTTCTCTCTCTTTCCCTGTCTTTGTTTCATGGGTTTTTAAAAGTAATTTATTTTTATAATGGGGTTTAGCTGCTTTTCACGGCTGTGTTTATGCCGCTTTACACCCACTTGACACACTAACAGAGAGATATCAATACATAGGTTTTAAGATTATTACTAGTCAGATATATTCTTGTGCGGTGAATCGGGCGTGTTGAGTCCAGTTCTCTGAGCAAGGAGTAGGTCTTGTCTATTACATATTGGGTTTATGGAACGGTATCTGAGCTAATTTGAAACTCTTGTTTTATGTATCACCCCACCTCACCTTTCCCGTTAAGCAGCCATAGTGTGTTTTCTGCATGTGTGACTCTGTTCTGTTTTGTAATTCAGTTCAAGTGTAACGGTTTTTACATTCCCTCTATAAGTGACACCTTATGAGAAGTGTCCTTTTCTGTGTGACTTATTTCACTTAGAATCGTCGTACCTAAATCCACTCATCATGCTGCTACTAGCCTTATGACATTGATTTCATGGCTGAGTGATATTCCATTGTACATAAGGACCACAACTTTTTTATCCATTTTTCGCTTTCCTGGGATATTTAAGGTGGAATGAAGTGGAGGTCCTTGTCAACAGAGCAGCCCTAAACTTTGGGGTGCTTGTGTCTTGCTGATTTTCAATTTTCGCACTTTATCCCCCCATGCGTGGAAGTGCCCTATGCTCTCTAAGCTGTGTTTTTTAGATGTTTCAGGACACACCGTACCCTTCTCCAGAGTGGCTGTTGGCAATTTACATCCCGCCCATCAGTGTAGCAAGGCTCCCATTTCTCCATGGCCTGTCCTGCATTTCTGGTGTTGACCCTTTTTTCAGCATGGCCCTTTCGACCGATGGGAAGCGAGACTTCTTTGTAGCGCTGATTTGCCTTTCCAGGTTGCTTGGTTGGCCAAAAAGGGCGCATGCGTTTTTTCCTGAATATATTCAGGAAAAAACGCATGAGCCCTTTTTGGCCAAGGGCATCATTGTCAACGTTTTGCCGCTTTTCATGTGCTTTAAAGGCGATTCGAATCTACCTTCTGAAATCTGTTTCCTGCAATTCTGCCTTGATTTCAAATCCTCTTCTTTGTCTTCCCTCAATATATTTGTGGACGAGAGTTATCATTTATAACTCTGCAGGTTTGTTAATTGCAGTGCCCTGAAGCTCCATTTTACAAGTCGCTTTTTTGGGAGCTGGCCGCAAAAGCGCAGGATGGCTTCAGGCCCTGTTCTGGTTCCGGGGGGCAGGCTGAGCCTGTGGTTAATTCTTCTTCCTGATGGGAAAATAGAGTGACCTGTGCCTGTCCCAACACCAAGAGCTAGTCTCTCATTGGTTCCCCATCTTCCCGTTCATCCTCAGGACAAATTGCAACCTGTACGGAACAGGAGGTTAAAGGTGCTGATGCTCCAAGTAGGGAGATTGCTAGTAAAGTGGCTGGAATGGCGAACCCGAGCACAAGGAGATGAGAAATGAGGTGCGTTTTAGAAACTTTTCCCCAGCACACGGTGTACCATCTTCTGGGTTTCTCATGCATGTTTTCGATGTAGGAAGATGCCCTTGAACCTGGAGATTTGGGACCCATGCGATGGGTAGCACGCAGTATTACTTTAAAGGGTCTGCGTTTGCTCACCCAACCTCACCAAACCTCTCAGCCCCAAGAGTGTCCACCCTTATGTCTCATCCAGCTGTGGGTCTAGATATGGTCAATCCAGGTTGCATCACAGCCCCTGAACGAATTGTGTAAGAATTTCTCTCTCTTTCCCTGTCTTTGTTTCATGGGTTTTTAAAAGTAATTTATTTTTATAATGGGGTTTAGCTGCTTTTCACGGCTGTGTTTATGCCGCTTTACACCCACTTGACACACTAACAGAGAGATATCAATACATAGGTTTTAAGATTATTACTAGTCAGATATATTCTTGTGCGGTGAATCGGGCGTGTTCAGTCCAGTTCTCTGAGCAAGGAGTAGGTCTTGTCTATTACATATTGGGTTTATGGAACGGTATCTGAGCTAATTTGAAAGTCTTGTTTTATGTATCACCCCACCTCACCTTTCCCGTTAAGCAGCCATAGTGTGTTTTCTGCATGTGTGACTCTGTTCTGTTTTGTAATTCAGTTCAAGTGTAACGGTTTTTACATTCCCTCTATAAGTGACACCTTATGAGAAGTGTCCTTTTCTGTGTGACTTATTTCACTTAGAATCGTTGTACCTAAATCCACTCATCATGCTGCTACTAGCCTTATGACATTGATTTCATGGCTGAGTGATATTCCATTGTACATAAGGACCACAACTTTTTTATCCATTTTTCGCTTTCCTGGGATATTTAAGGTGGAATGAAGTGGAGGTCCTTGTCAACAGAGCAGCCCTAAACTTTGGGGTGCTTGTGTCTTGCTGATTTTCAATTTTCCCACTTTATCCCCCCATGCGTGGAAGTGCCCTATGCTCTCTAAGCTGTGTTTTTTAGATGTTTCAGGACACACCGTACCCTTCTCCAGAGTGGCTGTTGGCAATTTACATCCCGCCCATCAGTGTAGCAAGGCTCCCATTTCTCCATGGCCTGTCCTGCATTTCTTTTTTTGACACTTTTTTCAGCATGGCCCTTTTGACCGATGGGAAGCGAGACTTCTTTGTAGCGCTGATTTTCCTTTCCAGGTTGCTTGGTTGGCCAAAAAGGGCGTATGCGTTTTTTCCTGAATATATTGAGGAAAAAACGCATACGCCCTTTTTGGCCAAGGGCATCATTGTCAACGTTTTGCCGCTTTTCATGTGCTTTAAAGGCGATTGGAATCTACCTCCTGAAATCTGTTTCCTGCAATTCTGCCTTGATTTCAATTCCTCGTCTTTGCCTTCCCTCAATATATTTGTGGACGAGAGTTATCATTTATAACTCTGCAGGTTGGTGAATTGCAGTGCCCTGAAGCTCCATTTTACAAGTCGCTTTTTTGGGAGCTGGCCGCAAAAGCGCAGGATGACTTCAGGCCCTGTTCTGGTTCCGGGGGGCAGGCTGAGCCTGTGGTTAATTCTTCTTCCTGATGGGAAAATAGAGTGACCTGTGCCTGTCCCAACACCAAGAGCTAGTCTCTCATTGGTTCCCCGTCTTCCCGTTCATCCTCAGGACAAATTGCAACCTGTACGGAACAGGAGGTTAAAGGTGCTGATGCTCCAAGTAGGGAGATTGCTAGTAAAGTGGCTGGAATGGCGAACCCGAGCACAAGGAGATGAGAAATGAGGTGCGTTTTAGAAACCTTTCCCCATCACACGGTGTACCATCTTCTGGGTTTCTCATGCATGTTTTCGATGTAGGAAGATGCCCTTGAACCTGGAGATTTGGGACCCATGCGATGGGTAGCACGCAGTATTACTTTAAAGGGTCTGCGTTTGCTCACCCAACCTCACCAAACCTCTCAGCCCCAAGAGTGTCCACCCTTATGTCTCATCCAGCTGTGGGTCTAGATATGGTCAATCCAGGTTGCATCACAGCCCCTGAACGAATTGTGTAAGAATTTCTCTCTCTTTCCCTGTCTTTGTTTCATGGATTTTTAAAAGTAATTTATTTTTATAATGGGGTTTAGCTGCTTTTCACGGCTGTGTTTATGCCGCTTTACACCCACTTGACACTCTAACACAGAGATATCAATACATAGGTTTTAAGATTATTACTAGTCAGATATATTCTTGTGCGGTGAATCGGGCGTGTTGAGTCCAGTTCTCTGAGCAAGGAGTAGGTCTTGTCTATTACATATTGGGTTTATGGAACGGTATCTGAGCTAATTTGAAACTCTTGTTTTATGTATCACCCCACCTCACCTTTCGCGTTAAGCAGCCATAGTGTGTTTTCTGCATGTGTGACTCTGTTCTGTTTTGTAATTCAGTTCAAGTGTAACGGTTTTTACATTCCCTCTATAAGTGACACCTTATGAGAAGTGTCCTTTTCTGTGTGACTTATTTCACTTAGAATCATCTTACCTAAATCCACTCATCATGCTGCTACTAGCCTTATGACATTGATTTCATGGCTGAGTGATATTCCATTGTACATAAGGACCACAACTTTTTTATCCATTTTTCGCTTTCCTGGGATATTTAAGGTGGAATGAAGTGGAGGTCCTTGTCAACAGAGCAGCCCTAAACATTGGGGTGCTTGTGTCTTGCTGATTTTCAATTTGCCCACTTTATCCCCCCATGCGTGCAAGTGCCCTATGCTCTCTAAGCTGTGTTTTTTAGATGTTTCAGGACACACCGTACCCTTCTCCAGAGTGGCTGTTGGCAATTTACATCCCGCCTATCAGTGTAGCAAGGCTCCCATTTCTCCATGGCCTGTCCTGCATTTCTGGTTTTGACCCTTTTTTCAGCATGGCCCTTTCGACCGATGGGAAGCGAGACTTCTTTGTAGCGCTGATTTGCCTTTCCAGGTTGCTTGGTTGGCCAAAAAGGGCGCATGCGTTTTTTCCTGAATATATTCAGGAAAAAACGCATGCGCCCTTTTTGGCCAAGGGCATCATTGTGAACGTGTTACCGCTTTTCATGTGCTTTAAAGGCGATTCGAATCTACCTCCTGAAATCTGTTTCCTGCAATTCTGCCTTGATTTCAAATCCTGTTCTTTGCCTTCCCTCAATATATTTGTGGATGAGAGTTATCATTTATAACTCTGCAGGTTTGTGAATTGCAGTGCCCTGAAGCTCCATTTTACAAGTCGCTTTTTTGGGAGCTGGCCGCAAAAGCGCAAGATGGCTTCAGGCCCTGTTCTGGTTCCGGGGGGCAGGCTGAGCCTGTGGTTAATTCTTCTTCCTGATGGGAAAATAGAGTGACCTCTGCCTGTCCCAAAACCAAGAGCTAGTCTCTCATTGGTTCCCCGTCTTCCCGTTCATCCTCAGGACAAATTGCAACCTGTACGGAACAGGAGGTTAAAGGTGCTGAGGCTCCAAGTAGGGAGATTGCTAGTAAAGTGGCTGGAATGGCGAACCCGAGCACAAGGAGATGAGAAATGAGGTGCGTTTTAGAAACCTTTCCCCATCACACGGTGTACCATCTTCTGGGTTTCTCATGCATGTTTTCGATGTAGGAAGATGCCCTTGAACCTGGAGATTTGGGACCCATGCGATGGGTAGCACGCAGTATTACTTTAAAGGGTCTGCGTTTGCTCACCCAACCTCACCAAACCTCTCAGCCCCAAGAGTGTCCACCCTTATGTCTCATCCAGCTGTGGGTCTAGATATGGTCAATCCAGGTTGCATCACAGCCCCTGAACGAATTGTGTAAGACTTTCTCTGTCTTTCCCTGTCTTTGTTTCATGGGTTTTTAAAAGTAATTTATTTTTATAATGGGGTTTAGCTGCTTTTCACGGCTGTGTTTATGCCGCTTTACACCCACTTGACACACTAACAGAGAGATATCAATACATAGGTTTTAAGATTAATACTAGTCAGATATATTCTTGTGCGGTGAATCGGGCGTGTTGAGTCCAGTTCTCTGAGCAAGGCGTAGGTCTTGTCTATTACATATTGGGTTTATGGAACGGAATCTGAGCTAATTTGAAACTCTTGTTTTATGTATCACCCCACCTCACCTTTCCCGTTAAGCAGCCATAGTGTGTTTTCTGCATGTGTGACTCCGTTCTGTTTTGTAATTCAGTTCAAGTGTAACGGTTTTTACATTCCCTCTATAAGTGACACCTTATGAGAAGTGTCCTTTTCTGTGTGAGTTATTTCACTTAGAATCGTCTTACCTAAATCGACTCATTATGCTGCTACTAGCCTTATGACATTGATTTCATGGCTGAGTGATATTCCATTGTACATAAGGACCACAACTTTTTTATCCATTTTTCTCTTTCCTGGGATATTTAAGGTGGAATGAAGTGGAGGTCCTTGTCAACAGAGCAGCCCTAAACTTTGGGGTGCTTGTGTCTTGCTGATTTTCAATTTTCCCACTTTATCCCCCCATGCGTGGAAGTGCCCTATGCTCTCTAAGCTGTGTTTTTTAGATGTCTCAGGACACACCGTACCCTTCTCCAGAGTGGCTGTTGGCAATTTACATCCCGCCCATCAGTGTAGCAAGGCTCCCATTTCTCCATGGCCTGTCCTGCATTTCTGGTTTTGACCCTTTTTTCAGCATGGCCCTTTCGACCGATGGGAAGCGAGACTTCTTTGTAGCGCTGATTTGCCTTTCCAGGTTGCTTGGTTGGCCAAAAAGGGCGCATGCGTTTTTTCCTGAATATATTCAGGAAAAAACGCATGCGCCCTTTTTGGCCAAGGGCATCATTGTGAACGTGTTACCGCTTTTCATGTGCTTTAAAGGCGATTCGAATCTACCTCCTGAAATCTGTTTCCTGCAATTCTGCCTTGATTTCAAATCCTCTTCTTTGCCTTCCCTCAATATATTTGTGGATGAGAGTTATCATTTATAACTCTGCAGGTTTGTGAATTGCAGTGCCCTGAAGCTCCATTTTACAAGTCGCTTTTTTGGGAGCTGGCCGCAAAAGCGCAAGATGGCTTCAGGCCCTGTTCTGGTTCCGGGGGGCAGGCTGAGCCTGTGGTTAATTCTTCTTCCTGATGGGAAAATAGAGTGACCTCTGCCTGTCCCAAAACCAAGAGCTAGTCTCTCATTGGTTCCCCGACTTCCCGTTCATCCTCAGGACAAATTGCAACCTGTACGGAACAGGAGGTTAAAGGTGCTGAGGCTCCAAGTAGGGAGATTGCTAGTAAAGTGGCTGGAATGGCGAACCCGAGCACAAGGAGATGAGAAATGAGGTGCGTTTTAGAAACCTTTCCCCATCACACGGTGTACCATCTTCTGGGTTTCTCATGCATGTTTTCGATGTAGGAAGATGCCCTTGAACCTGGAGATTTGGGACCCATGCGATGGGTAGCACGCAGTATTACTTTAAAGGGTCTGCGTTTGCTCACCCAACCTCACCAAACCTCTCAGACCCAAGAGTGTCCACCCTTATGTCTCATCCAGCTGTGGGTCTAGATATGGTCAATCCAGGTTGCATCACAGCCCCTGAACGAATTGTGTAAGAATTTCTCTCTCTTTCCCTGTCTTTGTTTCATGGGTTTTTAAAAGTAATTTATTTTTATAATGGGGTTTAGCTGCTTTTCACGGCTGTGTTTATGCCGCTTTACACCCACTTGACACTCTAACACAGAGATATCAATACATAGGTTTTAAGATTATTACTAGTCAGATATATTCTTGTGCGGTGAATCGGGCGTGTTGAGTCCAGTTCTCTGAGCAAGGAGTAGGTCTTCTCTATTACATATTGGGTTTATGGAACGGTATCTGAGCTAATTTGAAACTCTTGTTTTATGTATCACCCCACCTCACCTTTCGCGTTAAGCAGCCATAGTGTCTTTTCTGCATGTGTGACTCTGTTCTGTTTTGTAATTCAGTTCAAGTGTAACGGTTTTTACATTCCCTCTATAAGTGACACCTTATGAGAAGTGTCCTTTTCTGTGTGACTTATTTCACTTAGAATCGTCTTACCTAAATCCACTCATCATGCTGCTACTAGCCTTATGACATTGATTTCATGGCTGAGTGATATTCCATTGTACATAAGGACCACAACTTTTTTATCCATTTTTCGCTTTCCTGGGATATTTAAGGTGGAATGAAGTGGAGGTCCTTGTCAACAGAGCAGCCCTAAACTTTGGGGTGCTTGTGTCTTGCTGATTTTCAATTTTCCCACTTTATCCCCCCATGCGTGGAAGTGCCCTATGCTCTCTAAGCTGTGTTTTTTAGATGTCTCAGGACACACCGTACCCTTCTCCAGAGTGGCTGTTGGCAATTTACATCCCGCCCATCAGTGTAGCAAGGCTCCCATTTCTCCATGGCCTGTCCTGCATTTCTGGTTTTGACCCTTTTTTCAGCATGGCCCTTTCGACCGATGGGAAGCGAGACTTCTTTGTAGCGCTGATTTGCCTTTCCAGGTTGCTTGGTTGGCCAAAAAGGGCGCATGCGTTTTTTCCTGAATATATTCAGGAAAAAACGCATGCGCCCTTTTTGGCCAAGGGCATCATTGTGAACGTGTTACCGCTTTTCATGTGCTTTAAAGGCGATTCGAATCTACCTCCTGAAATCTGTTTCCTGCAATTCTGCCTTGATTTCAAATCCTGTTCTTTGCCTTCCCTCAATATATTTGTGGATGAGAGTTATCATTTATAACTCTGCAGGTTTGTGAATTGCAGTGCCCTGAAGCTCCATTTTACAAGTCGCTTTTTTGGGAGCTGGCCGCAAAAGCGCAAGATGGCTTCAGGCCCTGTTCTGGTTCCGGGGGGCAGGCTGAGGCTGTGGTTAATTCTTCTTCCTGATGGGAAAATAGAGTGACCTCTGCCTGTCCCAAAACCAAGAGCTAGTCTCTCATTGGTTCCCCGTCTTCCCGTTCATCCTCAGGACAAATTGCAACCTGTACGGAACAGGAGGTTAAATGTGCTGAGGCTCCAAGTAGGGAGATTGCTAGTAAAGTGGCTGGAATGGCGAACCCGAGCACAAGGAGATGAGAAATGAGGTGCGTTTTAGAAACCTTTCCCCATCACACGGTGTACCATCTTCTGGGTTTCTCATGCATGTTTTCGATGTAGGAAGATGCCCTTGAACCTGGAGATTTGGGACCCATGCGATGGGTAGCACGCAGTATTACTTTAAAGGGTCTGCGTTTGCTCACCCAACCTCACCAAACCTCTCAGCCCCAAGAGTGTCCACCCTTATGTCTCATCCAGCTGTGGGTCTTGATATGGTCAATCCAGGTTGCATCACAGCCCCTGAACGAATTGTGTAAGACTTTCTCTGTCTTTCCCTGTCTTTGTTTCATGGGTTTTTAAAAGTAATTTATTTTTATAATGGGGTTTAGCTGCTTTTCACGGCTGTGTTTATGCCGCTTTACACCCACTTGACACACTAACAGAGAGATATCAATACATAGGTTTTAAGATTAATACTAGTCAGATATATTCTTGTGCGGTGAATCGGGCGTGTTGAGTCCAGTTCTCTGAGCAAGGCGTAGGTCTTGTCTATTACATATTGGGTTTATGGAACGGAATCTGAGCTAATTTGAAACTCTTGTTTTATGTATCACCCCACCTCACCTTTCCCGTTAAGCAGCCATAGTGTGTTTTCTGCATGTGTGACTCCGTTCTGTTTTGTAATTCAGTTCAAGTGTAACGGTTTTTACATTCCCTCTATAAGTGACACCTTATGAGAAGTGTCCTTTTCTGTGTGAGTTATTTCACTTAGAATCGTCTTACCTAAATCGACTCATTATGCTGCTACTAGCCTTATGACATTGATTTCATGGCTGAGTGATATTCCATTGTACATAAGGGCCACAACTTTTTTATCCATTTTTCTCTTTCCTGGGATATTTAAGGTGGAATGAAGTGGAGGTCCTTGTCAACAGAGCAGCCCTAAACTTTGGGGTGCTTGTGTCTTGCTGATTTTCAATTTTCCCACTTTATCCCCCCATGCGTGGAAGTGCCCTATGCTCTCTAAGCTGTGTTTTTTAGATGTCTCAGGACACACCGTACCCTTCTCCAGAGTGGCTGTTGGCAGTTTACATCCCGCCCATCAGTGTAGCAAGGCTCCCATTTCTCCATGGCCTGTCCTGCATTTCTGGTTTTGACCCTTTTTTCAGCATGGCCCTTTCGACCGATGGGAAGCGAGACTTCTTTGTAGCGCTGATTTGCCTTTCCAGGTTGCTTGGTTGGCCAAAAAGGGCGCATGCGTTTTTTCCTGAATATATTCAGGAAAAAACGCATGCGCCCTTTTTGGCCAAGGGCATCATTGTGAACGTGTTACCGCTTTTCATGTGCTTTAAAGGCGATTCGAATCTACCTCCTGAAATCTGTTTCCTGCAATTCTGCCTTGATTTCAAATCCTCTTCTTTGCCTTCCCTCAATATATTTGTGGATGAGAGTTATCATTTATAACTCTGCAGGTTTGTGAATTGCAGTGCCCTGAAGCTCCATTTTACAAGTCGCTTTTTTGGGAGCTGGCCGCAAAAGCGCAAGATGGCTTCAGGCCCTGTTCTGGTTCCTGGGGGCAGGCTGAGCCTGTGGTTAATTCTTCTTCCTGATGGGAAAATAGAGTGACCTCTGCCTGTCCCAAAACCAAGAGCTAGTCTCTCATTGGTTCCCCGTCTTCCCGTTCATCCTCAGGACAAATTGCAACCTGTACGGAACAGGAGGTTAAAGGTGCTGAGGCTCCAAGTAGGGAGATTGCTAGTAAAGTGGCTGGAATGGCGAACCCGAGCACAAGGAGATGAGAAATGAGGTGCGTTTTAGAAACCTTTCCCCATCACACGGTGTACCATCTTCTGGGTTTCTCATGCATGTTTTCGATGTAGGAAGATGCCCTTGAACCTGGAGATTTGGGACCCATGCGATGGGTAGCACGCAGTATTACTTTAAAGGGTCTGCGTTTGCTCACCCAACCTCACCAAACCTCTCAGACCCAAGAGTGTCCACCCTTATGTCTCATCCAGCTGTGGGTCTAGATATGGTCAATCCAGGTTGCATCACAGCCCCTGAACGAATTGTGTAAGAATTTCTCTCTCTTTCCCTGTCTTTGTTTCATGGGTTTTTAAAAGTAATTTATTTTTATAATGGGGTTTAGCTGCTTTTCACGGCTGTGTTTATGCCGCTTTACACCCACTTGACACTCTAACACAGAGATATCAATACATAGGTTTTAAGATTATTACTAGTCAGATATATTCTTGTGCGGTGAATCGGGCGTGTTGAGTCCAGTTCTCTGAGCAAGGAGTAGGTCTTCTCTATTACATATTGGGTTTATGGAACGGTATCTGAGCTAATTTGAAACTCTTGTTTTATGTATCACCCCACCTCACCTTTCGCGTTAAGCAGCCATAGTGTCTTTTCTGCATGTGTGACTCTGTTCTGTTTTGTAATTCAGTTCAAGTGTAACGGTTTTTACATTCCCTCTATAAGTGACACCTTATGAGAAGTGTCCTTTTCTGTGTGACTTATTTCACTTAGAATCGTCTTACCTAAATCCACTCATCATGCTGCTACTAGCCTTATGACATTGATTTCATGGCTGAGTGATATTCCATTGTACATAAGGACCACAACTTTTTTATCCATTTTTCGCTTTCCTGGGATATTTAAGGTGGAATGAAGTGGAGGTCCTTGTCAACAGAGCAGCCCTAAACTTTGGGGTGCTTGTGTCTTGTTGATTTTCAATTTTCCCACTTTATCTCCCCATGCGTGGAAGTGCCCTATGCTCTCTAAGCTGTGTTTTTTAGATGTTTCAGGACACACCGTACACTTCTCCAGAGTGGCTGTTGGCAATTTACATCCCGCCCATCAGTGTAGCAAGGCTCCCATTTCTCCATGGCCTGTCCTGCATTTCTGGTTTTGACACTTTTTTCAGCATGGCCCTTTCGACCGATGTGAAGCGAGACTTCTTTGTAGCGCTGATTTGCCTTTCCAGGTTGCTTGGTTGGCCAAAAAGGGCGCATGCGTTTTTTCCTGAATATATTCAGGAAAAAACGCATGCGCCCTTTTTGGCCAAGGGCATCATTGTGAACGTGTTACCGCTTTTCATGTGCTTTAAAGGCGATTCGAATCTACCTCCTGAAATCTGTTTCCTGCAATTCTGCCTTGATTTCAAATCCTCTTCTTTGCCTTCCCTCAATATATTTGTGGATGAGAGTTATCATTTATAACTCTGCAGGTTTGTGAATTGCAGTGCCCTGAAGCTCCATTTTACAAGTCGCTTTTTTGGGAGCTGGCCGCAAAAGCGCAAGATGGCTTCAGGCCCTGTTCTGGTTCCGGGGGGCAGGCTGAGCCTGTGGTTAATTCTTCTTCCTGATGGGAAAATAGAGTGACCTCTGCCTGTCCCAAAACCAAGAGCTAATCTCTCATTGGTTCCCCGTCTTCCCGTTCATCCTCAGGACAAATTGCAACCTGTACGGAACAGGAGGTTAAAGGTGCTGAGGCTCCAAGTAGGGAGATTGCTAGTAAAGTGGCTGGAATGGCGAACCCGAGCACAAGGAGATGAGAAATGAGGTGCGTTTTAGAAACCTTTCCCCATCACACGGTGTACCATCTTCTGGGTTTCTCATGCATGTTTTCGATGTAGGAAGATGCCCTTGAACCTGGAGATTTGGGACCCATGCGATGGGTAGCACGCAGTATTACTTTAAAGGGTCTGCGTTTGCTCACCCAACCTCACCAAACCTCTCAGCCCCAAGAGTGTCCACCCTTATGTCTCATCCAGCTGTGGGTCTAGATAGGGTCAATCCAGGTTGCATCACAGCCCCTGAACGAATTGTGTAAGAATTTCTCTCTCTTTCCCTGTCTTTGTTTCATGGTTTTTTAAAAGTAATTTTTTTTTATAATGGGGTTTAGCTGCTTTTCACGGCTGTGTTTATGCCGCTTTACACCCACTTGACACTCTAACAGAGAGATATCAATACATAGGTTTTAAGATTATTACTACTCAGATATATTCTTGTGCGGTGAATCGGGCGTGTTGAGTCCAGTTCTCTGAGCAAGGAGTAGGTCTTGTCTATTACATATTGGGTTTATGGAACGGTATCTGAGCTAATTTGAAACTCTTGTTTTATGTATCACCCCACCTCACCTTTCGCGTTAAGCAGCCATAGTGTGTTTTCTGCATGTGTGACTCTGTTCTGTTTTGTAATTCAGTTCAAGTGTAACGGTTTTTACATTCCCTCTATAAGTGACACCTTATGAGAAGTGTCCTTTTCTCTGTGACTTATTTCACTTAGAATCGTCGTACCTAAATCCACTCATCATGCTGCTACTAGCCTTATGACATTGATTTCATGGCTGAGTGATATTCCTTTGTACATAAGGACGACAACTTTTTTATCCATTTTTCGCTTTCCTGGGATATTTAAGGTGGAATGAAGTGGAGGTCCTTGTCAAAAGAGCAGCCCTAAACTTTGGGGTGCTTGTGTCTTGCTGATTTTCAATTTTCCCACTGTATCCCCCCATGCGTGGAAGTGCCCTATGCTCTCTAAGCTGTGTTTTTTAGATGTTTCAGGACACACCGTACCCTTCTCCAGAGTGGCTGTTGGCAATTTACATCCCGCCCATCAGTGTAGCAAGGCTCCCATTTCTCCATGGCCTGTCCTGCATTTCTGGTTTTGACCCTTTTTTCGGCATGGCCCTTTCGACCGATGGGAAGCGAGACTTCTTTGTAGCGCTGATTTGCCTTTCCAGGTTGCTTGGTTGGCCAAAAAGGGCGCATGCGTTTTTTCCTGAATATATTCAGGAAAAAACGCATACGCCCTTTTTGGCCAAGGGCATCATTGTCAACGTTTTGCCGCTTTTCATGTGCTTTAAAGGCGATTCGAATCTACCTCCTGAAATCTGTTTCCTGCAATTCTGCCTTGATTTCAAATCCTCTTCTTTGTCTTCCCTCAATATATTTGTGGACGAGAGTTATCATTTATAACTCTGCAGGTTGGTGAATTGCAGTGCCCTGAAGCTCCATTTTACAAGTCGCTGTTTTGGGAGCTGGCCGCAAAAGCGCAGGATGGCTTCAGGCCCTGTTCTGGTTCCGGGGGGCAGGCTGAGCCTGTGGTTAATTCTTCTTCCTGATGGGAAAATAGAGTGACCTGTGCCTGTCCCAACACCAAGAGCTAGTCTCTCATTGGTTCCCCGTCTTCCCGTTCATCCTCAGGACAAATTGCAACCTGTACGGAACAGGAGGTTAAAGGTGCTGATGCTCCAAGTAGGGAGATTGCTAGTAAAGTGGCTGGAATTGCGAACCCGAGCACAAGGAGATGAGAAATGAGGTGCGTTTTAGAAACCTTTCCCCATCACACGGTGTACCATCTTCTGGGTTTCTCATGCATGTTTTCGATGTAGGAAGATGCCCTTGAACCTGGAGATTTGGGACCCATGCGATGGGTAGCACGCAGTATTACTTTAAAGGGTCTGCGTTTGCTCACCCAACCTCACCAAACCTCTCAGCCCCAAGAGTGTCCACCCTTATGTCTCATCCAGCTGTGGGTCTAGATATGGTCAATCCAGGTTGCATCACAGCCCCTGAACGAATTGTGTAAGAATTTCTCTCTCTTTCCCTGTCTTTGTTTCATGGGTTTTTAAAAGTAATTTATTTTTATAATGGGGTTTAGCTGCTTTTCACGGCTGTGTTTATGCCGCTTTACACCCACTTGACACTCTAACAGAGAGATATCAATACATAGGTTTTAAGATTATTACTAGTGAGATATATTCTTCTGCGGTGAATCGGGCGTGTTGAGTCCAGTTCTCTGAGCAAGGAGTAGGTCTTCTCTATTACATATTGGGTTTATGGAACGGTATCTGAGCTAATTTGAAACTCTTGTTTTATGTATCACCCCACCTCACCTTTCGCGTTAAGCAGCCATAGTGTGTTTTCTGCATGTGTGACTCTGTTCTGTTTTGTAATTCAGTTCAAGTGTAACGGTTTTTACATTCCCTCTATAAGTGACACCTTATGAGAAGTGTCCTTTTCTGTGTGACTTATTTCACTTAGAATCGTCTTACCTAAATCCACTCATCATGCTGCTACTAGCCTTATGACATTGATTTCATGGCTGAGTGATATTCCATTGTACATAAGGACCACAACTTTTTTATCCATTTTTCGCTTTCCTGGGATATTTAAAGTGGAATGAAGTGGAGGTCCTTGTCAACAGAGCAGCCCTAAACTTTGGGGTGCTTGTGTCTTGCTGATTTTCAATTTTCCCACTTTATCTCCCCATGCGTGGAAGTGCCCTATGCTCTCTAAGCTGTGTTTTTTAGATGTTTCAGGACACACCGTACACTTCTCCAGAGTGGCTGTTGGCAATTTACATCCCGCCCATCAGTGTAGCAAGGCTCCCATTTCTCCATGGCCTGTCCTGCATTTCTGGTTTTGACCCTTTTTTCAGCATGGCCCTTTCGACCGATGGGAAGCGAGACTTCTTTGTAGCGCTGATTTGCCTTTCCAGGTTGCTTGGTTTGCCAAAAAGGGCGCATGCGTTTTTTCCTGAATATATTCAGGAAAAAACGCATGCGCCCTTTTTGGCCAAGGGCATCATTGTGAACGTGTTACCGCTTTTCATGTGCTTTAAAGGCGATTCGAATCTACCTCCTGAAATCTGTTTCCTGCAATTCTGCCTTGATTTCAAATCCTCTTCTTTGCCTTCCCTCAATATATTTGTGGATGAGAGTTATCATTTATAACTCTGCAGGTTTGTGAATTGCAGTGCCCTGAAGCTCCATTTTACAAGTCGCTTTTTTGGGAGCTGGCCGCAAAAGCGCAAGATGGCTTCAGGCCCTGTTCTGGTTCCGGGGGGCAGGCTGAGCCTGTGGTTAATTCTTCTTCCTGATGGGAAAATAGAGTGACCTCTGCCTGTCCCAAAACAAAGAGCTAGTCTCTCATTGGTTCCCCGTCTTCCCGTTCATCCTCAGGACAAATTGCAACCTGTACGGAACAGGAGGTTAAAGGTGCTGAGGCTCCAAGTAGGGAGATTGCTAGTAAAGTGGCTGGAATGGCGAACCCGAGCACAAGGAGATGAGAAATGAGGTGCGTTTTAGAAACCTTTCCCCATCACACGGTGTACCATCTTCTGGGTTTCTCATGCATGTTTTCGATGTAGGAAGATGCCCTTGAACCTGGAGATTTGGGACCCATGCGATGGGTAGCACGCAGTATTACTTTAAAGGGTCTGCGTTTGCTCACCCAACCTCACCAAACCTCTCAGCCCCAAGAGTGTCCACCCTTATGTCTCATCCAGCTGTGGGTCTAGATATGGTCAATCCAGGTTGCATCACAGCCCCTGAACGAATTGTGTAAGAATTTCTCTCTCTTTCCCTGTCTTTGTTTCATGGGTTTTTAAAAGTAATTTTTTTTTATAATGGGGTTTAGCTGCTTTTCACGGCTGTGTTTATGCCGCTTTACACCCACTTGACACTCTAACAGAGAGATATCAATACATAGGTTTTAAGATTATTACTAGTCAGATATATTCTTGTGCGGTGAATCGGGCGTGTTGAGTCCAGTTCTCTGAGCAAGGAGTAGGTCTTGTCTATTACATATTGGGTTTATGGAACGGTATCTGAGCTAATTTGAAACTCTTGTTTTATGTATCACCCCACCTCACCTTTCGCGTTAAGCAGCCATAGTGTGTTTTCTGCATGTGTGACTCTGTTCTGTTTTGTAATTCAGTTCAAGTGTAACGGTTTTTACATTCCCTCTATAAGTGACACCTTATGAGAAGTGTCCTTTTCTGTGTGACTTATTTCACTTAGAATCGTCGTACCTAAATCCACTCATCATGCTGCTACTAGCCTTATGACATTGATTTCATGGCTGAGTGATATTCCATTGTACATAAGGACGACAACTATTTTATCCATTTTTCGCTTTCCTGGGATATTTAAGGTGGAATGAAGTGGAGGTCCTTGTCAACAGAGCAGCCCTAAACTTTGGGGTGCTTGTGTCTTGCTGATTTTCAATTTTCCCACTTTATCTCCCCATGCGTGGAAGTGCCCTATGCTCTCTAAGCTGTGTTTTTTAGATGTTTCAGGACACACCGTACACTTCTCCAGAGTGGCTGTTGGCAATTTACATCCCGCCCATCAGTGTAGCAAGGCTCCCATTTCTCCATGGCCTGTCCTGCATTTCTGGTTTTGACACTTTTTTCGGCATGGCCCTTTTGACCGATGGGAAGCGAGACTTCTTTGTAGCGCTGATTTGCCTTTCCAGGTTGCTTGGTTGGCCAAAAAGGGCGTATGCGTTTTTTCCTGAATATATTCAGGAAAAAACGCATACGCCCTTTTTGGCCAAGGGCATCATTGTCAACGTTTTGCCGCTTTTCATGTGCTTTAAAGGCGATTCGAATCTACCTCCTGAAATCTGTTTCCTGCAATTCTGCCTTGATTTCAAATCCTCTTCTTTGCCTTCCCTCAATATATTTGTGGACGAGAGTTATCATTTATAACTCTGCAGGTTTGTGAATTGCAGTGCCCTGAAGCTCCATTTTACAAGTCGCTTTTTTGGGAGCTGGCCGCAAAAGCGCAGGATGGCTTCAGGCCCTGTTCTGGTTCCGGGGGGCAGGCTGAGCCTGTGGTTAATTCTTCTTCCTGATGGGAAAATAGAGTGACCTGTGCCTGTCCCAACACCAAGAGCTAGTCTCTCATTGGTTCCCCGTCTTCCCGTTCATCCTCAGGACAAATTGCAACCTGTACGGAACAGGAGGTTAAAGGTGCTGATGCTCCAAGTAGGGAGATTGCTAGTAAAGTGGCTGGAATGGCGAACCCGAGCACAAGGAGATGAGAAATGAGGTGCGTTTTAGAAACCTTTCCCCATCACACGGTGTACCATCTTCTGGGTTTCTCATGCATGTTTTCGACGTAGGAAGATGCCCTTGAACCTGGAGATTTGGGACCCATGCGATGGGTAGCACGCAGTATTACTTTAAAGGGTCTGCGTTTGCTCACCCAACCTCACCAAACCTCTCAGCCCCAAGAGTGTCCACCCTTATGTCTCATCCAGCTGTGGGTCTAGATATGGTCAATCCAGGTTGCATCACAGCCCCTGAACGAATTGTGTAAGAATTTCTCTCTCTTTCCCTGTCTTTGTTTCATGGGTTTTTAAAAGTAATTTATTTTTATAATGGGGTTTAGCTGCTTTTCACGGCTGTGTTTATGCCGCTTTACACCCACTTGACACTCTAACAGAGAGATATCAATACATAGGTTTTAAGATTATTACTAGTCAGATATATTCTTGTGCGGTGAATCGGGCGTGTTGAGTCCAGTTCTCTGAGCAAGGAGTAGGTCTTGTCTATTACATATTGGGTTTATGGAACGGTATCTGAGCTAATTTGAAACTCTTGTTTTATGTATCACCCCACCTCACCTTTCGCGTTAAGCAGCCATAGTGTGTTTTCTGCATGTGTGACTCTGTTCTGTTTTGTAATTCAGTTCAAGTGTAACGGTTTTTACATTCCCTCTATAAGTGACACCTTATGAGAAGTATCCTTTTCTGTGTGACTTATTTCACTTAGAATCGTCGTACCTAAATCCACTCATCATGCTGCTACTAGCCTTATGACATTGATTTCATGGCTGAGTGATATTCCATTGTACATAAGGACCACAACTTTTTTATCCATTTTTCGCTTTCCTGGGATATTTAAGGTGGAATGAAGTGGAGGTCCTTGTCAACAGAGCAGCCCTAAACTTTGGGGTGCTTGTGTCTTGCTGATTTTCAATTTTCCCACTTTATCTCCCCATGCGTGGAAGTGCCCTATGCTCTCTAAGCTGTGTTTTTTAGATGTTTCAGGACACACCGTACACTTCTCCAGAGTGGCTGTTGGCAATTTACATCCCGCCCATCAGTGTAGCAAGGCTCCCATTTCTCCATGGCCTGTCCTGCATTTCTGGTTTTGACACTTTTTTCGGCATGGCCCTTTTGACCGATGGGAAGCGAGACTTCTTTGTAGCGCTGATTTGCCTTTCCAGGTTGCTTGGTTGGCCAAAAAGGGCGTATGCGTTTTTTCCTGAATATATTCAGGAAAAAACGCATACGCCCTTTTTGGCCAAGGGCATCATTGTCAACGTTTTGCCGCTTTTCATGTGCTTTAAAGGCGATTCGAATCTACCTCCTGAAATCTGTTTCCTGCAATTCTGCCTTGATTTCAAATCCTCTTCTTTGCCTTCCCTCAATATATTTGTGGACGAGAGTTATCATTTATAACTCTGCAGGTTTGTGAATTGCAGTGCCCTGAAGCTCCATTTTACAAGTCGCTTTTTTGGGAGCTGGCCGCAAAAGCGCAGGATGGCTTCAGGCCCTGTTCTGGTTCCGGGGGGCAGGCTGAGCCTGTGGTTAATTCTTCTTCCTGATGGGAAAATAGAGTGACCTGTGCCTGTCCCAACACCAAGAGCTAGTCTCTCATTGGTTCCCCGTCTTCCCGTTCATCCTCAGGACAAATTGCAACCTGTACGGAACAGGAGGTTAAAGGTGCTGATGCTCCAAGTAGGGAGATTGCTAGTAAAGTGGCTGGAATGGCGAACCCGAGCACAAGGAGATGAGAAATGAGGTGCGTTTTAGAAACCTTTCCCCATCACACGGTGTACCATCTTCTGGGTTTCTCATGCATGTTTTCGATGTAGGAAGATGCCCTTGAACCTGGAGATTTGGGACCCATGCGATGGGTAGCACGCAGTATTACTTTAAAGGGTCTGCGTTTGCTCACCCAACCTCACCAAACCTCTCAGCCCCAAGAGTGTCCACCCTTATGTCTCATCCAGCTGTGGGTCTAGATATGGTCAATCCAGGTTGCATCACAGCCCCTGAACGAATTGTGTAAGAATTTCTCTCTCTTTCCCTGTCTTTGTTTCATGGGTTTTTAAAAGTAATTTATTTTTATAATGGGGTTTAGCTGCTTTTCACGGCTGTGTTTATGCCGCTTTACACCCACTTGACACTCTAACAGAGAGATATCAATACATAGGTTTTAAGATTATTACTAGTCAGATATATTCTTGTGCGGTGAAGCGGGCGTGTTGAGTCCAGTTCTCTGAGCAAGGAGTAGGTCTTGTCTATTACATATTGGGTTTATGGAACGGTATCTGAGCTAATTTGAAACTCTTGTTTTATGTATCACCCCACCTCACCTTTCGCGTTAAGCAGCCATAGTGTGTTTTCTGCATGTGTGACTCTGTTCTGTTTTGTAATTCAGTTCAAGTGTAACGGTTTTTACATTCCCTCTATAAGTGACACCTTATGAGAAGTGTCCTTTTCTGTGTGACTTATTTCACTTAGAATCGTCGTACCTAAATCCACTCATCATGCTGCTACTAGCCTTATGACATTGATTTCATGGCTGAGTGATATTCCATTGTACATAAGGACCACAACTTTTTTATCCATTTTTCGCTTTCCTGGGATATTTAAGGTGGAATGAAGTGGAGGTCCTTGTCAACAGAGCAGCCCTAAACTTTGGGGTGCTTGTGTCTTGCTGATTTTCAATTTTCCCACTTTATCTCCCCATGCGTGGAAGTGCCCTATGCTCTCTAAGCTGTGTTTTTTAGATGTTTCAGGACACACCGTACACTTCTCCAGAGTGGCTGTTGGCAATTTACATCCCGCCCATCAGTGTAGCAAGGCTCCCATTTCTCCATGGCCTGTCCTGCATTTCTGGTTTTGACACTTTTTTCGGCATGGCCCTTTTGACCGATGGGAAGCGAGACTTCTTTGTAGCGCTGATTTGCCTTTCCAGGTTGCTTGGTTGGCCAAAAAGGGCGTATGCGTTTTTTCCTGAATATATTCAGGAAAAAACGCATACGCCCTTTTTGGCCAAGGGCATCATTGTCAACGTTTTGCCGCTTTTCATGTGCTTTAAAGGCGATTCGAATCTACCTCCTGAAATCTGTTTCCTGCAATTCTGCCTTGATTTCAAATCCTCTTCTTTGCCTTCCCTCAATATATTTGTGGACGAGAGTTATCATTTATAACTCTGCAGGTTTGTGAATTGCAGTGCCCTGAAGCTCCATTTTACAAGTCGCTTTTTGGGGAGCTGGCCGCAAAAGCGCAGGATGGCTTCAGGCCCTGTTCTGGTTCCGGGGGGCAGGCTGAGCCTGTGGTTAATTCTTCTTCCTGATGGGAAAATAGAGTGACCTGTGCCTGTCCCAACACCAAGAGCTAGTCTCTCATTGGTTCCCCGTCTTCCCGTTCATCCTCAGGACAAATTGCAACCTGTACGGAACAGGAGGTTAAAGGTGCTGAGGCTCCAAGTAGGGAGATTGCTAGTAAAGTGGCTGGAATGGCGAACCCGAGCACAAGGAGATGAGAAATGAGGTGCGTTTTAGAAACCTTTCCCCATCACACGGTGTACCATTTTCTGGGTTTCTCATGCATGTTTTCGATGTAGGAAGATGCCCTTGAACCTGGAGATTTGGGACCCATGCGATGGGTAGCACGCAGTATTACTTTAAAGGGTCTGCGTTTGCTCACCCAACCTCACCAAACCTCTCAGCCCCAAGAGTGTCCACCCTTATGTCTCATCCAGCTGTGGGTCTAGATATGGTCAATCCAGGTTGCATCACAGCCCCTGAACGAATTGTGTAAGAATTTCTCTCTCTTTCCCTGTCTTTGTTTCATGGGTTTTTAAAAGTAATTTATTTTTATAATGGGGTTTAGCTGCTTTTCACGGCTGTGTTTATGCCGCTTTACACCCACTTGACACTCTAACAGAGAGATATCAATACATAGGTTTTAAGATTATTACTAGTCAGATATATTCTTGTGCGGTGAATTGGGCGTGTTGAGTCCAGTTCTCTGAGCAAGGAGTAGGTCTTGTCTATTACATATTGGGTTTATGGAACGGTATCTGAGCTAATTTGAAACTCTTGTTTTATGTATCACCCCACCTCACCTTTCGCGTTAAGCAGCCATAGTGTGTTTTCTGCATGTGTGACTCTGTTCTGTTTTGTAATTCAGTTCAAGTGTAACGGTTTTTACATTCCCTCTATAAGTGACACCTTATGAGAAGTGTCCTTTTCTGTGTGACTTATTTCACTTAGAATCGTCTTACCTAAATCCACTCATCATGCTGCTACTAGCCTTATGACATTGATTTCATGGCTGAGTGATATTCCATTGTACATAAGGACCACAACTTTTTTATCCATTTTTCGCTTTCCTGGGATATTTAAGGTGGAATGAAGTGGAGGTCCTTGTCAACAGAGCAGCCCTAAACTTTGGGGTGCTTGTGTCTTGCTGATTTTCAATTTTCCCACTTTATCTCCCCATGCGTGGAAGTGCCCTATGCTCTCTAAGCTGTGTTTTTTAGATGTTTCAGGACACACCGTACACTTCTCCAGAGTGGCTGTTGGCAATTTACATCCCGCCCATCAGTGTAGCAAGGCTCCCATTTCTCCATGGCCTGTCCTGCATTTCTGGTTTTGACACTTTTTTCGGCATGGCCCTTTTGACCGATGGGAAGCGAGACTTCTTTGTAGCGCTGATTTGCCTTTCCAGGTTGCTTGGTTGGCCAAAAAGGGCGTATGCGTTTTTTCCTGAATATATTCAGGAAAAAACGCATACGCCCTTTTTGGCCAAGGGCATCATTGTCAACGTTTTGCCGCTTTTCATGTGCTTTAAAGGCGATTCGAATCTACCTCCTGAAATCTGTTTCCTGCAATTCTGCCTTGATTTCAAATCCTCTTCTTTGCCTTCCCTCAATATATTTGTGGACGAGAGTTATCATTTATAACTCTGCAGGTTTGTGAATTGCAGTGCCCTGAAGCTCCATTTTACAAGTCGCTTTTTTGGGAGCTGGCCGCAAAAGCGCAGGATGGCTTCAGGCCCTGTTCTGGTTCCGGGGGGCAGGCTGAGCCTGTGGTTAATTCTTCTTCCTGATGGGAAAATAGAGTGACCTGTGCCTGTCCCAACACCAAGAGCTAGTCTCTCATTGGTTCCCCGTCTTCCCGTTCATCCTCAGGACAAATTGCAACCTGTACGGAACAGGAGGTTAAAGGTGCTGATGCTCCAAGTAGGGAGATTGCTAGTAAAGTGGCTGGAATGGCGAACCCGAGCACAAGGAGATGAGAAATGAGGTGCATTTTAGAAACCTTTCCCCATCACACGGTGTACCATCTTCTGGGTTTCTCATGCATGTTTTCGATGTAGGAAGATGCCCTTGAACCTGGAGATTTGGGACCCATGCGATGGGTACCACGCAGTATTACTTTAAAGGGTCTGCGTTTGCTCACCCAACCTCACCAAACCTCTCAGCCCCAAGAGTGTCCACCCTTATGTCTCATCCAGCTGTGGGTCTAGATATGGTCAATCCAGGTTGCATCACAGCCCCTGAACGAATTGTGTAAGAATTTCTCTGTCTTTCCCTGTCTTTGTTTCATGGGTTTTTAAAAGTAATTTATTTTTATAATGGGGTTTAGCTGCTTTTCACGGCTGTGTTTATGCCGCTTTACACCCACTTGACACTCTAACAGAGAGATATCAATACATAGGTTTTAAGATTATTACTAGTCAGATATATTCTTGTGCGGTGAATCGGTCGTGTTGAGTCCAGTTCTCTGAGCAAGGAGTAGGTCTTGTCTATTACATATTGGGTTTATGGAACGGTATCTGAGCTAATTTGAAACTCTTGTTTTATGTATCACCCCACCTCACCTTTCGCGTTAAGCAGCCATAGTGTGTTTTCTGCATGTGTGACTCTGTTCTGTTTTGTAATTCAGTTCAAGTGTAACGGTTTTTACATTCCCTCTATAAGTGACACCTTATGAGAAGTGTCCTTTTCTGTGTGACTTATTTCACTTAGAATCGTCTTACCTAAATCCACTCATCATGCTGCTACTAGCCTTATGACATTGATTTCATGGCTGAGTGATATTCCATTGTACATAAGGACGACAACTTTTTTATCCATTTTTCGCTTTCCTGGGATATTTAAGGTGGAATGAAGTGGAGGTCCTTGTCAACAGAGCAGCCCTAAACTTTGGGGTGCTTGTGTCTTGCTGATTTTCAATTTTCCCACTTTATCTCCCCATGCGTGGAAGTGCCCTATGCTCTCTAAGCTGTGTTTTTTAGATGTTTCAGGACACACCGTACACTTCTCCAGAGTGGCTGTTGGCAATTTACATCCCGCCCATCAGTGTAGCAAGGCTCCCATTTCTCCATGGCCTGTCCTGCATTTCTGGTTTTGACACTTTTTTCGGCATGGCCCTTTTGACCGATGGGAAGCGAGACTTCTTTGTAGCGCTGATTTGCCTTTCCAGGTTGCTTGGTTGGCCAAAAAGGGCGTATGCGTTTTTTCCTGAATATATTCAGGAAAAAACGCATACGCCCTTTTTGGCCAAGGGCATCATTGTCAACGTTTTGCCGCTTTTCATGTGCTTTAAAGGCGATTCGAATCTACCTCCTGAAATCTGTTTCCTGCAATTCTGCCTTGATTTCAAATCCTCTTCTTTGCCTTCCCTCAATATATTTGTGGACGAGAGTTATCATTTATAACTCTGCAGGTTTGTGAATTGCAGTGCCCTGAAGCTCCATTTTACAAGTCGCTTTTTTGGGAGCTGGCCGCAAAAGCGCAGGATGGCTTCAGGCCCTGTTCTGGTTCCGGGGGGCAGGCTGAGCCTGTGGTTAATTCTTCTTCCTGATGGGAAAATAGAGTGACCTGTGCCTGTCCCAACACCAAGAGCTAGTCTCTCATTGGTTCCCCGTCTTCCCGTTCATCCTCAGGACAAATTGCAACCTGTACGGAACAGGAGGTTAAAGGTGCTGAGGCTCCAAGTAGGGAGATTGCTAGTAAAGTGGCTGGAATGGCGAACCCGAGCACAAGGAGATGAGAAATGAGGTGCGTTTTAGAAACCTTTCCCCATCACACGGTGTACCATCTTCTGGGTTTCTCATGCATGTTTTCGATGTAGGAAGATGCCCTTGAACCTGGAGATTTGGGACCCATGCGATGGGTAGCACGCAGTATTACTTTAAAGGGTCTGCGTTTGCTCACCCAACCTCACCAAACCTCTCAGCCCCAAGAGTGTCCACCCTTATGTCTCATCCAGCTGTGGGTCTAGATATGGTCAATCCAGGTTGCATCACAGCCCCTGAACGAATTGTGTAAGAATTTCTCTCTCTTTCCCTGTCTTTGTTTCATGGGTTTTTAAAAGTAATTTATTTTTATAATGGGGTTTAGCTGCTTTTCACGGCTGTGTTTATGCCGCTTTACACCCACTTGACACTCTAACAGAGAGATATCAATACATAGGTTTTAAGATTATTACTAGTCAGATATATTCTTGTGCGGTGAATCGGGCGTGTTGAGTCCAGTTCTCTGAGCAAGGAGTAGGTCTTGTCTATTACATATTGGGTTTATGGAATGGTATCTGAGCTAATTTGAAACTCTTGTTTTATGTATCACCCCACCTCACCTTTCGCGTTAAGCAGCCATAGTGTGTTTTCTGCATGTGTGACTCTGTTCTGTTTTGTAATTCAGTTCAAGTGTAACGGTTTTTACATTCCCTCTATAAGTGACACCTTATGAGAAGTGTCCTTTTCTGTGTGACTTATTTCACTTAGAATCGTCTTACCTAAATCCACTCATCATGCTGCTACTAGCCTTATGACATTGATTTCATGGCTGAGTGATATTCCATTGTACATAAGGACCACAACTTTTTTATCCATTTTTTGCTTTCCTGGGATATTTAAGGTGGAATGAAGTGGAGGTCCTTGTCAACAGAGCAGCCCTAAACTATGGGGTGCTTGTGTCTTGCTGATTTTCAATTTTCCCACTTTATCCCCCCATGCGTGGAAGTGCCCTATGCTCTCTAAGCTGTGTTTTTTAGATGTTTCAGGACACACCGTACACTTCTCCAGAGTGGCTGTTGGCAATTTACATCCCGCCCATCAGTGTAGCAAGGCTCCCATTTCTCCATGGCCTGTCCTGCATTTCTGGTTTTGACACTTTTTTCAGCATGGCCCTTTTGACCGATGGGAAGCGAGACTTCTTTGTAGCGCTGATTTGCCTTTCCAGGTTGCTTGGTTGGCCAAAAAGGGCGTATGCGTTTTTTCCTGAATATATTCAGGAAAAAACGCATACGCCCTTTTTGGCCAAGGGCATCATTGTCAACGTTTTGCCGCTTTTCAGGTGCTTTAAAGGCGATTCGAATCTACCTCCTGAAATCTGTTTCCTGCAATTCTGCCTTGATTTCAAATCCTCTTCTTTGCCTTCCCTCAATATATTTGTGGACGAGAGTTATCATTTATAACTCTGCAGGTTTGTGAATTGCAGTGCCCTGAAGCTCCATTTTACAAGTCGCTTTTTTTGGGAGCTGGCCGCAAAAGCGCAGGATGGCTTCAGGCCCTGTTCTGGTTCCGGGGGGCAGGCTGAGCCTGTGGTTAATTCTTCTTCCTGAAGGGAAAATAGAGTGACCTCTGCCTGTCCCAACACCAAGAGCTAGTCTCTCATTGGTTCCCCGTCTTCCCGTTCATCCTCAGGACAAATTGCAACCTGTACGGAACAGGAGGTTAAAGGTGCTGATGCTCCAAGTAGGGAGATTGCTAGTAAAGTGGCTGGAATGGCGAACCCGAGCACAAGGAGATGAGAAATGAGGTGCGTTTTAGAAACCTTTCCCCATCACACGGTGTACCATCTTCTGGGTTTCTCATGCATGTTTTCGATGTAGGAAGATGCCCTTGAACCTGGAGATTTGGGACCCATGCGATGGGTAGCACGCAGTAGTACTTTAAAGGGTCTGCGTTTGCTAACCCAACCTCACCAAACCTCTCAGCCCCAAGAGTGTCCACCCTTATGTCTCATCCAGCTGTGGGTCTAGATATGGTCAATCCAGGTTGCATCACAGCCCCTGAACGAATTGTGTAAGAATTTCTCTCTCTTTCCCTGTCTTTGTTTCATGGGTTTTTAAAAGTAATTTATTTTTATAATGGGGTTTAGCTGCTTTTCACGGCTGTGTTTATGCCGCTTTACACCCACTTGACACACTAACAGAGAGATATCAATACATAGGTTTTAAGATTATTACTAGTCAGATATATTCTTGTGCGGTGAATCGGGCGTGTTGAGTCCAGTTCTCTGAGCAAGGAGTAGGTCTTGTCTATTACATATTGGGTTTATGGAACGGTATCTGAGCTAATTTGAAACTCTTGTTTTATGTATCACCCCACCTCACCTTTCCCGTTAAGCAGCCATAGTGTGTTTTCTGCATGTGTGACTCTGTTCTGTTTTGTAATTCAGTTCAAGTGTAACGGTTTTTACATTCCCTCTATAAGTGACACCTTATGAGAAGTGTCCTTTTCTGTGTGACTTATTTCACTTAGAATCGTCGTACCTAAATCCACTCATCATGCTGCTACTAGCCTTATGACATTGATTTCATGGCTGAGTGATATTCCATTGTACATAAGGACCACAACTTTTTTATCCATTTTTTGCTTTCCTGGGATATTTAAGGTGGAATGAAGTGGAGGTCCTTGTCAACAGAGCAGCCCTAAACTTTGGGGTGCTTGTGTCTTGCTGATTTTCAATTTTCCCACTTTATCCCCCCATGCGTGGAAGTGCCCTATGCTCTCTAAGCTGTGTTTTTTAGATGTTTCAGGACACACCGTACACTTCTCCAGAGTGGCTGTTGGCAATTTACATCCCGCCCATCAGTGTAGCAAGGCTCCCATTTCTCCATGGCCTGTCCTGCATTTCTGGTTTTGACACTTTTTTCGGCATGGCCCTTTTGACCGATGGGAAGCGAGACTTCTTTGTAGCGCTGATTTGCCTTTCCAGGTTGCTTGGTTGGCCAAAAAGGGCGTATGCGTTTTTTCCTGAATATATTCAGGAAAAAACGCATACGCCCTTTTTGGCCAAGGGCATCATTGTCAACGTTTTGCCGCTTTTCATGTGCTTTAAAGGCGATTCGAATCTACCTCCTGAAATCTGTTTCCTGCAATTCTGCCTTGATTTCAAATCCTCTTCTTTGCCTTCCCTCAATATATTTGTGGACGAGAGTTATCATTTATAACTCTGCAGGTTTGTGAATTGCAGTGCCCTGAAGCTCCATTTTACAAGTCGCTTTTTGGGGAGCTGGCCGCAAAAGCGCAGGATGGCTTCAGGCCCTGTTCTGGTTCCGGGGGGCAGGCTGAGCCTGTGGTTAATTCTTCTTCCTGATGGGAAAATAGAGTGACCTGTGCCTGTCCCAACACCAAGAGCTAGTCTCTCATTGGTTCCCCGTCTTCCCGTTCATCCTCAGGACAAATTGCAACCTGTACGGGACAGGAGGTTAAAGGTGCTGATGCTCCAAGTAGGGAGATTGCTAGTAAAGTGACTGGAATGGCGAACCCGAGCACAAGGAGATGAGAAATGAGGTGCGTTTTAGAAACCTTTCCCCATCACACGGTGTACCATCTTCTGGGTTTCTCATGCATGTTTTCGATGTAGGAAGATGCCCTTGAACCTGGAGATTTGGGACCCATGCGATGGGTAGCACGCAGTATTACTTTAAAGGGTCTGCGTTTGCTCACGCAACCTCACCAAACCTCTCAGCCCCAAGAGTGTCCACCCTTATGTCTCATCCAGCTGTGGGTCTAGATATGGTCAATCCAGGTTGCATCACAGCCCCTGAACGAATTGTGTAAGAATTTCTCTCTCTTTCCCTGTCTTTGTTTCATGGGTTTTTAAAAGTAATTTATTTTTATAATGGGGTTTAGCTGCTTTTCACGGCTGTGTTTATGCCGCTTTACACCCACTTGACACACTAACAGAGAGATATCAATACATAGGTTTTAAGATTATTACTAGTCCGATATATTCTGGTGCGGTGAATCGGGCGTGTTGAGTCCAGTTCTCTGAGCAAGGAGTAGGTCTTGTCTATTACATATTGGGTTTATGGAACGGTATCTGAGCTAATTTGAAACTCTTGTTTTATGTATCACCCCACCTCACCTTTCCCGTTAAGCAGCCATAGTGTGTTTTCTGCATGTGTGACTCTGTTCTGTTTTGTAATTCAGTTCAAGTGTAACGGTTTTTACATTCCCTCTATAACTGACACCTTATGAGAAGTGTCCTTTTCTGTGTGACTTATTTCACTTAGAATCGTCGTACCTAAATCCACTCATCATGCTGCTACTAGCCTTATGACATTGATTTCATGGCTGAGTGATATTCCATTGTACATAAGGACCACAACTTTTTTATCCATTTTTCGCTTTCCTGGGATATTTAAGGTGGAATGAAGTGGAGGTCCTTGTCAACAGAGCAGCCCTAAACTTTGGGGTGCTTGTGTCTTGCTGATTTTCAATTTTCCCACTTTATCCCCCCATGCGTGGAAGTGCCCTATGCTCTCTAAGCTGTGTTTTTAGATGTTTCAGGACACACCGTACACTTCTCCAGAGTGGCTGTTGGCAATTTACATCCCGCCCATCAGTGTAGCAAGGCTCCCATTTCTCCATGGCCTGTCCTGCATTTCTGGTTTTGACACTTTTTTCGGCATGGCCCTTTTGACCGATGGGAAGCGAGACTTCTTTGTAGCGCTGATTTGCCTTTCCAGGTTGCTTGGTTGGCCAAAAAGGGCGTATGCGTTTTTTCCTGAATATATTCAGGAAAAAACGCATACGCCCTTTTTGGCCAAGGGCATCATTGTCAACGTTTTGCCGCTTTTCAGGTGCTTTAAAGGCGATTCGAATCTACCTCCTGAAATCTGTTTCCTGCAATTCTGCCTTGATTTCAAATCCTCTTCTTTGCCTTCCCTCAATATATTTGTGGACGAGAGTTATCATTTATAACTCTGCAGGTTTGTGAATTGCAGTGCCCTGAAGCTCCATTTTACAAGTCGCTTTTTTGGGAGCTGTCCGCAAAAGCGCAGGATGGCTTCAGGCCCTGTTCTGGTTCCGGGGGGCAGGCTGAGCCTGTGGTTAATTCTTCTTCCTGATGGGAAAATAGAGTGACCTGTGCCTGTCCCAACACCAAGAGCTAGTCTCTCATTGGTTTCCCGTCTTCCCGTTCATCTTCAGGACAAATTGCAACCTGTACGGAACAGGAGGTTAAAGGTGCTGATGCTCCAAGTAGGGAGATTGCTAGTAAAGTGGCTGGAATGGCGAACCCGAGCACAAGGAGATGAGAAATGAGGTGCGTTTTAGAAACCTTTCCCCATCACACGGTGTACCATCTTCTGGGTTTCTCATGCATGTTTTCGATGTAGGAAGATGCCCTTGAACCTGGAGATTTGGGACCCATGCGATGGGTAGCACGCAGTATTACTTTAAAGGGTCTGCGTTTGCTCACCCAACCTCACCAAACCTCTCAGCCCCAAGAGTGTCCACCCTTATGTCTCATCCAGCTGTGGGTCTAGATATGGTCAATCCAGGTTGCACCACAGCCCCTGAACGAATTGTGTAAGAATTTCTCTCTCTTTCCCTGTCTTTGTTTCATGGGTTTTTAAAAGTAATTTATTTTTATAATGGGGTTTAGCTGCTTTTCACGGCTGTGTTTATGCCGCTTTACACCCACTTGACACTCTAACAGAGAGATATCAATACATAGGTTTTAAGATTATTACTAGTCAGATATATTCTTGTGCGGTGAATCGGGCGTGTTGAGTCCAGTTCTCTGAGCAAGGAGTAGGTCTTGTCTATTACATATTGGGTTTATGGAACGGTATCTGAGCTAATTTGAAACTCTTGTTTTATGTATCACCCCACCTCACCTTTCGCGTTAAGCAGCCATAGTGTGTTTTCTGCATGTGTGACTCTGTTCTGTTTTGTAATTCAGTTCAAGTGTAACGGTTTTTACATTCCCTCTATAAGTGACACCTTATGAGAAGTGTCCTTTTCTGTGTGACTTATTTCACTTAGAATCGTCTTACCTAAATCCACTCATCATGCTGCTACTAGCCTTATGACATTGATTTCATGGCTGAGTGATATTCCATTGTACATAAGGACCACAACTTTTTTATCCATTTTTTGCTTTCCTGGGATATTTAAGGTGGAATGAAGTGGAGGTCCTTGTCAACAGAGCAGCCCTAAACTTTGGGGTGCTTGTGTCTTGCTGATTTTCAATTTTCCCACTTTATCTCCCCATGCGTGGAAGTGCCCTATGCTCTCTAAGCTGTGTTTTTTAGATGTTTCAGGACACACCGTACAATTCTCCAGAGTGGCTGTTGGCAATTTACATCCCGCCCATCAGTGTAGCAAGGCTCCCATTTCTCCATGGCCTGTCCAGCATTTCTGGTTTTGACACTTTTTTCGGCATGGCCCTTTTGACCGATGGGAAGCGAGACTTCTTTGTAGCGCTGATTTGCCTTTCCAGGTTGCTTGGTTGGCCAAAAAGGGCGTATGCGTTTTTTCCTGAATATATTCAGGAAAAAACGCATACGCCCTTTTTGGCCAAGGGCATCATTGTCAACGTTTTGCCGCTTTTCATGTGCTTTAAAGGCGATTCGAATCTACCTCCTGAAATCTGTTTCCTGCAATTCTGCCTTGATTTCAAATCCTCTTCTTTGCCTTCCCTCAATATATTTGTGGACGAGAGTTATCATTTATAACTCTGCAGGTTTGTGAATTGCAGTGCCCTGAAGCTCCATTTTACAAGTCGCTTTTTTGGGAGCTGTCCGCAAAAGCGCAGGATGGCTTCAGGCCCTGTTCTGGTTCCGGGGGGCAGGCTGAGCCTGTGGTTAATTCTTCTTCCTGATGGGAAAATAGAGTGACCTGTGCCTGTCCCAACACCAAGAGCTAGTCTCTCATTGGTTTCCCGTCTTCCCGTTCATTTTCAGGACAAATTGCAACCTGTACGGAACAGGAGGTTAAAGGTGCTGATGCTCCAAGTAGGGAGATTGCTAGTAAAGTGGCTGGAATGGCGAACCCGAGCACAAGGAGATGAGAAATGAGGTGCGTTTTAGAAACCTTTCCCCATCACACGGTGTACCATCTTCTGGGTTTCTCATGCATGTTTTCGATGTAGGAAGATGCCCTTGAACCTGGAGATTTGGGACCCATGCGATGGGTAGCACGCAGTATTACTTTAAAGGGTCTGCGTTTGCTCACCCAACCTCACCAAACCTCTCAGCCCCAAGAGTGTCCACCCTTATGTCTCATCCAGCTGTGGGTCTAGATATGGTCAATCCAGGTTGCACCACAGCCCCTGAACGAATTGTGTAAGAATTTCTCTCTCTTTCCCTGTCTTTGTTTCATGGGTTTTTAAAAGTAATTTATTTTTATAATGGGGTTTAGCTGCTTTTCACGGCTGTGTTTATGCCGCTTTACACCCACTTGACACTCTAACAGAGAGATATCAATACATAGGTTTTAAGATTATTACTAGTCAGATATATTCTTGTGCGGTGAATCGGGCGTGTTGAGTCCAGTTCTCTGAGCAAGGAGTAGGTCTTGTCTATTACATATTGGGTTTATGGAACGGTATCTGAGCTAATTTGAAACTCTTGTTTTATGTATCACCCCACCTCACCTTTCGCGTTAAGCAGCCATAGTGTGTTTTCTGCATGTGTGACTCTGTTCTGTTTTGTAATTCAGTTCAAGTGTAACGGTTTTTACATTCCCTCTATAAGTGACACCTTATGAGAAGTGTCCTTTTCTGTGTGACTTATTTCACTTAGAATCGTCTTACCTAAATCCACTCATCATGCTGCTACTAGCCTTATGACATTGATTTCATGGCTGAGTGATATTCCATTGTACATAAGGACCACAACTTTTTTATCCATTTTTCGCTTTCCTGGGATATTTAAGGTGGAATGAAGTGGAGGTCCTTGTCAACAGAGCAGCCCTAAACTTTGGGGTGCTTGTGTCTTGCTGATTTTCAATTTTCCCACTTTATCTCCCCATGCGTGGAAGTGCCCTATGCTCTCTAAGCTGTGTTTTTTAGATGTTTCAGGACACACCGTACACTTCTCCAGAGTGGCTGTTGGCAATTTACATCCCGCCCATCAGTGTAGCAAGGCTCCCATTTCTCCATGGCCTGTCCAGCATTTCTGGTTTTGACACTTTTTTCGGCATGGCCCTTTTGACCGATGGGAAGCGAGACTTCTTTGTAGCGCTGATTTGCCTTTCCAGGTTGCTTGGTTGGCCAAAAAGGGCGTATGCGTTTTTTCCTGAATATATTCAGGAAAAAACGCATACGCCCTTTTTGGCCAAGGGCATCATTGTCAACGTTTTGCCGCTTTTCATGTGCTTTAAAGGCGATTCGAATCTACCTCCTGAAATCTGTTTCCTGCAATTCTGCCTTGATTTCAAATCCTCTTCTTTGCCTTCCCTCAATATATTTGTGGACGAGAGTTATCATTTATAACTCTGCAGGTTTGTGAATTGCAGTGCCCTGAAGCTCCATTTTACAAGTCGCTTTTTTGGGAGCTGGCCGCAAAAGTGCAGGATGGCTTCAGGCCCTGTTCTGGTTCCTGGGGGCAGGCTGAGCCTGTGGTTAATTCTTCTTCCTGATGGGAAAATAGAGTGACCTGTGCCTGTCCCAACACCAAGAGCTAGTCTCTCATTGGTTTCCCGTCTTCCCGTTCATCCTCAGGACAAATTGCAACCTGTACGGAACAGGAGGTTAAAGGTGCTGATGCTCCAAGTAGGGAGATTGCTAGTAAAGTGGCTGGAATGGCGAACCCGAGCACAAGGAGATGAGAAATGAGGTGCGTTTTAGAAACCTTTCCCCATCACACGGTGTACCATCTTCTGGGTTTCCCATGCATGTTTTCGATGTAGGAAGATGCCCTTGAACCTGGAGATTTCGGACCCATGTGATGGGTAGCACGCAGTATTACTTTAAAGGGTCTGCGTTTGCTCACCCAACCTCACCAAACCTCTCAGCCCCAAGAGTGTCCACCCTTATGTCTCATCCAGCTGTGGGTCTAGATATGGTCAATCCAGGTTGCATCACAGCCCCTGAACGAATTGTGTAAGAATTTCTCTCTCTTTCCCTGTCTTTGTTTCATGGGTTTTTAAAAGTAATTTATTTTTATAATGGGGTTTAGCTGCTTTTCACGGCTGTGTTTATGCCGCTTTACACCCACTTGACACTCTAACAGAGAGATATCAATACATAGGTTTTAAGATTATTACTAGTCAGATATATTCTTGTGCGGTGAATCGGGCGTGTTGAGTCCAGTTCTCTGAGCAAGGAGTAGGTCTTGTCTATTACATATTGGGTTTATGGAACGGTATCTGAGCTAATTTGAAACTCTTGTTTTATGTATCACCCCACCTCACCTTTCGCGTTAAGCAGCCATAGTGTGTTTTCTGCATGTGTGACTCTGTTCTGTTTTGTAATTCAGTTCAAGTGTAACGGTTTTTACATTCCCTCTATAAGTGACACCTTATGAGAAGTGTCCTTTTCTGTGTGACTTATTTCACTTAGAATCATCTTACCTAAATCCACTCATCATGCTGCTACTAGCCTTATGACATTGATTTCATGGCTGAGTGATATTCCATTGTATATAAGGACCACAACTTTTTTATCCATTTTTCGCTTTCCTGGGATATTTAAGGTGGAATGAAGTGGAGGTCCTTGTCAACAGAGCAGCCCTAAACTTTGGGGTGCTTGTGTCTTGCTGATTTTCAATTTTCCCACTTTATCTCCCCATGCGTGGAAGTGCCCTATGCTCTCTAAGCTGTGTTTTTTAGATGTTTCAGGACACACCGTACACTTCTCCAGAGTGGCTGTTGGCAATTTACATCCCGCCCATCAGTGTAGCAAGGCTCCCATTTCTCCATGGCCTGTCCAGCATTTCTGGTTTTGACACTTTTTTCGGCATGGCCCTTTTGACCGATGGGAAGCGAGACTTCTTTGTAGCGCTGATTTGCCTTTCCAGGTTGCTTGGTTGGCCAAAAAGGGCGTATGCGTTTTTTCCTGAATATATTCAGGAAAAAACGCATACGCCCTTTTTGGCCAAGGGCATCATTGTCAACGTTTTGCCGCTTTTCATGTGCTTTAAAGGCGATTCGAATCTACCTCCTGAAATCTGTTTCCTGCAATTCTGCCTTGATTTCAAATCCTCTTCTTTGCCTTCCCTCAATATATTTGTGGACGAGAGTTATCATTTATAACTCTGCAGGTTTGTGAATTGCAGTGCCCTGAAGCTCCATTTTACAAGTCGCTTTTTTGGGAGCTGGCCGCAAAAGCGCAGGATGGCTTCAGGCCCTGTTCTGGTTCCGGGGGGCAGGCTGAGCCTGTGGTTAATTCTTCTTCCTGATGGGAAAATAGAGTGACCTGTGCTTGTCCCAACACCAAGAGCTAGTCTCTCATTGGTTTCCCGTCTTCCCGTTCATCCTCAGGACAAATTGCAACCTGTACGGAACAGGAGGTTAAAGGTGCTGATGCTCCAAGTAGGGAGATTGCTAGTAAAGTGGCTGGAATGGCGAACCCGAGCACAAGGAGATGAGAAATGAGGTGCGTTTTAGAAACCTTTCCCCATCACACGGTGTACCATCTTCTGGGTTTCTCATGCATGTTTTTGATGTAGGAAGATGCCCTTGAACCTGGAGATTTGGGACCCATGCGATGGGTAGCACGCAGTATTACTTTAAAGGGTCTGCGTTTGCTCACCCAACCTCACCAAACCTCTCAGCCCCAAGAGTGTCCACCCTTATGTCTCATCCAGCTGTGGGTCTAGATATGGTCAATCCAGGTTGCATCACAGCCCCTGAACGAATTGTGTAAGAATTTCTCTCTCTTTCCCTGTCTTTGTTTCATGGGTTTTTAAAAGTAATTTATTTTTATAATGGGGTTTAGCTGCTTTTCACGGCTGTGTTTATGCCGCTTTACACCCACTTGACACTCTAACAGAGAGATATCAATACATAGGTTTTAAGATTATTACTAGTCAGATATATTCTTGTGCGGTGAATCGGGCGTGTTGAGTCCAGTTCTCTGAGCAAGGAGTAGGTCTTGTCTATTACATATTGGGTTTATGGAACGGTATCTGAGCTAATTTGAAACTCTTGTTTTATGTATCACCCCACCTCACCTTTCGCGTTAAGCAGCCATAGTGTGTTTTCTGCATGTGTGACTGTGTTCTGTTTTGTAATTCAGTTCAAGTGTAACGGTTTTTACATTCCCTCTATAAGTGACACCTTATGAGAAGTGTCCTTTTCTGTGTGACTTATTTCACTTAGAGTCGTCTTACCTAAATCCACTCATCATGCTGCTACTAGCCTTATGACATTGATTTCATGGCTGAGTGATATTCCATTGTACATAAGGACCACAACTTTTTTATCCATTTTTCGCTTTCCTGGGATATTTAAGGTGGAATGAAGTGGAGGTCCTTGTCAACAGAGCAGCCCTAAACTTTGGGGTGCTTGTGTCTTGCTGATTTTCAATTTTCCCACTTTATCTCCCCATGCGTGGAAGTGCCCTATGCTCTCTAAGCTGTGTTTTTTAGATGTTTCAGGACACACCGTACACTTCTCCAGAGTGGCTGTTGGCAATTTACATCCCGCCCATCAGTGTAGCAAGGCTCCCATTTCTCCATGGCCTGTCCTGCATTTCTGGTTTTGACACTTTTTTCGGCATGGCCCTTTTGACCGATGGGAAGCGAGACTTCTTTGTAGCGCTGATTTGCCTTTCCAGGTTGCTTGGTTGGCCAAAAAGGGCGTATGCGTTTTTTCCTGAATATATTCAGGAAAAAACGCATACGCCCTTTTTGGCCAAGGGCATCATTGTCAACGTTTTGCCGCTTTTCATGTGCTTTAAAGGCGATTCGAATCTACCTCCTGAAATCTGTTTCCTGCAATTCTGCCTTGATTTCAAATCCTCTTCTTTGCCTTCCCTCAATATATTTGTGGACGAGAGTTATCATTTATAACTCTGCAGGTTTGTGAATTGCAGTGCCCTGAAGCTCCATTTTACAAGTCGCTTTTTTGGGAGCTGGCCGCAAAAGCGCAGGATGGCTTCAGGCCCTGTTCTGGTTCCGGGGGGCAGGCTGAGCCTGTGGTTAATTCTTCTTCCTGATGGGAAAATAGAGTGACCTGTGCCTGTCCCAACACCAAGAGCTAGTCTCTCATTGGTTTCCCGTCTTCCCGTTCATCCTCAGGACAAATTGCAACCTGTACGGAACAGGAGGTTAAAGGTGCTGATGCTCCAAGTAGGGAGATTGCTAGTAAAGTGGCTGGAATGGCGAACCCGAGCACAAGGAGATGAGAAATGAGGTGCGTTTTAGAAACCTTTCCCCATCACACGGTGTACCATCTTCTGGGTTTCTCATGCATGTTTTCGATGTAGGAAGATGCCCTTGAACCTGGAGATTTGGGACCCATGCGATGGGTAGCACGCAGTATTACTTTAAAGGGTCTGCGTTTGCTCACCCAACCTCACCAAACCTCTCAGCCCCAAGAGTGTCCACCCTTATGTCTCATCCAGCTGTGGGTCTAGATATGGTCAATCCAGGTTGCATCACAGCCCCTGAACGAATTGTGTAAGAATTTCTCTCTCTTTCCCTGTCTTTGTTTCATGGGTTTTTAAAAGTAATTTATTTTTATAATGGGGTTTAGCTGCTTTTCACGGCTGTGTTTATGCCGCTTTACACCCACTTGACACTCTAACAGAGAGATATCAATACATAGGTTTTAAGATTATTACTAGTCAGATATATTCTTGTGCGGTGAATCGGGCGTGTTGAGTCCAGTTCTCTGAGCAAGGAGTAGGTCTTGTCTATTACATATTGGGTTTATGGAACGGTATCTGAGCTAATTTGAAACTCTTGTTTTATGTATCACCCCACCTCACCTTTCGCGTTAAGCAGCCATAGTGTGTTTTCTGCATGTGTGACTCTGTTCTGTTTTGTAATTCAGTTCAAGTGTAACGGTTTTTACATTCCCTCTATAAGTGACACCTTATGAGAAGTGTCCTTTTCTGTGTGACTTATTTCACTTAGAATCGTCGTACCTAAATCCACTCATCATGCTGCTACTAGCCTTATGACATTGATTTCATGGCTGACTGATATTCCATTGTACATAAGGACCACAACTTTTTTATCCATTTTTCGCTTTCCTGGGATATTTAAGGTGGAATGAAGTGGAGGTCCTTGTCAACAGAGCAGCCCTAAACTTTGGGGTGCTTGTGTCTTGCTGATTTTCAATTTTCCCACTTTATCTCCCCATGCGTGGAAGTGCCCTATGCTCTCTAAGCTGTGTTTTTTAGATGTTTCAGGACACACCGTACACTTCTCCAGAGTGGCTGTTGGCAATTTACATCCCGCCCATCAGTGTAGCAAGGCTCCCATTTCTCCATGGCCTGTCCTGCATTTCTGGTTTTGACACTTTTTTCGGCATGGCCCTTTTGACCGATGGGAAGCGAGACTTCTTTGTAGCGCTGATTTGCCTTTCCAGGTTGCTTGGTTGGCCAAAAAGGGCGTATGCGTTTTTTCCTGAATATATTCAGGAAAAAACGCATACGCCCTTTTTGGCCAAGGGCATCATTGTCAACGTTTTGCCGCTTTTCATGTGCTTTAAAGGCGATTGGAATCTACCTCCTGAAATCTGTTTCCTGCAATTCTGCCTTGATTTCAAATCCTCTTCTTTGCCTTCCCTCAATATATTTGTGGACGAGAGTTATCATTTATAACTCTGCAGGTTTGTGAATTGCAGTGCCTTGAAGCTCCATTTTACAAGTCGCTTTTTTGGGAGCTGGCCGCAAAAGCGCAGGATGGCTTCAGGCCCTGTTCTGGTTCCGGGGAGCAGGCTGAGCCTGTGGTTAATTCTTCTTCCTGATGGGAAAATAGAGTGACCTGTGCCTGTCCCAACACCAAGAGCTAGTCTCTCATTGGTTTCCCGTCTTCCCGTTCATCCTCAGGACAAATTGCAACCTGTACGGAACAGGAGGTTAAAGGTGCTGATGCTCCAAGTAGGGAGATTGCTAGTAAAGTGGCTGGAATGGCGAACCCGAGCACAAGGAGATGAGAAATGAGGTGCGTTTTAGAAACCTTTCCCCATCACACGGTGTACCATCTTCTGGGTTTCTCATGCATGTTTTCTATGTAGGAAGATGCCCTTGAACCTGGAGATTTGGGACCCATGCGATGGGTAGCACGCAGTATTACTTTAAAGGGTCTGCGTTTGCTCACCCAACCTCACCAAACCTCTCAGCCCCAAGAGTGTCCACCCTTATGTCTCATCCAGCTGTGGGTCTAGATATGGTCAATCCAGGTTGCATCACAGCCCCTGAAGGAATTGTGTAAGAATTTCTCTCTCTTTCCCTGTCTTTGTTTCATGGGTTTTTAAAAGTAATTTATTTTTATAATGGGGTTTAGCTGCTTTTCACGGCTGTTTTTATGCCGCTTTACACCCACTTGACACTCTAACAGAGAGATATCAATACATAGGTTTTAAGATTATTACTAGTCAGATATATTCTTGTGCGGTGAATCGGGCGTGTTGAGTCCAGTTCTCTGAGCAAGGAGTAGGTCTTGTCTATTACATATTGGGTTTATGGAAAGGTATCTGAGTTAATTTGAAACTCTTGTTTTATGTATCACCCCACCTCACCTTTCGCGTTAAGCAGCCATAGTGTGTTTTCTGCATGTGTGACTCTGTTCTGTTTTGTAATTCAGTTCAAGTGTAACGGTTTTTACATTCCCTCTATAAGTGACACCTTATGAGAAGTGTCCTTTTCTGTGTGACTTATTTCACTTAGAATCGTCTTACCTAAATCCACTCATCATGCTGCTACTAGCCTTATGACATTGATTTCATGGCTGAGTGATATTCCATTGTACATAAGGACCACAACTTTTTTATCCATTTTTCGCTTTCCTGGGATATTTAAGGTGGAATGAAGTGGAGGTCCTTGTCAACAGAGCAGCCCTAAACTTTGGGGTGCTTGTGTCTTGCTGATTTTCAATTTTCCCACTTTATCCCCCCATGCGTGGAAGTGCCCTATGCTCTCTAAGCTGTGTTTTTTAGATGTTTCAGGACACACCGTACACTTCTCCAGAGTGGCTGTTGGCAATTTACATCCCGCCCATCAGTGTAGCAAGGCTCCCATTTCTCCATGGCATGTCCTGCATTTCTGGTTTTGACACTTTTTTCGGCATGGCCCTTTTGACCGATGGGAAGCGAGACTTCTTTGTAGCGCTGATTTGCCTTTCCAGGTTGCTTGGTTGGCCAAAAAGGGCGTATGCGTTTTTTCCTGAATATATTCAGGAAAAAACGCATACGCCCTTTTTGGCCAAGGGCCTCATTGTCAAAGTTTTGCCGCTTTTCATGTGCTTTAAAGGCGATTCAAATCTACCTCCTGAAATCTGTTTCCTGCAATTCTGCCTTGATTTCAATTCCTCGTCTTTACCTTCCCTCAATATATCTGTGGACGAGAGTTATCATTTATAACTCTGTAGGACTGTGAATTGCAGTGCCCTGAAGCTCCATTTTACAACTCGCTTTTTCGGGAGCTGGCCGCAAAAGCGCAGGATGGCTTCAGGCCCTGTTCTGGTTCCGGGGGGCAGGCTGAGCCTGTGGTTAATTCTTCTTCCTGAAGGGAAAATAGAGTGACCTGTGCCTGTCCCAACACCAAGAGCTAGTCTCTCATTGGTTCCCTGTCTTCCCGTTCATCCTCAGGACAAATTGCAACCTGTACGGAACAGGAGGTTAAAGGTGCTGAGGCTCCAAGTAGGGAGATTGCTAGTAAAGTGGCTGGAATGGCGAACCCGAGCACAAGGAGATGAGAAATGAGGTGCGTTTTAGAAACCTTTCCCCATCACACGGTGTACCATCTTCTGGGTTTCTCATGCATGTTTTCGATGTAGGAAGATGCCCTTGAACCTGGAGATTTGGGACCCATGCGATGGGTAGCACGCAGTATTACTTTAAAGGGTCTGCGTTTGCTCACCCAACCTCACCAAACCTCTCAGCCCCAAGAGTGTCCACCCTTATGTCTCATCCAGCTGTGGGTCTAGATATGGTCAATCCAGGTTGCATCACAGCCCCTGAACGAATTGTGTAAGAATTTCTCTCTCTTTCCCTGTCTTTGTTTCATGGGTTTTTAAAAGTAATTTATTTTTATAATGGGGTTTAGCTGCTTTTCACGGCTGTGTTTATGCCGCTTTACACCCACTTGACACACTAACAGAGAGATATCAATACATAGGTTTTAAGATTATTACTAGTCAGATATATTCTTGTGCGGTGAATCGGGCGTGTTGAGTCCAGTTCTCTGAGCAAGGAGTAGGTCTTGTCTATTACATATTGGGTTTATGGAACGGTATCTGAGCTAATTTGAAACTCTTGTTTTATGTATCACCCCACCTCACCTTTCCCGTTAAGCAGCCATAGTGTGTTTTCTGCATGTGTGACTCTGTTCTGTTTTGTAATTCAGTTCAAGTGTAATGGTTTTTACATTCCCTCTATAAGTGACACCTTATGAGAAGTGTCCTTTTCTGTGTGACTTATTTCACTTAGAATCGTCGTACCTAAATCCACTCATCATGCTGCTACTAGCCTTATGACATTGATTTCATGGCTGAGTGATATTCCTTTGTACATAAGGACCACAACTTTTTTATCCATTTTTCGCTTTCCTGGGATATTTAAGGTGGAATGAAGTGGAGGTCCTTGTCAACAGAGCAGCCCTAAACTTTGGGGTGCTTGTGTCTTGCTGATTTTCAATTTTCCCACTTTATCCCCCCATGCGTGGAAGTGCCCTATGCTCTCTCAGCTGTGTTTTTTAGATGTTTCAGGACACACCGTACCCTTCTCCAGAGTGGCTGTGGGCAATTTACATCCCACCCATCAGTGTAGCAAGGCTCCCATTTCTCCATGGCATGTCCTGCATTTCTGGTTTTGACACTTTTTTCAGCATGGCCCTTTTGACCGATGGGAAGCGAGACTTCTTTGTAGCACTGATTTGCCTTTTCAAGTTGCTTGGTTGGCCAAAAAGGGCGTATGCGTTTTTTCCTGAATATATTCAGGAAAAAACGCATACGCCCTTTTTGGCCAAGGGCATCATTGTCAACGTTTTGCCGCTTTTCATGTGCTTTAAAGGCGATTCGAATCTACCTCCTGAAATCTGTTTCCTGCAATTCTGCCTTGATTTCAAATCCTCTTCTTTGCCTTCCCTCAATATATTTGTGGACGAGAGTTATCATTTATAACTCTGCAGGTTTGTGAATTGCAGTGCCCTGAAGCTCCATTTTACAAGTCGCATTTTTGTGAGCTGGCCGCAAAAGCGCAGGATGGCTTCAGGCCCTGTTCTGGTTCCGGGGGGCAGGCTGAGCCTGTGGTTAATTCTTCTTCCTGAAGGGAAAATAGAGTGACCTGTGCCTGTCCCAACACCAAGAGCTAGTCTCTCATTGGTTCCCTGTCTTCCCGTTCATCCTCAGGACAAATTGCAACCTGTACGGACCAGGAGGTTAAAGGTGCTGAGGCTCCAAGTAGGGAGATTGCTAGTAAAGTGGCTGGAATGGCGAACCCGAGCACAAGGAGATGAGAAATGAGGTGCGTTTTAGAAACCTTTCCCCATCACACGGTGTACCATCTTCTGGGTTTCTCATGCATGTTTTCGATGTAGGAAGATGCCCTTGAACCTGGAGATTTGGGACCCATGCGATGGGTAGCACGCAGTATTACTTTAAAGGGTCTGCGTTTGCTCACCCAACCTCACCAAACCTCTCAGCCCCAAGAGTGTCCACCCTTATGTCTCATCCAGCTGTGGGTCTAGATATGGTCAATCCAGGTTGCATCACAGCCCCTGAACGAATTGTGTAAGAATTTCTCTCTCTTTCCCTGTCTTTGTTTCATGGGTTTTTAAAAGTAATTTATTTTTATAATGGGGTTTAGCTGCTTTTCACGGCTGTGTTTATGCCGCTTTACACCCACTTGACACTCTAACAGAGAGATATCAATACATAGGTTTTAAGATTATTACTAGTCAGATATATTCTTGTGCGGTGAATCGGGCGTGTTGAGTCCAGTTCTCTGAGCAAGGAGTAGGTCTTGTCTATTACATATTGGGTTTATGGAACGGTATCTGAGCTAATTTGAAACTCTTGTTTTATGTATCACCCCACCACACCTTTCCCGTTAAGCAGCCATAGTGTGTTTTCTGCATGTGTGACTCTGTTCTGTTTTGTAATTCAGTTCAAGTGTAACGGTTTTTACATTCCCTCTATAAGTGACACCTTATGAGAAGTGTCCTTTTCTGTGTGACTTATTTCACTTAGAATCGTCGTACCTAAATCCACTCATCATGCTGCTACTAGCCTTATGACATTGATTTCATGGCTGAGTGATATTCCATTGTACATAAGGACCACAACTTTTGTATCCATTTTTCGCTTTCCTGGGATATTTAAGGTGGAATGAAGTGGAGGTCCTTGTCAACAGAGCAGCCCTAAACTTTGGGGTGCTTGTGTCTTGCTGATTTTCAATTTTCCCACTTTATCCCCCCATGCGTGGAAGTGCCCTATGATCTCTAAGCTGTGTTTTTTAGATGTTTCAGGACACACCATACCCTTCTCCAGAGTGGCTGTGGGCAATTTACATCCCGCCCATCAGTGTAGCAAGGCTCCCATTTCTCCATGGCCTGTCCTGCATTTCTGGTTTTGACACATTTTTCAGCATAGCCCTTTTGACCGATGGGAAGCGAGACTTCTTTGTAGCGCTGATTTGCCTTTACAGGTTGCTTGGTTGGCCAAAAAGGGCGTATGCGTTTTTTCCTGAATATATTCAGGAAAAAACGCATACGCCCTTTTTGGCCAAGGGCATCATTGTCAACGTCTTGCCGCTTTTCATGTGCTTTAAAGGCGATTCGAATCTACCTCCTGAAATCTGATTCCTGCCATTCTGCCTTGATTTCAAATCCTCTTCTTTGCCTTCCCTCAATATATTTGTGGACGAGAGTTATCATTTATAACTGTGCAGGTTTGTGAATTGCAGTGCCCTGAAGCTCCATTTTACAAGTCGCATTTTTGTGAGCTGGCCGCAAAAGCGCAGGATGGCTTCAGGCCCTGTTCTGGTTCCGGGGGGCAGGCTGAGCCTGTGGTTAATTCTTCATCCTGAAGGGAAAACAGAGTGACCTGTGCCTGTCCCAACACCAAGAGCTAGTCTCTCATTGCTTCCCCGTCTTCCCGTTCATCCTCAGGACAAATTGCAACCTGTACGGAACAGGAGGTTAAAGGTGCTGAGGCTCCAAGTAGGGAGATTGCTAGTAAAGTGGCTGGAATGGCGAACCCGAGCACAAGGAGATGAGAAATGAGGTGCGTTTTAGAAACCTTTCCCCATCACACGGTGTACCATCTTCTGGGTTTCTCATGCATGTTTTCGATGTAGGAAGATGCCCTTGAACCTGGAGATTTGGGACCCATGCGATGGGTAGCACGCAGTATTACTTTAAAGGGTCTGCGTTTGCTCACCCAACCTCACCAAACCTCTCAGCCCCAAGAGTGTCCACCCTTATGTTTCATCCAGCTGTGGGTCTAGATATGGTCAATCCAGGTTGCATCACAGCCCCTGAACGAATTGTGTAAGAATTTCTCTCTCTTTCCCTGTCTTTGTTTCATGGGTTTTTAAAAGTAATTTATTTTTATAATGGGGTTTAGCTGCTTTTCACAGCTGTGTTTATGCCGCTTTACACCCACTTGACACACTAACAGAGAGATATCAATACATAGGTTTTAAGATTATTACTAGTCAGATATATTCTTGTGCGGTGAATCGGGCGTGTTGAGTCCAGTTCTCTGAGCAAGGAGTAGGTCTTGTCTATTACATATTGGGTTTATGGAACGGTATCTGAGCTAATTTGAAACTCTTGTTTTATGTATCACCCCACCTCACCTTTCCCGTTAAGCAGCCATAGTGTGTTTTCTGCATGTGTGACTCTGTTCTGTTTTGTAATTCAGTTCAAGTGTAACGGTTTTTACATTCCCTCTATAAGTGACACCTTATGAGAAGTGTCCTTTTCTGTGTGACTTATTTCACTTAGAATCGTCGTACCTAAATCCACTCATCATGCTGCTACTAGCCTTATGACATTGATTTCATGGCTGAGTGATATTCCATTGTACATAAGGACCACAACTTTTTTATCCATTTTTCGCTTTCCTGGGATATTTAAGGTGGAATGAAGTGGAGGTCCTTGTCAACAGAGCAGCCCTAAACTTTGGGGTGCTTGTGTCTTGCTGATCTTCAATTTTCCCACTTTATCCCCCCATGCGTGGAAGTGCCCTATGCTCTCTCAGCTGTGTTTTTCAGATGTTTCAGGACACACCGTACCCTTCTCTAGAGTGGCTGTGGGCAATTTACATCCCGCCCATCAGTGTAGCAAGGCTCCCATTTCTCCATGGCATGTCCTGCATTTCTGGTTTTGACACTTTTTTCAGCATGGCCCTTTTGACCGATGGGAAGCGAGACTTCTTTGTAGCACTGATTTGCCTTTTCAAGTTGCTTGGTTGGCCAAAAAGGGCGTATGCGTTTTTTCCTGAATATATTCAGGAAAAAACGCATACGCCCTTTTTGGCCAAGGGCATCATTGTCAACGTTTTGCCGCTTTTCATGTGCTTTAAAGGCGATTCGAATCTACCTCCTGAAATCTGTTTCCTGCAATTCTGCCTTGATTTCAAATCCTCTTCTTTGCCTTCCCTCAATATATTTGTGGACGAGAGTTATCATTTATAACTCTGCAGGTTTGTGAATTGCAGTGCCCTGAAGCTCCATTTTACAAGTCGCATTTTTGTGAGCTGTCCGCAAAAGCGCAGGATGGCTTCAGGCCCTGTTCTGGTTCCGGGGGGCAGGCTGAGCCTGTGGTTAATTCTTCTTCCTGAAGGGAAAATAGAGTGACCTCTGCCTGTCCCAACACCAAGAGCTAGTCTCTCATTGGTTCCCCGTCTTCCCGTTCATCCTCAGGACAAATTGCAACCTGTACGGAACAGGAGGTTAAAGGTGCTGAGGCTCCAAGTAGGGAGATTGCTAGTAAAGTGGCTGGAATGGCGAACCCGAGCACAAGGAGATGAGAAATGAGGTGCGTTTTAGAAACCTTTCCCCATCACACGGTGTACCATCTTCTGGGTTTCTCATGCATGTTTTCGATGTAGGAAGATGCCCTTGAACCTGGAGATTTGGGACCCATGCGATGGGTAGCACGCAGTATTACTTTAAAGGGTCTGCGTTTGCTCACCCAACCTCACCAAACCTCTCAGCCCCAAGAGTGTCCACCCTTATGTCTCATCCAGCTGTGGGTCTAGATATGGTCAATCCAGGTTGCATCACAGCCCCTGAACGAATTGTGTAAGAATTTCTCTCTCTTTCCCTGTCTTTGTTTCATGGGTTTTTAAAAGTAATTTATTTTTATAATGGGGTTTAGCTGCTTTTCACAGCTGTGTTTATGCCGCTTTACACCCACTTGACACACTAACAGAGAGATATCAATACATAGGTTTTAAGATTATTACTAGTCAGATATATTCTTGTGCGGTGAATCGGGCGTGTTGAGTCCAGTTCTCTGAGCAAGGAGTAGGTCTTGTCTATTACATATTGGGTTTATGGAACGGTATCTGAGCTAATTTGAAACTCTTGTTTTATGTATCACCCCACCTCACCTTTCCCGTTAAGCAGCCATAGTGTGTTTTCTGCATGTGTGACTCTGTTCTGTTTTGTAATTCAGTTCAAGTGTAACGGTTTTTACATTCCCTCTATAAGTGACACCTTATGAGAAGTGTCCTTTTCTGTGTGACTTATTTCACTTAGAATCGTCGTACCTAAATCCACTCATCATGCTGCTACTAGCCTTATGACATTGATTTCATGGCTGAGTGATATTCCATTGTACATAAGGACCACAACTTTTTTATCCATTTTTCGCTTTCCTGGGATATTTAAGGTGGAATGAAGTGGAGGTCCTTGTCAACAGAGCAGCCCTAAACTATGGGGTGCTTGTGTCTTGCTGATTTTCAATTTTCCCACTTTATCCCCCCATGCGTGGAAGTGCCCTATGCTCTCTAAGCTGTGTTTTTTAGATGTTTCAGGACACACCGTACACTTCTCCAGAGTGGCTGTTGGCAATTTACATCCCGCCCATCAGTGTAGCAAGGCTCCCATTTCTCCATGGCCTGTCCTGCATTTCTGGTTTTGACACTTTTTTCAGCATGGCCCTTTTGACCGATGGGAAGCGAGACTTCTTTGTAGCGCTGATTTGCCTTTCCAGGTTGCTTGGTTGGCCAAAAAGGGCGTATGCGTTTTTTCCTGAATATATTCAGGAAAAAACGCATACGCCCTTTTTGGCCAAGGGCATCATTGTCAACGTTTTGCCGCTTTTCAGGTGCTTTAAAGGCGATTCGAATCTACCTCCTGAAATCTGTTTCCTGCAATTCTGCCTTGATTTCAAATCCTCTTCTTTGCCTTCCCTCAATATATTTGTGGACGAGAGTTATCATTTATAACTCTGCAGGTTTGTGAATTGCAGTGCCCTGAAGCTCCATTTTACAAGTCGCTTTTTTGGGAGCTGGCCGCAAAAGCGCAGGATGGCTTCAGGCCCTGTTCTGGTTCCGGGGGGCAGGCTGAGCCTGTGGTTAATTCTTCTTCCTGATGGGAAAATAGAGTGACCTGTGCCTGTCCCAACACCAAGAGCTAGTCTCTCATTGGTTCCCCATCTTCCCGTTCATCCTCAGGACAAATTGCAACCTGTACGGAACAGGAGGTTAAAGGTGCTGATGCTCCAAGTAGGGAGATTGCTTGTAAAGTGGCTGGAATGGCGAACCCGAGCACAAGGAGATGAGAAATGAGGTGCGTTTTAGAAACCTTTCCCCATCACACGGTGTACCATCTTCTGGGTTTCTCATGCATGTTTTCGATGTAGGAAGATGCCCTTGAACCTGGAGATTTGGGACCCATGTGATGGGTAGCACGCAGTAGTACTTTAAAGGGTCTGCGTTTGCTAACCCAACCTCACCAAACCTCTCAGCCCCAAGAGTGTCCACCCTTATGTCTCATCCAGCTGTGGGTCTAGATATGGTCAATCCAGGTTGCATCACAGCCCCTGAACGAATTGTGTAAGAATTTCTCTGTCTTTCCCTGTCTTTGTTTCATGGGTTTTAAAAGTAATTTATTTTTATAATGGGGTTTAGCTTCTTTTCACGGCTGTGTTTATGCCGCTTTACACCCACTTGACACACTAACAGAGAGATATCAATACATAGGTTTTAAGATTATTTCTAGTCAGATATATTCTTGTGCGGTGAATCGGGCGTGTTGAGTCCAGTTCTCTGAGCAAGGAGTAAGTCTTGTCTATTACATATTGGGTTTATGGAACGGTATCTGAGCTAATTTGAAACTCTTGTTTTATGTATCACCCCACCACACCTTTCCCGTTAAGCAGCCATAGTGTGTTTTCTGCATGTGTGACTCTGTTCTGTTTTGTAATTCAGTTCAAGTGTAACGGTTTTTACATTCCCTCTATAACTGACACCTTATGAGAAGTGTCCTTTTCTGTGTGACTTATTTCACTTAGAATCGTCGTACCTAAATCCACTCATCATGCTGCTACTAGCCTTATGACATTGATTTCATGGCTGAGTGATATTCCATTGTACATAAGGACCACAACTTTTTTATCCATTTTTCGCTTTCCTGGGATATTTAAGGTGGAATGAAGTGGAGGTCCTTGTCAACAGAGCAGCCCTAAACTTTGGGGTGCTTGTGTCTTGCTGATTTTCAATTTTCCCACTTTATCCCCCCATGCGTGGAAGTGCCCTATGCTCTCTAAGCTGTGTTTTTTAGATGTTTCAGGACACACCGTACACTTCTCCAGAGTGGCTGTTGGCAATTTACATCCCGCCCATCAGTGTAGCAAGGCTCCCATTTCTCCATGGCCTGTCCTGCATTTCTGGTTTTGACACTTTTTTCGGCATGGCCCTTTTGACCGATGGGAAGCGAGACTTCTTTGTAGCGCTGATTTGCCTTTCCAGGTTGCTTGGTTGGCCAAAAAGGGCGTATGCGTTTTTTCCTGAATATATTCAGGAAAAAACGCATACGCCCTTTTTGGCCAAGGGCATCATTGTCAACGTTTTGCCGCTTTTCATGTGCTTTAAAGGCGATTCGAATCTACCTCCTGAAATCTGTTTCCTGCAATTCTGCCTTGATTTCAAATCCTCTTCTTTGCCTTCCCTCAATATATTTGTGGACGAGAGTTATCATTTATAACTCTGCAGGTTTGTGAATTGCAGTGCCCTGAAGCTCCATTTTACAAGTCGCTTTTTGGGGAGCTGGCCGCAAAAGCGCAGGATGGCTTCAGGCCCTGTTCTGGTTCCGGGGGGCAGGCTGAGCCTGTGGTTAATTCTTCTTCCTGATGGGAAAATAGAGTGACCTGTGCCTGTCCCAACACCAAGAGCTAGTCTCTCATTGGTTCCCCGTCTTCCCGTTCATCCTCAGGACAAATTGCAACCTGTACGGGACAGGAGGTTAAAGGTGCTGATGCTCCAAGTAGGGAGATTGCTAGTAAAGTGACTGGAATGGCGAACCTGAGCACAAGGAGATGAGAAATGAGGTGGGGTTTAGAAACCTTTCCCCATCACACGGTGTACCATCTTCTGGGTTTCTCATGCATGTTTTCGATGTAGGAAGATGCCCTTGAACCTGGAGATTTGGGACCCATGCGATGGGTAGCACGCAGTATTACTTTAAAGGGTCTGCGTTTGCTCACCCAACCTCACCAAACCTCTCAGCCCCAAGAGTGTCCACCCTTATGTCTCATCCAGCTGTGGGTCTAGATATGGTCAATCCAGGTTGCATCACAGCCCCTGAACGAATTGTGTAAGAATTTCTCTCTCTTTCCCTGTCTTTGTTTCATGGGTTTTTAAAAGTAATTTATTTTTATAATGGGGTTTAGCTGCTTTTCACGGCTGTGTTTATGCCGCTTTACACCCACTTGACACACTAACAGAGAGATATCAATACATAGGTTTTAAGATTATTACTAGTCAGATATATTCTTGTGCGGTGAATCGGGCGTGTTGAGTCCAGTTCTCTGAGCAAGGAGTAGGTCTTGTCTATTACATATTGGGTTTATGGAACGGTATCTGAGCTAATTTGAAACTCTTGTTTTATGTATCACCCCACCTCACCTTTCCCGTTAAGCAGCCATAGTGTGTTTTCTGCATGTGTGACTCTGTTCTGTTTTGTAATTCAGTTCAAGTGTAACGGTTTTTACATTCCCTCTATAACTGACACCTTATGAGAAGTGTCCTTTTCTGTGTGACTTATTTCACTTAGAATCGTCGTACCTAAATCCACTCATCATGCTGCTACTAGCCTTATGACATTGATTTCATGGCTGAGTGATATTCCATTGTACATAAGGACCACAACTTTTTTATCCATTTTTCGCTTTCCTGGGATATTTAAGGTGGAATGAAGTGGAGGTCCTTGTCAACAGAGCAGCCCTAAACTTTGGGGTGCTTGTGTCTTGCTGATTTTCAATTTTCCCACTTTATCCCCCCATGCGTGGAAGTGCCCTATGCTCTCTAAGCTGTGTTTTTTAGATGTTTCAGGACACACCGTACACTTCTCCAGAGTGGCTGTTGGCAATTTACATCCCGCCCATCAGTGTAGCAAGGCTCCCATTTCTCCATGGCCTGTCCTGCATTTCTGGTTTTGACACTTTTTTCGGCATGGCCCTTTTGACCGATGGGAAGCGAGACTTCTTTGTAGCGCTGATTTGCCTTTCCAGATTGCTTGGTTGGCCAAAAAGGGCGTATGCGTTTTTTCCTGAATATATTCAGGAAAAAACGCATACGCCCTTTTTGGCCAAGGGCATCATTGTCAACGTTTTGCCGCTTTTCATGTGCTTTAAAGGCGATTCGAATCTACCTCCTGAAATCTGTTTCCTGCAATTCTGCCTTGATTTCAAATCCTCTTCTTTGCCTTCCCTCAATATATTTGTGGACGAGAGTTATCATTTATAACTCTGCAGGTTTGTGAATTGCAGTGCCCTGAAGCTCCATTTTACAAGTCGCTTTTTGGGGAGCTGGCCGCAAAAGCGCAGGATGGCTTCAGGCCCTGTTCTGGTTCCGGGGGGCAGGCTGAGCCTGTGGTTAATTCTTCTTCCTGATGGGAAAATAGAGTGACCTGTGCCTGTCCCAACACCAAGAGCTAGTCTCTCATTGGTTCCCCGTCTTCCCGTTCATCCTCAGGACAAATTGCAAACTGTACGGAACAGGAGGTTAAAGGTGCTGATGCTCCAAGTGGGGAGATTCTTAGTAAAGTGGCTGGAATGGCGAACCCGAGCACAAGGAGATGAGAAATGAGGTGCGTTTTAGAAACCTTTCCCCATCACACGGTTTACCATCTTCTGGGTTTCTCATGCATGTTTTCGATGTAGGAAGATGCCCTTGAACCTGGAGATTTGGGACCCATGCGATGGGTAGCACGCAGTATTACTTTAAAGGATCTGTGTTTGCTCACCCAACCTCACCAAACCTCTCAGCCCCAAGAGTGTCCACCCTTATGTCTCATCTAGCTGTGGGTCTAGATATGGTCAATCCAGGTTGCATCACAGCCCCTGAACGAATTGTGTAAGAATTTCTCTGTCTTTCCCTGTCTTTGTTTCATGGGTTTTTAAAAGTAATTTATTTTTATAATGGGGTTTAGCTGCTTTATACGGCTGTGTTTATGCCGCTTTACACCCACTTGACACACTAACAGAGAGATATCAATACATAGGTTTTAAGATTATTACTAGTCAGATATATTCTTGTGCGGTGAATCGGGCGTGTTGAGTCCAGTTCTCTGAGCAAGGAGTAGGTCTTGTCTATTACATATTGGGTTTATGGAACGGTATCTGAGCTAATTTGAAACTCTTGTTTTATGGATCACCCCACCTCACCTTTCCCGTTAAGCAGCCATAGTGTGTTTTCTGCATGTGTGACTCTGTTCTGTTTTGTAATTCAGTTCAAGTGTAACGGTTTTTACATTCCCTCTATAAGTGACACCTTATGAGAAGTGTCCTTTTCTGTGTGACTTATTTCACTTAGAATCGTCTTACCTAAATCCACTCATCATGCTGCTACTAGCCTTATGACATTGATTTCATGGCTGAGTGATATTCCATTGTACATAAGGATCACAACTTTTTTATCCATTTTTCGCTTTCCTGGGATATTTAAGGTGGAATGAAGTGGAGGTCCTTGTCAACAGAGCAGCCCTAAACTTTGGGGTGCTTGTGTCTTGCTGATTTTCAATTTTCCCACTTTATCTCCCCATGCGTGGAAGTGCCCTATGCTCTCTAAGCTGTGTTTTTTAGATGTTTCAGGACACACCGTACACTTCTCCAGAGTGGCTGTTGGCAATTTACATCCCGCCCATCAGTGTAGCAAGGCTCCCATTTCTCCATGGCCTGTCCTGCATTTCTGGTTTTGACACTTTTTTCGGCATGGCCCTTTTGACCGATGGGAAGCGAGACTTCTTTGTAGCGCTGATTTGCCTTTCCAGGTTGCTTGGTTGGCCAAAAAGGGCGTATGCGTTTTTTCCTGAATATATTCAGGAAAAAACGCATACGCCCTTTTTGGCCAAGGGCATCATTGTCAACGTTTTGCCGCTTTTCATGTGCTTTAAAGGCGATTCGAATCTACCTCCTGAAATCTGTTTCCTGCAATTCTGCCTTGATTTCAAATCCTCTTCTTTGCCTTCCCTCAATATATTTGTGGACGAGAGTTATCATTTATAACTCTGCAGGTTTGTGAATTGCAGTGCCCTGAAGCTCCATTTTACAAGTCGCTTTTTTGGGAGCTGTCCGCAAAAGCGCAGGATGGCTTCAGGCCCTGTTCTGGTTCCGGGGGCAGGCTGAGCCTGTGGTTAATTCTTCTTCCTGATGGGAAAATAGAGTGACCTGTGCCTGTCCCAACACCAAGAGCTAGTCTCTCATTGGTTTCCCGTCTTCCCGTTCATCCTCAGGACAAATTGCAACCTGTACGGAACAGGAGGTTAAAGGTGCTGATGCTCCAAGTAGGGAGATTGCTAGTAAAGTGGCTGGAATGACGAACCCGAGCACAAGGAGATGAGAAATGAGGTGCGTTTTAGAAACCTTTCCCCATCACACGGTGTACCATCTTCTGGGTTTCCCATGCATGTTTTCGATGTAGGAAGATGCCCTTGAACCTGGAGATTTGGGACCCATGCGATGGGTAGCACGCAGTATTACTTTAAAGGGTCTGCGTTTGCTCACCCAACCTCACCAAACCTCTCAGCCCCAAGAGTGTCCACCCTTATGTCTCATCCAGCTGTGGGTCTAGATATGGTCAATCCAGGTTGCATCACAGCCCCTGAACGAATTGTGTAAGAATTTCTCTCTCTTTCCCTGTCTTTGTTTCATGGGTTTTTAAAAGTAATTTATTTTTATAATGGGGTTTAGCTGCTTTTCACGGCTGTGTTTATGCCGCTTTACACCCACTTGACACTCTAACAGAGAGATATCAATACATAGGTTTTAAGATTATTACTAGTCAGATATATTCTTGTGCGGTGAATCGGGCGTGTTGAGTCCAGTTCTCTGAGCAAGGAGTAGGTCTTGTCTATTACATATTGGGTTTATGGAACGGTATCTGAGCTAATTTGAAACTCTTGTTTTATGTATCACCCCACCTCACCTTTCGCGTTAAGCAGCCATAGTGTGTTTTCTGCATGTGTGACTCTGTTCTGTTTTGTAATTCAGTTCAAGTGTAACGGTTTTTACATTCCCTCTATAAGTGACACCTTATGAGAAGTGTCCTTCTCTGTGTGACTTATTTCACTTAGAATCATCTTACCTAAATCCACTCATCATGCTGCTACTAGCCTTATGACATTGATTTCATGGCTGAGTGATATTCCATTGTACATAAGGACCACAACTTTTTTATCCATTTTTCGCTTTCCTGGGATATTTAAGGTGGAATGAAGTGGAGGTCCTTGTCAACAGAGCAGCCCTAAACTTTGGGGTGCTTGTGTCTTGCTGATTTTCAATTTTCCCACTTTATCTCCCCATGCGTGGAAGTGCCCTATGCTCTCTAAGCTGTGTTTTTTAGATGTTTCAGGACACACCGTACAATTCTCCAGAGTGGCTGTTGGCAATTTACATCCCGCCCATCAGTGTAGCAAGGCTCCCATTTCTCCATGGCCTGTCCTGCATTTCTGGTTTTGACACTTTTTTCGGCATGGCCCTTTTGACCGATGGGAAGCGAGACTTCTTTGTAGCGCTGATTTGCCTTTCCAGGTTGCTTGGTTGGCCAAAAAGGGCGTATGCGTTTTTTCCTGAATATATTCAGGAAAAAACGCATACGCCCTTTTTGGCCAAGGGCATCATTGTCAACGTTTTGCCGCTTTTCATGTGCTTTAAAGGCGATTCGAATCTACCTCCTGAAATCTGTTTCCTGCAATTCTGCCTTGATTTCAAATCCTCTTCTTTGCCTTCCCTCAATATATTTGTGGACGAGAGTTATCATTTATAACTCTGCAGGTTTGTGAATTGCAGTGCCCTGAAGCTCCATTTTACAAGTCGCTTTTTTGGGAGCTGGCCGCAAAAGCGCAGGATGGCTTCAGGCCCTGTTCTGGTTCCGGGGGGCAGGCTGAGCCTGTGGTTAATTCTTCTTCCTGATGGGAAAATAGAGTGACCTGTGCCTGTCCCAACACCAAGAGCTAGTCTCTCATTGGTTTCCCGTCTTCCCGTTCATCTTCAGGACAAATTGCAACCTGTACGGAACAGGAAGTTAAAGGTGCTGATGCTCCAAGTAGGGAGATTGCTAGTAAAGTGGCTGGAATGGCGAACCCGAGCACAAGGAGATGAGAAATGAGGTGCGTTTTAGAAACCTTTCCCCATCACACGGTGTACCATCTTCTGGGTTTCTCATGCATGTTTTCGATGTAGGAAGATGCCCTTGAACCTGGAGATTTGGGACCCATGCGATGGGTAGCACGCAGTATTACTTTAAAGGGTCTGCGTTTGCTCACCCAACCTCACCAAACCTCTCAGCCCCAAGAGTGTCCACCCTTATGTCTCATCCAGCTGTGGGTCTAGATATGGTCAATCCAGGTTGCATCAGAGCCCCTGAACGAATTGTGTAAGAATTTCTCTCTCTTTCCCTGTCTTTGTTTCATGGGTTTTTAAAAGTAATTTATTTTTATAATGGGGTTTAGCTGCTTTTCACGGCTGTGTTTATGCCGCTTTACACCCACTTGACACTCTAACAGAGAGATATCAATACATAGGTTTTAAGATTATCACTAGTCAGATATATTCTTGTGCGGTGAATCGGGCGTGTTGAGTCCAGTTCTCTGAGCAAGGAGTAGGTCTTGTCTATTACATATTGGGTTTATGGAACGGTATCTGAGCTAATTTGAAACTCTTGTTTTATGTATCACCCCACCACACCTTTCCCGTTAAGCAGCCATAGTGTGTTTTCTGCATGTGTGACTCTGTTCTGTTTTGTAATTCAGTTCAAGTGTAACGGTTTTTACATTCCCTCTATAAGTGACACCTTATGAGAAGTGTCCTTTTCTGTGTGACTTATTTCACTTAGAATCGTCGTACCTAAATCCACTCATCATGCTGCTACTAGCCTTATGACATTGATTTCATGGCTGAGTGATATTCCATTGTACATAAGGACCACAACTTTTTTATCCATTTTTCGCTTTCCTGGGATATTTAAGGTGGAATGAAGTGGAGGTCCTTGTCAACAGAGCAGCCCTAAACTTTGGGGTGCTTGTGTCTTGCTGATTTTCAATTTTCCCACTTTATCCCCCCATGCGTGGAAGTGCCCTATGCTCTCTAAGCTGTGTTTTTTAGATGTTTCAGGACACACCGTACACTTCTCCAGAGTGGCTGTTGGCAATTTACATCCCGCCCATCAGTGTAGCAAGGCTCCCATTTCTCCATGGCCTGTCCTGCATTTCTGGTTTTGACACTTTTTTCGGCATGGCCCTTTTGACCGATGGGAAGCGAGACTTCTTTGTAGCGCTGATTTGCCTTTCCAGGTTGCTTGGTTGGCCAAAAAGGGCGTATGCGTTTTTTCCTGAATATATTCAGGAAAAAACGCATACGCCCTTTTTGGCCAAGGGCATCATTGTCAACGTTTTGCCGCTTTTCATGTGCTTTAAAGGCGATTCGAATCTACCTCCTGAAATCTGTTTCCTGCAATTCTGCCTTGATTTCAAATCCTCTTCTTTGCCTTCCCTCAATATATTTGTGGACGAGAGTTATCATTTATAACTCTGCAGGTTTGTGAATTGCAGTGCCCTGAAGCTCCATTTTACAAGTCGCTTTTTGGGGAGCTGGCCGCAAAAGCGCAGGATGGCTTCAGGCCCTGTTCTGGTTCCGGGGGGCAGGCTGAGCCTGTGGTTAATTCTTCTTCCTGATGGGAAAATAGAGTGACCTGTGCCTGTCCCAACACCAAGAGCTAGTCTCTCATTGGTTCCCCGTCTTCCCGTTCATCCTCAGGACAAATTGCAACCTGTACGGGACAGGAGGTTAAAGGTGCTGATGCTCCAAGTAGGGAGATTGCTAGTAAAGTGACTGGAATGGCGAACCCGAGCACAAGGAGATGAGAAATGAGGTGCGTTTTAGAAACCTTTCCCCATCACACGGTGTACCATCTTCTGGGTTTCTCATGCATGTTTTCTATGTAGGAAGATGCCCTTGAACCTGGAGATTTGGGACCCATGCGATGGGTAGCACGCAGTATTACTTTAAAGGGTCTGCGTTTGCTCACCCAACCTCACCAAACCTCTCAGCCCCAAGAGTGTCCACCCTTATGTCTCATCCAGCTGTGGGTCTAGATATGGTCAATCCAGGTTGCATCACAGCCCCTGAACGAATTGTGTAAGAATTTCTCTCTCTTTCCCTGTCTTTGTTTCATGGGTTTTTAAAAGTAATTTATTTTTATAATGGGGTTTAGCTGCTTTTCACGGCTGTGTTTATGCCGCTTTACACCCACTTGACACACTAACAGAGAGATATCAATACATAGGTTTTAAGATTATTACTAGTCCGATATATTCTGGTGCGGTGAATCGGGCGTGTTGAGTCCAGTTCTCTGAGCAAGGAGTAGGTCTTGTCTATTACATATTGGGTTTATGGAACGGTATCTGAGCTAATTTGAAACTCTTGTTTTATGTATCACCCCACCTCACCTTTCCCGTTAAGCAGCCATAGTGTGTTTTCTGCATGTGTGACTCTGTTCTGTTTTGTAATTCAGTTCAAGTGTAACGGTTTTTACATTCCCTCTATAAGTGACACCTTATGAGAAGTGTCCTTTTCTGTGTGACTTATTTCACTTAGAATCGTCTTACCTAAATCCACTCATCATGCTGCTACTAGCCTTATGACATTGATTTCATGGCTGAGTGATATTCCATTGTACATAAGGACCACAACTTTTTTATCCATTTTTTGCTTTCCTGGGATATTTAAGGTGGAATGAAGTGGAGGTCCTTGTCAACAGAGCAGCCCTAAACTATGGGGTGCTTGTGTCTTGCTGATTTTCAATTTTCCCACTTTATCCCCCCATGCGTGGAAGTGCCCTATGCTCTCTAAGCTGTGTTTTTTAGATGTTTCAGGACACACCGTACACTTCTCCAGAGTGGCTGTTGGCAATTTACATCCCGCCCATCAGTGTAGCAAGGCTCCCATTTCTCCATGGCCTGTCCTGCATTTCTGGTTTTGACACTTTTTTCAGCATGGCCCTTTTGACCGATGGGAAGCGAGACTTCTTTGTAGCGCTGATTTGCCTTTCCAGGTTGCTTGGTTGGCCAAAAAGGGCGTATGCGTTTTTTCCTGAATATATTCAGGAAAAAACGCATACGCCCTTTTTGGCCAAGGGCATCATTGTCAACGTTTTGCCGCTTTTCAGGTGCTTTAAAGGCGATTCGAATCTACCTCCTGAAATCTGTTTCCTGCAATTCTGCCTTGATTTCAAATCCTCTTCTTTGCCTTCCCTCAATATATTTGTGGACGAGAGTTATCATTTATAACTCTGCAGGTTTGTGAATTGCAGTGCCCTGAAGCTCCATTTTACAAGTCGCTTTTTTGGGAGCTGGCCGCAAAAGCGCAGGATGGCTTCAGGCCCTGTTCTGGTTCTGGGGGGCAGGCTGAGCCTGTGGTTAATTCTTCTTCCTGATGGGAAAATAGAGTGACCTGTGCCTGTCCCAACACCAAGAGCTAGTCTCTCATTGGTTCCCCGTCTTCCCGTTCATCCTCAGGACAAATTGCAACCTGTACGGAACAGGAGGTTAAAGGTGCTGATGCTCCAAGTAGGGAGATTGCTAGTAAAGTGGCTGGAATGGCGAACCCGAGCACAAGGAGATGAGAAATGAGGTGCGTTTTAGAAACCTTTCCCCATCACACGGTGTACCATCTTCTGGGTTTCTCAGGCATGTTTTCGATGAAGGAAGATGCCCTTGAACCTGGAGATTTGGGACCCATGCGATGGGTAGCACGCAGTAGTACTTTAAAGGGTCTGCGTTTGCTAACCCAACCTCACCAAACCTCTCAGCCCCAAGAGTGTCCACCCTTATGTCTCATCCAGCTGTGGGTCTAGATATGGTCAATCCAGGTTGCATCACAGCCCCTGAACGAATTGTGTAAGAATTTCTCTGTCTTTCCCTGTCTTTGTTTCATGGGTTTTTAAAAGTAATTTATTTTTATAATGGGGTTTAGCTGCTTTTCACGGCTGTGTTTATGCCGCTTTACACCCACTTGACACACTAACAGAGAGATATCAATACATAGGTTTTAAGATTATTACTAGTCAGATATATTCTTGTGCGGTGAATCGGGCGTGTTGAGTCCAGTTCTCTGAGCAAGGAGTAGGTCTTGTCTATTACATATTGGGTTTATGGAACGGTATCTGAGCTAATTTGAAACTCTTGTTTTATGTATCACCCCACCTCACCTTTCCCGTTAAGCAGCCATAGTGTGTTTTCTGCATGTGTGACTCTGTTCTGTTTTGTAATTCAGTTCAAGTGTAACGGTTTTTACATTCCCTCTATAACTGACACCTTATGAGAAGTGTCCTTTTCTGTGTGACTTATTTCACTTAGAATCGTCGTACCTAAATCCACTCATCATGCTGCTACTAGCCTTATGACATTGATTTCATGGCTGAGTGATATTCCATTGTACATAAGGACCACAACTTTTTTATCCATTTTTCGCTTTCCTGGGATATTTAAGGTGGAATGAAGTGGAGGTCCTTGTCAACAGAGCAGCCCTAAACTTTGGGGTGCTTGTGTCTTGCTGATTTTCAATTTTCCCACTTTATCCCCCCATGCGTGGAAGTGCCCTATGCTCTCTAAGCTGTGTTTTTTAGATGTTTCAGGACACACCGTACACTTCTCCAGAGTGGCTGTTGGCAATTTACATCCCGCCCATCAGTGTAGCAAGGCTCCCATTTCTCCATGGCCTGTCCTGCATTTCTGGTTTTGACACTTTTTTCGGCATGGCCCTTTTGACCGATGGGAAGCGAGACTTCTTTGTAGCGCTGATTTGCCTTTCCAGATTGCTTGGTTGGCCAAAAAGGGCGTATGCGTTTTTTCCTGAATATATTCAGGAAAAAACGCATACGCCCTTTTTGGCCAAGGGCATCATTGTCAACGTTTTGCCGCTTTTCATGTGCTTTAAAGGCGATTCGAATCTACCTCCTGAAATCTGTTTCCTGCAATTCTGCCTTGATTTCAAATCCTCTTCTTTGCCTTCCCTCAATATATTTGTGGACGAGAGTTATCATTTATAACTCTGCAGGTTTGTGAATTGCAGTGCCCTGAAGCTCCATTTTACAAGTCGCTTTTTGGGGAGCTGGCCGCAAAAGCGCAGGATGGCTTCAGGCCCTGTTCTGGTTCCGGGGGGCAGGCTGAGCCTGTGGTTAATTCTTCTTCCTGATGGGAAAATAGAGTGACCTGTGCCTGTCCCAACACCAAGAGCTAGTCTCTCATTGGTTCCCCGTCTTCCCGTTCATCCTCAGGACAAATTGCAAACTGTACGGAACAGGAGGTTAAAGGTGCTGATGCTCCAAGTGGGGAGATTCTTAGTAAAGTGGCTGGAATGGCGAACCCGAGCACAAGGAGATGAGAAATGAGGTGCGTTTTAGAAACCTTTCCCCATCACACGGTTTACCATCTTCTGGGTTTCTCATGCATGTTTTCGATGTAGGAAGATGCCCTTGAACCTGGAGATTTGGGACCCATGCGATGGGTAGCACGCAGTATTACTTTAAACGATCTGTGTTTGCTCACCCAACCTCACCAAACCTCTCAGCCCCAAGAGTGTCCACCCTTATGTCTCATCTAGCTGTGGGTCTAGATATGGTCAATCCAGGTTGCATCACAGCCCCTGAACGAATTGTGTAAGAATTTCTCTGTCTTTCCCTGTCTTTGTTTCATGGGTTTTTAAAAGTAATTTATTTTTATAATGGGGTTTAGCTGCTTTATACGGCTGTGTTTATGCCGCTTTACACCCACTTGACACACTAACAGAGAGATATCAATACATAGGTTTTAAGATTATTACTAGTCAGATATATTCTTGTGCGGTGAATCGGGCGTGTTGAGTCCAGTTCTCTGAGCAAGGAGTAGGTCTTGTCTATTACATATTGGGTTTATGGAACGGTATCTGAGCTAATTTGAAACTCTTGTTTTATGGATCACCCCACCTCACCTTTCCCGTTAAGCAGCCATAGTGTGTTTTCTGCATGTGTGACTCTGTTCTGTTTTGTAATTCAGTTCAAGTGTAACGGTTTTTACATTCCCTCTATAAGTGACACCTTATGAGAAGTGTCCTTTTCTGTGTGACTTATTTCACTTAGAATCGTCTTACCTAAATCCACTCATCATGCTGCTACTAGCCTTATGACATTGATTTCATGGCTGAGTGATATTCCATTGTACATAAGGATCACAACTTTTTTATCCATTTTTCGCTTTCCTGGGATATTTAAGGTGGAATGAAGTGGAGGTCCTTGTCAACAGAGCAGCCCTAAACTTTGGGGTGCTTGTGTCTTGCTGATTTTCAATTTTCCCACTTTATCTCCCCATGCGTGGAAGTGCCCTATGCTCTCTAAGCTGTGTTTTTTAGATGTTTCAGGACACACCGTACACTTCTCCAGAGTGGCTGTTGGCAATTTACATCCCGCCCATCAGTGTAGCAAGGCTCCCATTTCTCCATGGCCTGTCCTGCATTTCTGGTTTTGACACTTTTTTCGGCATGGCCCTTTTGACCGATGGGAAGCGAGACTTCTTTGTAGCGCTGATTTGCCTTTCCAGGTTGCTTGGTTGGCCAAAAAGGGCGTATGCGTTTTTTCCTGAATATATTCAGGAAAAAACGCATACGCCCTTTTTGGCCAAGGGCATCATTGTCAACGTTTTGCCGCTTTTCATGTGCTTTAAAGGCGATTCGAATCTACCTCCTGAAATCTGTTTCCTGCAATTCTGCCTTGATTTCAAATCCTCTTCTTTGCCTTCCCTCAATATATTTGTGGACGAGAGTTATCATTTATAACTCTGCAGGTTTGTGAATTGCAGTGCCCTGAAGCTCCATTTTACAAGTCGCTTTTTTGGGAGCTGTCCGCAAAAGCGCAGGATGGCTTCAGGCCCTGTTCTGGTTCCGGGGGGCAGGCTGAGCCTGTGGTTAATTCTTCTTCCTGATGGGAAAATAGAGTGACCTGTGCCTGTCCCAACACCAAGAGCTAGTCTCTCATTGGTTTCCCGTCTTCCCGTTCATCCTCAGGACAAATTGCAACCTGTACGGAACAGGAGGTTAAAGGTGCTGATGCTCCAAGTAGGGAGATTGCTAGTAAAGTGGCTGGAATGACGAACCCGAGCACAAGGAGATGAGAAATGAGGTGCGTTTTAGAAACCTTTCCCCATCACACGGTGTACCATCTTCTGGGTTTCCCATGCATGTTTTCGATGTAGGAAGATGCCCTTGAACCTGGAGATTTGGGACCCATGCGATGGGTAGCACGCAGTATTACTTTAAAGGGTCTGCGTTTGCTCACCCAACCTCACCAAACCTCTCAGCCCCAAGAGTGTCCACCCTTATGTCTCATCCAGCTGTGGGTCTAGATATGGTCAATCCAGGTTGCATCACAGCCCCTGAACGAATTGTGTAAGAATTTCTCTCTCTTTCCCTGTCTTTGTTTCATGGGTTTTTAAAAGTAATTTATTTTTATAATGGGGTTTAGCTGCTTTTCACGGCTGTGTTTATGCCGCTTTACACCCACTTGACACTCTAACAGAGAGATATCAATACATAGGTTTTAAGATTATTACTAGTCAGATATATTCTTGTGCGGTGAATCGGGCGTGTTGAGTCCAGTTCTCTGAGCAAGGAGTAGGTCTTGTCTATTACATATTGGGTTTATGGAACGGTATCTGAGCTAATTTGAAACTCTTGTTTTATGTATCACCCCACCTCACCTTTCGCGTTAAGCAGCCATAGTGTGTTTTCTGCATGTGTGACTCTGTTCTGTTTTGTAATTCAGTTCAAGTGTAACGGTTTTTACATTCCCTCTATAAGTGACACCTTATGAGAAGTGTCCTTCTCTGTGTGACTTATTTCACTTAGAATCATCTTACCTAAATCCACTCATCATGCTGCTACTAGCCTTATGACATTGATTTCATGGCTGAGTGATATTCCATTGTACATAAGGACCACAACTTTTTTATCCATTTTTCGCTTTCCTGGGATATTTAAGGTGGAATGAAGTGGAGGTCCTTGTCAACAGAGCAGCCCTAAACTTTGGGGTGCTTGTGTCTTGCTGATTTTCAATTTTCCCACTTTATCTCCCCATGCGTGGAAGTGCCCTATGCTCTCTAAGCTGTGTTTTTTAGATGTTTCAGGACACACCGTACAATTCTCCAGAGTGGCTGTTGGCAATTTACATCCCGCCCATCAGTGTAGCAAGGCTCCCATTTCTCCATGGCCTGTCCTGCATTTCTGGTTTTGACACTTTTTTCGGCATGGCCCTTTTGACCGATGGGAAGCGAGACTTCTTTGTAGCGCTGATTTGCCTTTCCAGGTTGCTTGGTTGGCCAAAAAGGGCGTATGCGTTTTTTCCTGAATATATTCAGGAAAAAACGCATACGCCCTTTTTGGCCAAGGGCATCATTGTCAACGTTTTGCCGCTTTTCATGTGCTTTAAAGGCGATTCGAATCTACCTCCTGAAATCTGTTTCCTGCAATTCTGCCTTGATTTCAAATCCTCTTCTTTGCCTTCCCTCAATATATTTGTGGACGAGAGTTATCATTTATAACTCTGCAGGTTTGTGAATTGCAGTGCCCTGAAGCTCCATTTTACAAGTCGCTTTTTTGGGAGCTGGCCGCAAAAGCGCAGGATGGCTTCAGGCCCTGTTCTGGTTCCGGGGGGCAGGCTGAGCCTGTGGTTAATTCTTCTTCCTGATGGGAAAATAGAGTGACCTGTGCCTGTCCCAACACCAAGAGCTAGTCTCTCATTGGTTTCCCGTCTTCCCGTTCATCTTCAGGACAAATTGCAACCTGTACGGAACAGGAAGTTAAAGGTGCTGATGCTCCAAGTAGGGAGATTGCTAGTAAAGTGGCTGGAATGGCGAACCCGAGCACAAGGAGATGAGAAATGAGGTGCGTTTTAGAAACCTTTCCCCATCACACGGTGTACCATCTTCTGGGTTTCTCATGCATGTTTTCGATGTAGGAAGATGCCCTTGAACCTGGAGATTTGGGACCCATGCGATGGGTAGCACGCAGTATTACTTTAAAGGGTCTGCGTTTGCTCACCCAACCTCACCAAACCTCTCAGCCCCAAGAGTGTCCACCCTTATGTCTCATCCAGCTGTGGGTCTAGATATGGTCAATCCAGGTTGCATCACAGCCCCTGAACGAATTGTGTAAGAATTTCTCTCTCTTTCCCTGTCTTTGTTTCATGGGTTTTTAAAAGTAATTTATTTTTATAATGGGGTTTAGCTGCTTTTCACGGCTGTGTTTATGCCGCTTTACACCCACTTGACACTCTAACAGAGAGATATCAATACATAGGTTTTAAGATTATCACTAGTCAGATATATTCTTGTGCGGTGAATCGGGCGTGTTGAGTCCAGTTCTCTGAGCAAGGAGTAGGTCTTGTCTATTACATATTGGGTTTATGGAACGGTATCTGAGCTAATTTGAAACTCTTGTTTTATGTATCACCCCACCTCACCTTTCGCGTTAAGCAGCCATAGTGTGTTTTCTGCATGTGTGACTCTGTTCTGTTTTGTAATTCAGTTCAAGTGTAACGGTTTTTACATTCCCTCTATAAGTGACACCTTATGAGAAGTGTCCTTTTCTGTGTGACTTATTTCACTTAGAATCGTCTTACCTAAATCCACTCATCATGCTGCTACTAGCCTTATGACATTGATTTCATGGCTGAGTGATATTCCATTGTACATAAGGACCACAACTTTTTTATCCATTTTTCGCTTTCCTGGGATATTTAAGGTGGAATGAAGTGGAGGTCCTTGTCAACAGAGCAGCCCTAAACTTTGGGGTGCTTGTGTCTTGCTGATTTTCAATTTTCCCACTTTATCTCCCCATGCGTGGAAGTGCCCTATGCTCTCTAAGCTGTGTTTTTTAGATGTTTCAGGACACACCGTACACTTCTCCAGAGTGGCTGTTGGCAATTTACATCCCGCCCATCAGTGTAGCAAGGCTCCCATTTCTCCATGGCCTGTCCAGCTTTTCTGGTTTTGACACTTTTTTCGGCATGGCCCTTTTGACCGATGGGAAGCGAGACTTCTTTGTAGCGCTGATTTGCCTTTCCAGGTTGCTTGGTTGGCCAAAAAGGGCGTATGCGTTTTTTTCTGAATATATTCAGGAAAAAACGCATACGCCCTTTTTGGGCAAGGGCATCATTGTCAACGTTTTGCTGCTTTTCATGTGCTTTAAAGGCGATTCGAATCTACCTCCTGAAATCTGTTTCCTGCAATTCTGCCTTGATTTCAAATCCTCTTCTTTGCCTTCCCTCAATATATTTGTGGACGAGAGTTATCATTTATAACTCTGCAGGTTTTGAATTGCAGTGCCCTGAAGCTCCATTTTACAAGTCGCTTTTTTGGGAGCTGACCGCAAAAGCGCAGGATGGCTTCAGGCCCTGTTCTGGTTCCGGGGGGCAGGCTGAGCCTGTGGTTAATTCTTCTTCCTGATGGGAAAATAGAGTGACCTGTGCCTGTCCCAACACCAAGAGCTAGTCTCTCATTGGTTTCCCGTCTCCCCTTTCATCCTCAGGACAAATTGCAACCTGTACGGAACAGGAAGTTAAAGGTGCTGATGCTCCAAGTTGGGAGATTGCTAGTAAAGTGGCTGGAATGGCGAACCCGAGCACAAGGAGATGAGAAATGAGGTGCGTTTTAGAAACCTTTCCCCATCACACGGTGTACCATCTTCTGGGTTTCTCATGCATGTTTTCGATGTAGGAAGATGCCCTTGAACCTGGAGATTTGGGACCCATGCGATGGGTAGCACGCAGTATTACTTTAAAGGGTCTGCGTTTGCTCACCCAACCTCACCAAACCTCTCAGCCCCAAGAGTGTCCACCCTTATGTCTCATCCAGCTGTGGGTCTAGATATGGTCAATCCAGGTTGCATCACAGCCCCTGAACGAATTGTGTAAGAATTTCTCTCTCTTTCCCTGTCTTTGTTTCATGGGTTTTTAAAAGTAATTTATCTTTATAATGGGGTTTAGCTGCTTTTCACGGCTGTGTTTATGCCGCTTTACACCCACTTGACACTCTAACAGAGAGATATCAATACATAGGTTTTAAGATTATTACTAGTCAGATATATTCTTGTGCGGTGAATCGGGCGTGTTGAGTCCAGTTCTCTGAGCAAGGAGTAGGTCTTGTCTATTACATATTGGGTTTATGGAACGGTATCTGAGCTAATTTGAAACTCTTGTTTTATGTATCACCCCACCTCACCTTTCGCGTTAAGCAGCCATAGTGTGTTTTCTGCATGTGTGACTCTGTTCTGTTTTGTAATTCAGTTCAAGTGTAACGGTTTTTACATTCCCTCTATAAGTGACACCTTATGAGAAGTGTCCTTTTCTGTGTGACTTATTTCACTTAGAATCGTCTTACCTAAATACACTCATCATGCTGCTACTAGCCTTATGACATTGATTTCATGGCTGAGTGATATTCCATTGTACATAAGGACCACAACTTTTTTATCCATTTTTTGCTTTCCTGGGATATTTAAGGTGGAATGTAGTGGAGGTCCTTGTCAACAGAGCAGCCCTAAACTTTGGGGTGCTTGTGTCTTGCTGATTTTCAATTTTCCCACTTTATCTCCCCATGCGTGGAAGTGCCCTATGCTCTCTAAGCTGTGTTTTTTAGATGTTTCAGGACACACCGTACACTTCTCCAGAGTGGCTGTTGGCAATTTACATCCCGCCCATCAGTGTAGCAAGGCTCCCATTTCTCCATGGCCGGTCCTGCATTTCTGGTTTTGACACTTTTTTCGGCATGGCCCTTTTGACCGATGGGAAGCGAGACTTCTTTGTAGCGCTGATTTGCCTTTCCAGGTTGCTTGGTTGGCCAAAAAGGGCGTATGCGTTTTTTCCTGAATATATTCAGGAAAAAACACATACGCCCTTTTTGGCCAAGGGCATCATTGTCAACGTTTTGCCGCTTTTCATGTGCTTTAAAGGCGATTCGAATCTACCTCCTGAAATCTGTTTCCTGCAATTCTGCCTTGATTTGAAATCCTCTTCTTTGCCTTCCCTCAATATATTTGTGGACGAGAGTTATCATTTATAACTCTGCAGGTTTGTGAATTGCCATGCCCTGAAGCTCCATTTTACAAGTCGCTTTTTTGGGAGCTGGCCGCAAAAGCGCAGGATGGCTTCAGGCCCTGTTCTGGTTCCGGGGGGCAGGCTGAGCCTGTGGTTAATTCTTCTTCCTGATGGGAAAATAGAGTGACCTGTGCTTGTCCCAACACCAAGAGCTAGTCTCTCATTGGTTTCCCGTCTTCCCGTTCATCCTCAGGACAAATTGCAACCTGTACGGAACAGGAGGTTAAAGGTGCTGATGCTCCAAGTAGGGAGATTGCTAGTAAAGTGGCTGGAATGGCGAACCCGAGCACAAGGAGATGAGAAATGAGGTGCGTTTTAGAAACCTTTCCCCATCACACGGTGTACCATCTTCTGGGTTTCTCATGCATGTTTTCGATGTAGGAAGATGCCCTTGAACCTGGAGATTTGGGACCCATGCGATGTGTAGCACGCAGTATTACTTTAAAGGGTCTGCGATTGCTCACCCAACCTCACCAAACCTCTCAGCCCCAAGAGTGTCCACCCTTATGTCTCATCCAGCTGTGGGTCTAGATATGGTCAATCCAGGTTGCACCACAGCCCCTGAACGAATTGTGTAAGAATTTCTCTCTCTTTCCCTGTCTTTGTTTCATGGGTTTTTAAAAGTAATTTATTTTTATAATGGGGTTTAACTGCTTTTCACGGCTGTGTTTATGCCGCTTTACACCCACTTGACACTCTAACAGAGAGATATCAATACATAGGTTTTAAGATTATTACTAGTCAGATATATTCTTGTGCGGTGAATCGGGCGTGTTGAGTCCAGTTCTCTGAGCAAGGAGTAGGTCTTGTCTATTACATATTGGGTTTATGGAACGGTATCTGAGCTAATTTGAAACTCTTGTTTTATGTATCACCCCACCTCACCTTTCGCGTTAAGCAGCCATAGTGTGTTTTCTGCATGTGTGACTCTGTTCTGTTTTGTAATTCAGTTCAAGTGTAACGGTTTTTACATTCCCTCTATAAGTGACACCTTATGAGAAGTGTCCTTTTCTGTGTGACTTATTTCACTTAGAATCGTCTTACCTAAATCCACTCATCATGCTGCTACTAGCCTTATGACATTGATTTCATGGCTGAGTGATATTCCATTGTACATAAGGACCACAACTTTTTTATCCATTTTTCGCTTTCCTGGGATATTTAAGGTGGAATGAAGTGGAGGTCCTTGTCAACAGAGCAGCCCTAAACTTTGGGGTGCTTGTGTCTTGCTGATTTTCAATTTTCCCACTTTATCTCCCCATGCGTGGAAGTGCCCTATGCTCTCTAAGCTGTGTTTTTTAGATGTTTCAGGACACACCGTACACTTCTCCAGAGTGGCTGTTGGCAATTTACATCCCGCCCATCAGTGTAGCAAGGCTCCCATTTCTCCATGGCCTGTCCAGCATTTCTGGTTTTGACACTTTTTTCGGCATGGCCCTTTTGACCGATGGGAAGCGAGACTTCTTTGTAGCGCTGATTTGCCTTTCCAGGTTGCTTGGTTGGCCAAAAAGGGCGTATGCGTTTTTTCCTGAATATATTCAGGAAAAAACGCATACTCCCTTTTTGGCCAAGGGCATCATTGTCAACGTTTTGCCGCTTTTCATGTGCTTTAAAGGCGATTCGAATCTACCTCCTGAAATCTGTTTCCTGCAATTCTGCCTTGATTTCAAATCCTCTTCTTTGCCTTCCCTCAATATATTTGTGGACGAGAGTTATCATTTATAACTCTGCAGGTTTGTGAATTGCAGTGCCCTGAAGCTCCATTTTACAAGTCGCTTTTTTGGGAGCTGGCCGCAAAAGTGCAGGATGGCTTCAGGCCCTGTTCTGGTTCCGGGGGGCAGGCTGAGCCTGTGGTTAATTCTTCTTCCTGATGGGAAAATAGAGTGACCTGTGCCTGTCCCAACACCAAGAGCTAGTCTCTCATTGGTTTCCCGTCTTCCCGTTCATCCTCAGGACAAATTGCAACCTGTACGGAACAGGAGGTTAAAGGTGCTGATGCTCCAAGTAGGGAGATTGCTAGTAAAGTGGCTGGAATGGCGAACCCGAGCACAAGGAGATGAGAAATGAGGTGCGTTTTAGAAACCTTTCCCCATCACACGGTGTACCATCTTCTGGGTTTCCCATGCATGTTTTCGATGTAGGAAGATGCCCTTGAACCTGGAGATTTGGGACCCATGTGATGGGTAGCACGCAGTATTACTTTAAAGGGTCTGCGTTTGCTCACCCAACCTCACCAAACCTCTCAGCCCCAAGAGTGTCCACCCTTATGTCTCATCCAGCTGTGGGTCTAGATATGGTCAATCCAGGTTGCATCACAGCCCCTGAACGAATTGTGTAAGAATTTCTCTCTCTTTCCCTGTCTTTGTTTCATGGGTTTTTAAAAGTAATTTATTTTTATAATGGGGTTTAGCTGCTTTTCACGGCTGTGTTTATGCCGCTTTACACCCACTTGACACTCTAACAGAGAGATATCAATACATAGGTTTTAAGATTATTACTAGTCAGATATATTCTTGTGCGGTGAATCGGGCGTGTTGAGTCCAGTTCTCTGAGCAAGGAGTAGGTCTTGTCTATTACATATTGGGTTTATGGAACGGTATCTGAGCTAATTTGAAACTCTTGTTTTATGTATCACCCCACCTCACCTTTCGCGTTAAGCAGCCATAGTGTGTTTTCTGCATGTGTGACTCTGTTCTGTTTTGTAATTCAGTTCAAGTGTAACGGTTTTTACATTCCCTCTATAAGTGACACCTTATGAGAAGTGTCCTTTTCTGTGTGACTTATTTCACTTAGAATCATCTTACCTAAATCCACTCATCATGCTGCTACTAGCCTTATGACATTGATTTCATGGCTGAGTGATATTCCATTGTATATAAGGACCACAACTTTTTTATCCATTTTTCGCTTTCCTGGGATATTTAATGTGGAATGAAGTGGAGGTCCTTGTCAACAGAGCAGCCCTAAACTTTGGGGTGCTTGTGTCTTGCTGATTTTCAATTTTCCCACTTTATCTCCCCATGCGTGGAAGTGCCCTATGCTCTCTAAGCTGTGTTTTTTAGATGTTTCAGGACACACCGTACAATTCTCCAGAGTGGCTGTTGGCAATTTACATCCCGCCCATCAGTGTAGCAAGGCTCCCATTTCTCCATGGCCTGTCCTGCATTTCTGGTTTTGACACTTTTTTCGGCATGGCCCTTTTGACCGATGGGAAGCGAGACTTCTTTGTAGCGCTGATTTGCCTTTCAAGGTTGCTTGGTTGGCCAAAAAGGGCGTATGCGTTTTTTCCTGAATATATTCAGGAAAAAACGCATACGCCCTTTTTGGCCAAGGGCATCATTGTCAACGTTTTGCCGCTTTTCATGTGCTTTAAAGGCGATTCGAATCTACCTCCTGAAATCTGTTTCCTGCAATTCTGCCTTGATTTCAAATCCTCTTCTTTGCCTTCCCTCAATATATTTGTGGACGAGAGTTATCATTTATAACTCTGCAGGTTTGTGAATTGCAGTGCCCTGAAGCTCCATTTTACAAGTCGCTTTTTTGGGAGCTGGCCGCAAAAGCGCAGGATGGCTTCAGGCCCTGTTCTGGTTCCGGGGGGCAGGCTGAGCCTGTGGTTAATTCTTCTTCCTGATGGGAAAATAGAGTGACCTGTGCCTGTCCCAACACCAAGAGCTAGTCTCTCATTGGTTTCCCGTCTTCCCGTTCATCTTCAGGACAAATTGCAACCTGTACGGAACAGGAGGTTAAAGGTGCTGATGCTCCAAGTAGGGAGATTGCTAGTAAAGTGGCTGGAATGGCGAACCCGAGCACAAGGAGATGAGAAATGAGGTGCGTTTTAGAAACCTTTCCCCATCACACGGTGTACCATCTTCTGGGTTTCTCATGCATGTTTTCGATGTAGGAAGATGCCCTTGAACCTGGAGATTTGGGACCCATGCGATGGGTAGCACGCAGTATTACTTTAAAGGGTCTGCGTTTGCTCACCCAACCTCACCAAACCTCTCAGCCCCAAGAGTGTCCACCCTTATGTCTCATCCAGCTGTGGGTCTAGATATGGTCAATCCAGGTTGCATCACAGCCCCTGAACGAATTGTGTAAGAATTTCTCTCTCTTTCCCTGTCTTTGTTTCATGGGTTTTTAAAAGTAATTTATTTTTATAATGGGGTTTAGCTGCTTTTCACGGCTGTGTTTATGCCGCTTTACACCCACTTGACACTCTAACAGAGAGATATCAATACATAGGTTTTAAGATTATCACTAGTCAGATATATTCTTGTGCGGTGAATCGGGCGTGTTGAGTCCAGTTCTCTGAGCAAGGAGTAGGTCTTGTCTATTACATATTGGGTTTATGGAACGGTATCTGAGCTAATTTGAAACTCTTGTTTTATGTATCACCCCACCTCACCTTTCGCGTTAAGCAGCCATAGTGTGTTTTCTGCATGTGTGACTCTGTTCTGTTTTGTAATTCAGTTCAAGTGTAACGGTTTTTACATTCCCTCTATAAGTGACACCTTATGAGAAGTGTCCTTTTCTGTGTGACTTATTTCACTTAGAATCGTCTTACCTAAATCCACTCATCATGCTGCTACTAGCCTTATGACATTGATTTCATGGCTGAGTGATATTCCATTGTACATAAGGACCACAACTTTTTTATCCATTTTTCGCTTTCCTGGGATATTTAAGGTGGAATGAAGTGGAGGTCCTTGTCAACAGAGCAGCCCTAAACTTTGGGGTGCTTGTGTCTTGCTGATTTTCAATTTTCCCACTTTATCTCCCCATGCGTGGAAGTGCCCTATGCTCTCTAAGCTGTGTTTTTTAGATGTTTCAGGACACACCGTACACTTCTCCAGAGTGGCTGTTGGCAATTTACATCCCGCCCATCAGTGTAGCAAGGCTCCCATTTCTCCATGGCCTGTCCAGCTTTTCTGGTTTTGACACTTTTTTCGGCATTGCCCTTTTGACCGATGGGAAGCGAGACTTCTTTGTAGCGCTGATTTGCCTTTCCAGGTTGCTTGGTTGGCCAAAAAGGGCGTATGCGTTTTTTCCTGAATATATTCAGGAAAAAACGCATACGCCCTTTTTGGGCAAGGGCATCATTGTCAACGTTTTGCCGCTTTTCAGGTGCTTTAAAGGCGATTCGAATCTACCTCCTGAAATCTGTTTCCTGCAATTCTGCCTTGATTTGAAATCCTCTTCTTTGCCTTCCCTCAATATATTTGTGGACGAGAGTTATCATTTATAACTCTGCAGGTTTGTGAATTGCAGTGCCCTGAAGCTCCATTTTACAAGTCGCTTTTTTGGGAGCTGGCCGCAAAAGCGCAGGATGGCTTCAGGCCCTGTTCTGGTTCCGGGGGGCAGGCTGAGCCTGTGGTTAATTCTTCTTCCTGATGGGAAAATAGAGTGACCTGTGCCTGTCCCAACACCAAGAGCTAGTCTCTCATTGGTTTCCCGTCTTCCCGTTCATCCTCAGGACAAATTGCAACCTGTACGGAACAGGAGGTTAAAGGTGCTGATGCTCCAAGTAGGGAGATTGCTAGTAAAGTGGCTGGAATGGCGAACCCGAGCACAAGGAGATGAGAAATGAGGTGCGTTTTAGAAACCTTTCCCCATCACACGGTGTACCATCTTCTGGGTTTCTCATGCATGTTTTCGATGTAGGAAGATGCCCTTGAACCTGGAGATTTGGGACCCATGCGATGGGTAGCACGCAGTATTACTTTAAAGGGTCTGCGTTTGCTCACCCAACCTCACCAAACCTCTCAGCCCCAAGAGTGTCCACCCTTATGTCTCATCCAGCTGTGGGTCTAGATATGGTCAATCCAGGTTGCATCACAGCCCCTGAACGAATTGTGTAAGAATTTCTCTCTCTTTCCCTGTCTTTGTTTCATGGGTTTTTAAAAGTAATTTATCTTTATAATGGGGTTTAGCTGCTTTTCACGGCTGTGTTTATGCCGCTTTACACCCACTTGACACTCTAACAGAGAGATATCAATACATAGGTTTTAAGATTATTACTAGTCAGATATATTCTTGTGCGGTGAATCGGGCGTGTTGAGTCCAGTTCTCTGAGCAAGGAGTAGGTCTTGTCTATTACATATTGGTTTTATGGAACGGTATCTGAGCTAATTTGAAACTCTTGTTTTATGTATCACCCCACCTCACCTTTCGCGTTAAGCAGCCATAGTGTGTTTTCTGCATGTGTGACTCTGTTCTGTTTTGTAATTCAGTTCAAGTGTAACGGTTTTTACATTCCCTCTATAAGTGACACCTTATGAGAAGTGTCCTTTTCTGTGTGACTTATTTCACTTAGAATCGTCTTACCTAAATACACTCATCATGCTGCTACTAGCCTTATGACATTGATTTCATGGCTGAGTGATAGTCCATTGTACATAAGGACCACAACTTTTTTATCCATTTTTTGCTTTCCTGGGATATTTAAGGTGGAATGAAGTGGAGGTCCTTGTCAACAGAGCAGCCCTAAACTTTGGGGTGCTTGTGTCTTGCTGATTTTCAATTTTCCCACTTTATCTCCCCATGCGTGGAAGTGCCCTATGCTCTCTAAGCTGTGTTTTTTAGATGTTTCAGGACACACCGTACACTTCTCCAGAGTGGCTGTTGGCAATTTACATCCCGCCCATCAGTGTAGCAAGGCTCCCATTTCTCCATGGCCTGTCCAGCTTTTCTGGTTTTGACACTTTTTTCGGCATTGCCCTTTTGACCGATGGGAAGCGAGACTTCTTTGTAGCGCTGATTTGCCTTTCCAGGTTGCTTGGTTGGCCAAAAAGGGCGTATGCGTTTTTTCCTGAATATATTCAGGAAAAAACGCATACGCCCTTTTTGGGCAAGGGCATCATTGTCAACGTTTTGCCGCTTTTCAGGTGCTTTAAAGGCGATTCGAATCTACCTCCTGAAATCTGTTTCCTGCAATTCTGCCTTGATTTGAAATCCTCTTCTTTGCCTTCCCTCAATATATTTGTGGACGAGAGTTATCATTTATAACTCTGCAGGTTTGTGAATTGCAGTGCCCTGAAGCTCCATTTTACAAGTCGCTTTTTTGGGAGCTGGCCGCAAAAGCGCAGGATGGCTTCAGGCCCTGTTCTGGTTCCGGGGGGCAGGCTGAGCCTGTGGTTAATTCTTCTTCCTGATGGGAAAATAGAGTGACCTGTGCCTGTCCCAACACCAAGAGCTAGTCTCTCATTGGTTTCCCGTCTTCCCGTTCATCCTCAGGACAAATTGCAACCTGTACGGAACAGGAGGTTAAAGGTGCTGATGCTCCAAGTAGGGAGATTGCTAGTAAAGTGGCTGGAATGGCGAACCCGAGCACAAGGAGATGAGAAATGAGGTGCGTTTTAGAAACCTTTCCCCATCACACGGTGTACCATCTTCTGGGTTTCTCATGCATGTTTTCGATGTAGGAAGATGCCCTTGAACCTGGAGATTTGGGACCCATGCGATGGGTAGCACGCAGTATTACTTTAAAGGGTCTGCGTTTGCTCACCCAACCTCACCAAACCTCTCAGCCCCAAGAGTGTCCACCCTTATGTCTCATCCAGCTGTGGGTCTAGATATGGTCAATCCAGGTTGCATCACAGCCCCTGAACGAATTGTGTAAGAATTTCTCTCTCTTTCCCTGTCTTTGTTTCATGGGTTTTTAAAAGTAATTTATCTTTATAATGGGGTTTAGCTGCTTTTCACGGCTGTGTTTATGCCGCTTTACACCCACTTGACACTCTAACAGAGAGATATCAATACATAGGTTTTAAGATTATTACTAGTCAGATATATTCTTGTGCGGTGAATCGGGCGTGTTGAGTCCAGTTCTCTGAGCAAGGAGTAGGTCTTGTCTATTACATATTGGTTTTATGGAACGGTATCTGAGCTAATTTGAAACTCTTGTTTTATGTATCACCCCACCTCACCTTTCGCGTTAAGCAGCCATAGTGTGTTTTCTGCATGTGTGACTCTGTTCTGTTTTGTAATTCAGTTCAAGTGTAACGGTTTTTACATTCCCTCTATAAGTGACACCTTATGAGAAGTGTCCTTTTCTGTGTGACTTATTTCACTTAGAATCGTCTTACCTAAATACACTCATCATGCTGCTACTAGCCTTATGACATTGATTTCATGGCTGAGTGATAGTCCATTGTACATAAGGACCACAACTTTTTTATCCATTTTTTGCTTTCCTGGGATATTTAAGGTGGAATGAAGTGGAGGTCCTTGTCAACAGAGCAGCCCTAAACTTTGGGGTGCTTGTGTCTTGCTGATTTTCAATTTTCCCACTTTATCTCCCCATGCGTGGAAGTGCCCTATGCTCTCTAAGCTGTGTTTTTTAGATGTTTCAGGACACACCGTACACTTCTCCAGAGTGGCTGTTGGCAATTTACATCCCGCCCATCAGTGTAGCAAGGCTCCCATTTCTCCATGGCCGGTCCTGCATTTCTGGTTTTGACACTTTTTTCGGCATGGCCCTTTTGACCGATGGGAAGCGAGACTTCTTTGTAGCGCTGATTTGCCTTTCCAGGTTGCTTGGTTGGCCAAAAAGGGCGTATGCGTTTTTTCCTGAATATATTCAGGAAAAAACACATACGCCCTTTTTGGCCAAGGGCATCATTGTCAACGTTTTGCCGCTTTTCATGTGCTTTAAAGGCGATTCGAATCTACCTCCTGAAATCTGTTTCCTGCAATTCTGCCTTGATTTCAAATCCTCTTCTTTGCCTTCCCTCAATATATTTGTGGACGAGAGTTATCATTTATAACTCTGCAGGATTGTGAATTGCAGTGCCCTGAAGCTCCATTTTACAAGTCGCTTTTTTGGGAGCTGGCCGCAAAAGCGCAGGATGGCTTCAGGCCCTGTTCTGGTTCCGGGGGGCAGGCTGAGCCTGTGGTTAATTCTTCTTCCTGATGGGAAAATAGAGTGACCTGTGCCTGTCCCAACACCAAGAGCTAGTCTCTCATTGGTTTCCCATCTTCCCGTTCATACTCAGGACAAATTGCAACCTGTACGGAACAGGAGGTTAAAGGTGCTGATGCTCCAAGTAGGGAGATTGCTAGTAAAGTGGCTGGAATGGCGAACCCGAGCACAAGGAGATGAGAAATGAGGTGCGTTTTAGAAACCTTTCCCCATCACACGGTGTACCATCTTCTGGGTTTCTCATGCATGTTTTCGATGTAGGAAGATGCCCTTGAACCTGGAGATTTGGGACCCATGCGATGGGTAGCACGCAGTATTACTTTAAAGGGTCTGCGTTTGCTCACCCAACCTCACCAAACCTCTCAGCCCCAAGAGTGTCCACCCTTATGTCTCATCCAGCTGTGGGTCTAGATATGGTCAATCCAGGTTGCATCACAGCCCCTGAACGAATTGTGTAAAAATTTCTCTCTCTTTCCCTGTCTTTGTTTCATGGGTTTTTAAAAGTAATTTATTTTTATAATGGGGTTTAGCTGCTTTTCACGGCTGTGTTTATGCCGCTTTACACCCACTTGACACTCTAACAGAGAGATATCAATACATAGGTTTTAAGATTATTACTAGTCAGATATATTCTTGTGCGGTGAATCGGGCGTGTTGAGTCCAGTTCTCTGAGCAAGGAGTAGGTCTTGTCTATTACATATTGGGTTTATGGAACGGTATCTGAGCTAATTTGAAACTCTTGTTTTATGTATCACCCCACCTCACCTTTCGCGTTAAGCAGCCATAGTGTGTTTTCTGCATGTGTGACTGTGTTCTGTTTTGTAATTCAGTTCAAGTGTAACGGTTTTTACATTCCCTCTATAAGTGACACCTTATGAGAAGTGTCCTTTTCTGTGTGACTTATTTCACTTAGAATCGTCTTACCTAAATCCACTCATCATGCTGCTACTAGCCTTATGACATTGATTTCATGGCTGAGTGATATTCCATTGTACATAAGGACCACAACTTTTTTATCCATTTTTCGCTTTCCTGGGATATTTAAGGTGGAATGAAGTGGAGGTCCTTGTCAACAGAGCAGCCCTAAACTTTGGGGTGCTTGTGTCTTGCTGATTTTCAATTTTCCCACTTTATCTCCCCATGCGTGGAAGTGCCCTATGCTCTCTAAGCTGTGTTTTTTAGATGTTTCAGGACACACCGTACACTTCTCCAGAGTGGCTGTTGGCAATTTACATCCCGCCCATCAGTGTAGCAAGGCTCCCATTTCTCCATGGCCTGTCCTGCATTTCTGGTTTTGACACTTTTTTCGGCATGGCCCTTTTGACCGATGGGAAGCGAGACTTCTTTGTAGCGCTGATTTGCCTTTCCAGGTTGCTTGGTTGGCCAAAAAGGGCGTATGCGTTTTTTCCTGAATATATTCAGGAAAAAACGCATACGCCCTTTTTGGCCAAGGGCATCATTGTCAACGTTTTGCCGCTTTTCATGTGCTTTAAAGGCGATTCGAATCTACCTCCTGAAATCTGTTTCCTGCAATTCTGCCTTGATTTCAAATCCTCTTCTTTGCCTTCCCTCAATATATTTGTGGACGAGAGTTATCATTTATAACTCTGCAGGTTTGTGAATTGCAGTGCCCTGAAGCTCCATTTTACAAGTCGCTTTTTTGGGAGCTGGCCGCAAAAGCGCAGGATGGCTTCAGGCCCTGTTCTGGTTCCGGGGGGCAGGCTGAGCCTGTGGTTAATTCTTCTTCCTGATGGGAAAATAGAGTGACCTGTGCCTGTCCCAACACCAAGAGCTAGTCTCTCATTGGTTTCCCGTCTTCCCGTTCATCCTCAGGACAAATTGCAACCTGTACGGAACAGGAGGTTAAAGGTGCTGATGCTCCAAGTAGGGAGATTGCTAGTAAAGTGGCTGGAATGGCGAACCCGAGCACAAGGAGATGAGAAATGAGGTGCGTTTTAGAAACCTTTCCCCATCACACGGTGTACCATCTTCTGGGTTTCTCATGCATGTTTTCGATGTAGGAAGATGCCCTTGAACCTGGAGATTTGGGACCCATGCGATGTGTAGCACGCAGTATTACTTTAAAGGGTCTGCGTTTGCTCACCCAACCTCACCAAACCTCTTAGCCCCAAGAGTGTCCACCCTTATGTCTCATCCAGCTGTGGGTCTAGATATGGTCAATCCAGGTTGCATCACAGCCCCTGAACGAATTGTGTAAGAATTTCTCTCTCTTTCCCTGTCTTTGTTTCATGGGTTTTTAAAAGTAATTTATTTTTATAATGGGGTTTAGCTGCTTTTCACGGCTGTGTTTATGCCGCTTTACACCCACTTGACACTCTAACAGAGAGATATCAATACATAGGTTTTAAGATTATTACTAGTCAGATATATTCTTGTGCGGTGAATCGGGCGTGTTGAGTCCAGTTCTCTGAGCAAGGAGTAGGTCTTGTCTATTACATATTGGGTTTATGGAACGGTATCTGAGCTAATTTGAAACTCTTGTTTTATGTATCACCCCACCTCACCTTTCGCGTTAAGCAGCCATAGTGTGTTTTCTGCATGTGTGACTCTGTTCTGTTTTGTAATTCAGTTCAAGTGTAACGGTTTTTACATTCCCTCTATAAGTGACACCTTATGAGAAGTGTCCTTTTCTGTGTGACTTATTTCACTTAGAATCGTCTTACCTAAATCCACTCATCATGCTGCTACTAGCCTTATGACATTGATTTCATGGCTGAGTGATATTCCATTGTACATAAGGACCACAACTTTTTTATCCATTTTTCGCTTTCCTGGGATATTTAAGGTGGAATGAAGTGGAGGTCCTTGTCAACAGAGCAGCCCTAAACTTTGGGGTGCTTGTGTCTTGCTGATTTTCAATTTTCCCACTTTATCTCCCCATGCGTGGAAGTGCCCTATGCTCTCTAAGCTGTGTTTTTTAGATGTTTCAGGACACACCGTACACTTCTCCAGAGTGGCTGTTGGCAATTTACATCCCGCCCATCAGTGTAGCAAGGCTCCCATTTCTCCATGGCCTGTCCAGCATTTCTGGTTTTGACACTTTTTTCGGCATGGCCCTTTTGACCGATGGGAAGCGAGACTTCTTTGTAGCGCTGATTTGCCTTTCCAGGTTGCTTGGTTGGCCAAAAAGGGCGTATGCGTTTTTTCCTGAATATATTCAGGAAAAAACGCATACGCCCTTTTTGGCCAAGGGCATCATTGTCAACGTTTTGCCGCTTTTCATGTGCTTTAAAGGCGATTCGAATCTACCTCCTGAAATCTGTTTCCTGCAATTCTGCCTTGATTTCAAATCCTCTTCTTTGCCTTCCCTCAATATATTTGTGGACGAGAGTTATCATTTATAACTCTGCAGGTTTGTGAATTGCAGTGCCCTGAAGCTCCATTTTACAAGTCGCTTTTTTGGGAGCTGGCCGCAAAAGCGCAGGATGGCTTCAGGCCCTGTTCTGGTTCCGGGGGGCAGGCTGAGCCTGTGGTTAATTCTTCTTCCTGATGGGAAAATAGAGTGACCTGTGCCTGTCCCAACACCAAGAGCTAGTCTCTCATTGGTTTCCCGTCTTCCCGTTCATCCTCAGGACAAATTGCAACCTGTACGGAACAGGAGGTTAAAGGTGCTGATGCTCCAAGTAGGGAGATTGCTAGTAAAGTGGCTGGAATGGCGAACCCGAGCACAAGGAGATGAGAAATGAGGTGCGTTTTAGAAACCTTTCCCCATCACACGGTGTACCATCTTCTGGGTTTCCCATGCATGTTTTCGATGTAGGAAGATGCCCTTGAACCTGGAGATTTGGGACCCATGTGATGGGTAGCACGCAGTATTACTTTAAAGGGTCTGCGTTTGCTCACCCAACCTCACCAAACCTCTCAGCCCCAAGAGTGTCCACCCTTATGTCTCATCCAGCTGTGGGTCTAGATATGGTCAATTCAGGTTGCATCACAGCCCCTGAACGAATTGTGTAAGAATTTCTCTCTCTTTCCCTGTCTTTGTTTCATGGGTTTTTAAAAGTAATTTATTTTTATAATGGGGTTTAGCTGCTTTTCACGGCTGTGTTTATGCCGCTTTACACCCACTTGACACTCTAACAGAGAGATATCAATACATAGGTTTTAAGATTATTACTAGTCAGATATATTCTGTTGCGGTGAATCGGGCGTGTTGAGTCCAGTTCTCTGAGCAAGGAGTAGGTCTTGTCTATTACATATTGGGTTTATGGAACGGTATCTGAGCTAATTTGAAACTCTTGTTTTATGTATCACCCCACCTCACCTTTCGCGTTAAGCAGCCATAGTGTGTTTTCTGCATGTGTGACTCTGTTCTGCTTTGTAATTCAGTTCAAGTGTAACGGTTTTTACATTCCCTCTATAAGTGACACCTTATGAGAAGTGTCCTTTTCTGTGTGACTTATTTCACTTAGAATCGTCTTACCTAAATCCACTCATCATGCTGCTACTAGCCTTATGACATTGATTTCATGGCTGAGTGATATTCCATTGTACATAAGGACCACAACTTTTTTATCCATTTTTTGCTTTCCTGGGATATTTAAGGTGGAATGAAGTGGAGGTCCTTGTCAACAGAGCAGCCCTAAACTTTGGGGTGCTTGTGTCTTGCTGATTTTCAATTTTCCCACTTTATCTCCCCATGCGTGGAAGTGCCCTATGCTCTCTAAGCTGTGTTTTTTAGATGTTTCAGGACACACCGTACACTTCTCCAGAGTGGCTGTTGGCAATTTACATCCCGCCCATCAGTGTAGCAAGGCTCCCATTTCTCCATGGCCGGTCCTGCATTTCTGGTTTTGACACTTTTTTCGGCATGGCCCTTTTGACCGATGGGAAGCGAGACTTCTTTGTAGCGCTGATTTGCCTTTCCAGGTTGCTTGGTTGGCCAAAAAGGGCGTATGCGTTTTTTCCTGAATATATTCAGGAAAAAACACATACGCCCTTTTTGGCCAAGGGCATCATTGTCAACGTTTTGCCGCTTTTCATGTGCTTTAAAGGCGATTCGAATCTACCTCCTGAAATCTGTTTCCTGCAATTCTGCCTTGATTTCAAATCCTCTTCTTTGCCTTCCCTCAATATATTTGTGGACGAGAGTTATCATTTATAACTCTGCAGGATTGTGAATTGCAGTGCCCTGAAGCTCCATTTTACAAGTCGCTTTTTTGGGAGCTGGCCGCAAAAGCGCAGGATGGCTTCAGGCCCTGTTCTGGTTCCGGGGGGCAGGCTGAGCCTGTGGTTAATTCTTCTTCCTGATGGGAAAATAGAGTGACCTGTGCCTGTCCCAACACCAAGAGCTAGTCTCTCATTGGTTTCCCGTCTTCCCGTTCATCCTCAGGACAAATTGCAACCTGTACGGAACAGGAGGTTAAAGGTGCTGATGCTCCAAGTAGGGAGATTGCTAGTAAAGTGGCTGGAATGGCGAACCCGAGCACAAGGAGATGAGAAATGAGGTGCGTTTTAGAAACCTTTCCCCATCACACGGTGTACCATCTTCTGGGTTTCTCATGCATGTTTTCGATGTAGGAAGATGCCCTTGAACCTGGAGATTTGGGACCCATGCGATGGGTAGCACGCAGTATTACTTTAAAGGGTCTGCGTTTGCTCACCCAACCTCACCAAACCTCTCAGCCCCAAGAGTGTCCACCCTTATGTCTCATCCAGCTGTGGGTCTAGATATGGTCAATCCAGGTTGCATCACAGCCCCTGAACGAATTGTGTAAGAATTTCTCTCTCTTTCCCTGTCTTTGTTTCATGGGTTTTTAAAAGTAATTTATTTTTATAATGGGGTTTAGCTGCTTTTCACGGCTGTGTTTATGCCGCTTTACACCCACTTGACACTCTAACAGAGAGATATCAATACATAGGTTTTAAGATTATTACTAGTCAGATATATTCTTGTGCGGTGAATCGGGCGTGTTGAGTCCAGTTCTCTGAGCAAGGAGTAGGTCTTGTCTATTACATATTGGGTTTATGGAACGGTATCTGAGCTAATTTGAAACTCTTGTTTTATGTATCACCCCACCTCACCTTTCGCGTTAAGCAGCCATAGTGTGTTTTCTGCATGTGTGACTGTGTTCTGTTTTGTAATTCAGTTCAAGTGTAACGGTTTTTACATTCCCTCTATAAGTGACACCTTATGAGAAGTGTCCTTTTCTGTGTGACTTATTTCACTTAGAATCGTCTTACCTAAATCCATTCATCATGCTGCTACTAGCCTTATGACATTGATTTCATGGCTGAGTGATATTCCATTGTACATAAGGACCACAACTTTTTTATCCATTTTTCGCTTTCCTGGGATATTTAAGGTGGAATGAAGTGGAGGTCCTTGTCAACAGAGCAGCCCTAAACTTTGGGGTGCTTGTGTCTTGCTGATTTTCAATTTTCCCACTTTATCTCCCCATGCGTGGAAGTGCCCTATGCTCTCTAAGCTGTGTTTTTTAGATGTTTCAGGACACACCGTACACTTCTCCAGAGTGGCTGTTGGCAATTTACATCCCGCCCATCAGTGTAGCAAGGCTCCCATTTCTCCATGGCCTGTCCAGCATTTCTGGTTTTGACACTTTTTTCGGCATGGCCCTTTTGACCGATGGGAAGCGAGACTTCTTTGTAGCGCTGATTTGCCTTTCCAGGTTGCTTGGTTGGCCAAAAAGGGCGTATGCGTTTTTTCCTGAATATATTCAGGAAAAAACGCATACGCCCTTTTTGGCCAAGGGCATCATTGTCAACGTTTTGCCGCTTTTCATGTGCTTTAAAGGCGATTCGAATCTACCTCCTGAAATCTGTTTCCTGCAATTCTGCCTTGATTTCAAATCCTCTTCTTTGCCTTCCCTCAATATATTTGTGGACGAGAGTTATCATTTATAACTCTGCAGGATTGTGAATTGCAGTGCCCTGAAGCTCCATTTTACAAGTCGCTTTTTTGGGAGCTGGCCGCAAAAGCGCAGGATGGCTTCAGGCCCTGTTCTGGTTCCGGGGGGCAGGCTGAGCCTGTGGTTAATTCTTCTTCCTGATGGGAAAATAGAGTGACCTGTGCCTGTCCCAACACCAAGAGCTAGTCTCTCATTGGTTTCCCGTCTTCCCGTTCATACTCAGGACAAATTGCAACCTGTACGGAACAGGAGGTTAAAGGTGCTGATGCTCCAAGTAGGGAGATTGCTAGTAAAGTGGCTGGAATGGCGAACCCGAGCACAAGGAGATGAGAAATGAGGTGCGTTTTAGAAACCTTTCCCCATCACACGGTGTACCATCTTCTGGGTTTCTCATGCATGTTTTCGATGTAGGAAGATGCCCTTGAACCTGGAGATTTGGGACCCATGCGATGGGTAGCACGCAGTATTACTTTAAAGGGTCTGCGTTTGCTCACCCAACCTCACCAAACCTCTCAGCCCCAAGAGTGTCCACCCTTATGTCTCATCCAGCTGTGGGTCTAGATATGGTCAATCCAGGTTGCATCACAGCCCCTGAACGAATTGTGTAAGAATTTCTCTCTCTTTCCCTGTCTTTGTTTCATGGGTTTTTAAAAGTAATTTATTTTTATAATGGGGTTTAGCTGCTTTTCACGGCTGTGTTTATGCCGCTTTACACCCACTTGACACTCTAACAGAGAGATATCAATACATAGGTTTTAAGATTATTACTAGTCAGATATATTCTTGTGCGGTGAATCGGGCGTGTTGAGTCCAGTTCTCTGAGCAAGGAGTAGGTCTTGTCTATTACATATTGGGTTTATGGAACGGTATCTGAGCTAATTTGAAACTCTTGTTTTATGTATCACCCCACCTCACCTTTCGCGTTAAGCAGCCATAGTGTGTTTTCTGCATGTGTGACTGTGTTCTGTTTTGTAATTCAGTTCAAGTGTAACGGTTTTTACATTCCCTCTATAAGTGACACCTTATGAGAAGTGTCCTTTTCTGTGTGACTTATTTCACTTAGAATCGTCTTACCTAAATCCATTCATCATGCTGCTACTAGCCTTATGACATTGATTTCATGGCTGAGTGATATTCCATTGTACATAAGGACCACAACTTTTTTATCCATTTTTCGCTTTCCTGGGATATTTAAGGTGGAATGAAGTGGAGGTCCTTGTCAACAGAGCAGCCCTAAACTTTGGGGTGCTTGTGTCTTGCTGATTTTCAATTTTCCCACTTTATCTCCCCATGCGTGGAAGTGCCCTATGCTCTCTAAGCTGTGTTTTTTAGATGTTTCAGGACACACCGTACACTTCTCCAGAGTGGCTGTTGGCAATTTACATCCCGCCCATCAGTGTAGCAAGGCTCCCATTTCTCCATGGCCTGTCCAGCATTTCTGGTTTTGACACTTTTTTCGGCATGGCCCTTTTGACCGATGGGAAGCGAGACTTCTTTGTAGCGCTGATTTGCCTTTCCAGGTTGCTTGGTTGGCCAAAAAGGGCGTATGCGTTTTTTCCTGAATATATTCAGGAAAAAACGCATACGCCCTTTTTGGCCAAGGGCATCATTGTCAACGTTTTGCCGCTTTTCATGTGCTTTAAAGGCGATTCGAATCTACCTCCTGAAATCTGTTTCCTGCAATTCTGCCTTGATTTCAAATCCTCTTCTTTGCCTTCCCTCAATATATTTGTGGACGAGAGTTATCATTTATAACTCTGCAGGTTTGTGAATTGCAGTGCCCTGAAGCTCCATTTTACAAGTCGCTTTTTTGGGAGCTGGCCGCAAAAGCGCAGGATGGCTTCAGGCCCTGTTCTGGTTCCGGGGGGCAGGCTGAGCCTGTGGTTAATTCTTCTTCCTGATGGGAAAATAGAGTGACCTGTGCCTGTCCCAACACCAAGAGCTAGTCTCTCATTGGTTTCCCGTCTTCCCGTTCATCCTCAGGACAAATTGCAACCTGTACGGAACAGGAGGTTAAAGGTGCTGATGCTCCAAGTAGGGAGATTGCTAGTAAAGTGGCTGGAATGGCGAACCCGAGCACAAGGAGATGAGAAATGAGGTGCGTTTTAGAAACCTTTCCCCATCACACGGTGTACCATCTTCTGGGTTTCTCATGCATGTTTTCGATGTAGGAAGATGCCCTTGAACCTGGAGATTTGGGACCCATGCGATGTGTAGCACGCAGTATTACTTTAAAGGGTCTGCGTTTGCTCACCCAACCTCACCAAACCTCTCAGCCCCAAGAGTGTCCACCCTTATGTCTCATCCAGCTGTGGGTCTAGATATGGTCAATCCAGGTTGCATCACAGCCCCTGAACGAATTGTGTAAGAATTTCTCTCTCTTTCCCTGTCTTTGTTTCATGGGTTTTTAAAAGTAATTTATTTTTATAATGGGGTTTAGCTGCTTTTCACGGCTGTGTTTATGCCGCTTTACACCCACTTGACACTCTAACAGAGAGATATCAATACATAGGTTTTAAGATTATTACTAGTCAGATATATTCTTGTGCGGTGAATCGGGCGTGTTGAGTCCAGTTCTCTGAGCAAGGAGTAGGTCTTGTCTATTACATATTGGGTTTATGGAACGGTATCTGAGCTAATTTGAAACTCTTGTTTTATGTATCACCCCACCTCACCTTTCGCGTTAAGCAGCCATAGTGTGTTTTCTGCATGTGTGACTCTGTTCTGTTTTGTAATTCAGTTCAAGTGTAACGGTTTTTACATTCCCTCTATAAGTGACACCTTATGAGAAGTGTCCTTTTCTGTGTGACTTATTTCACTTAGAATCGTCTTACCTAAATCCACTCATCATGCTGCTACTAGCCTTATGACATTGATTTCATGGCTGAGTGATATTCCATTGTACATAAGGACCACAACTTTTTTATCCATTTTTCGCTTTCCTGGGATATTTAAGGTGGAATGAAGTGGAGGTCCTTGTCAACAGAGCAGCCCTAAACTTTGGGGTGCTTGTGTCTTGCTGATTTTCAATTTTCCCACTTTATCTCCCCATGCGTGGAAGTGCCCTATGCTCTCTAAGCTGTGTTTTTTAGATGTTTCAGGACACACCGTACACTTCTCCAGAGTGGCTGTTGGCAATTTACATCCCGCCCATCAGTGTAGCAAGGCTCCCATTTCTCCATGGCCTGTCCAGCATTTCTGGTTTTGACACTTTTTTCGGCATGGCCCTTTTGACCGATGGGAAGCGAGACTTCTTTGTAGCGCTGATTTGCCTTTCCAGGTTGCTTGGTTGGCCAAAAAGGGCGTATGCGTTTTTTCCTGAATATATTCAGGAAAAAACGCATACGCCCTTTTTGGCCAAGGGCATCATTGTCAACGTTTTGCCGCTTTTCATGTGCTTTAAAGGCGATTCGAATCTACCTCCTGAAATCTGTTTCCTGCAATTCTGCCTTGATTTCAAATCCTCTTCTTTGCCTTCCCTCAATATATTTGTGGACGAGAGTTATCATTTATAACTCTGCAGGTTTGTGAATTGCAGTGCCCTGAAGCTCCATTTTACAAGTCGCTTTTTTGGGAGCTGGCCGCAAAAGCGCAGGATGGCTTCAGGCCCTGTTCTGGTTCCGGGGGGCAGGCTGAGCCTGTGGTTAATTCTTCTTCCTGATGGGAAAATAGAGTGACCTGTGCCTGTCCCAACACCAAGAGCTAGTCTCTCATTGGTTTCCCGTCTTCCCGTTCATCCTCAGGACAAATTGCAACCTGTACGGAACAGGAGGTTAAAGGTGCTGATGCTCCAAGTAGGGAGATTGCTAGTAAAGTGGCTGGAATGGCGAACCCGAGCACAAGGAGATGAGAAATGAGGTGCGTTTTAGAAACCTTTCCCCATCACACGGTGTACCATCTTCTGGGTTTCTCATGCATGTTTTCGATGTAGGAAGATGCCCTTGAACCTGGAGATTTGGGACCCATGCGATGTGTAGCACGCAGTATTACTTTAAAGGGTCTGCGTTTGCTCACCCAACCTCACCAAACCTCTCAGCCCCAAGAGTGTCCACCCTTATGTCTCATCCAGCTGTGGGTCTAGATATGGTCAATCCAGGTTGCATCACAGCCCCTGAACGAATTGTGTAAGAATTTCTCTCTCTTTCCCTGTCTTTGTTTCATGGGTTTTTAAAAGTAATTTATTTTTATAATGGGGTTTAGCTGCTTTTCACGGCTGTGTTTATGCCGCTTTACACCCACTTGACACTCTAACAGAGAGATATCAATACATAGGTTTTAAGATTATTACTAGTCAGATATATTCTTGTGCGGTGAATCGGGCGTGTTGAGTCCAGTTCTCTGAGCAAGGAGTAGGTCTTGTCTATTACATATTGGGTTTATGGAACGGTATCTGAGCTAATTTGAAACTCTTGTTTTATGTATCACCCCACCTCACCTTTCGCGTTAAGCAGCCATAGTGTGTTTTCTGCATGTGTGACTCTGTTCTGTTTTGTAATTCAGTTCAAGTGTAACGGTTTTTACATTCCCTCTATAAGTGACACCTTATGAGAAGTGTCCTTTTCTGTGTGACTTATTTCACTTAGAATCGTCTTACCTAAATCCACTCATCATGCTGCTACTAGCCTTATGACATTGATTTCATGGCTGAGTGATATTCCATTGTACATAAGGACCACAACTTTTTTATCCATTTTTCGCTTTCCTGGGATATTTAAGGTGGAATGAAGTGGAGGTCCTTGTCAACAGAGCAGCCCTAAACTTTGGGGTGCTTGTGTCTTGCTGATTTTCAATTTTCCCACTTTATCTCCCCATGCGTGGAAGTGCCCTATGCTCTCTAAGCTGTGTTTTTTAGATGTTTCAGGACACACCGTACACTTCTCCAGAGTGGCTGTTGGCAATTTACATCCCGCCCATCAGTGTAGCAAGGCTCCCATTTCTCCATGGCCTGTCCAGCATTTCTGGTTTTGACACTTTTTTCGGCATGGCCCTTTTGACCGATGGGAAGCGAGACTTCTTTGTAGCGCTGATTTGCCTTTCCAGGTTGCTTGGTTGGCCAAAAAGGGCGTATGCGTTTTTTCCTGAATATATTCAGGAAAAAACGCATACGCCCTTTTTGGCCAAGGGCATCATTGTCAACGTTTTGCCGCTTTTCATGTGCTTTAAAGGCGATTCGAATCTACCTCCTGAAATCTGTTTCCTGCAATTCTGCCTTGATTTCAAATCCTCTTCTTTGCCTTCCCTCAATATATTTGTGGACGAGAGTTATCATTTATAACTCTGCAGGTTTGTGAATTGCAGTGCCCTGAAGCTCCATTTTACAAGTCGCTTTTTTGGGAGCTGGCCGCAAAAGTGCAGGATGGCTTCAGGCCCTGTTCTGGTTCCGGGGGGCAGGCTGAGCCTGTGGTTAATTCTTCTTCCTGATGGGAAAATAGAGTGACCTGTGCCTGTCCCAACACCAAGAGCTAGTCTCTCATTGGTTTCCCGTCTTCCCGTTCATCCTCAGGACAAATTGCAACCTGTACGGAACAGGAGGTTAAAGGTGCTGATGCTCCAAGTAGGGAGATTGCTAGTAAAGTGGCTGGAATGGCGAACCCGAGCACAAGGAGATGAGAAATGAGGTGCGTTTTAGAAACCTTTCCCCATCACACGGTGTACCATCTTCTGGGTTTCCCATGCATGTTTTCGATGTAGGAAGATGCCCTTGAACCTGGAGATTTGGGACCCATGTGATGGGTAGCACGCAGTATTACTTTAAAGGGTCTGCGTTTGCTCACCCAACCTCACCAAACCTCTCAGCCCCAAGAGTGTCCACCCTTATGTCTCATCCAGCTGTGGGTCTAGATATGGTCAATCCAGGTTGCATCACAGCCCCTGAACGAATTGTGTAAGAATTTCTCTCTCTTTCCCTGTCTTTGTTTCATGGGTTTTTAAAAGTAATTTATTTTTATAATGGGGTTTAGCTGCTTTTCACGGCTGTGTTTATGCCGCTTTACACCCACTTGACACTCTAACAGAGAGATATCAATACATAGGTTTTAAGATTATTACTAGTCAGATATATTCTTGTGCGGTGAATCGGGCGTGTTGAGTCCAGTTCTCTGAGCAAGGAGTAGGTCTTGTCTATTACATATTGGGTTTATGGAACGGTATCTGAGCTAATTTGAAACTCTTGTTTTATGTATCACCCCACCTCACCTTTCACGTTAAGCAGCCATAGTGTGTTTTCTGCATGTGTGACTCTGTTCTGTTTTGTAATTCAGTTCAAGTGTAACGGTTTTTACATTCCCTCTATAAGTGACACCTTATGAGAAGTGTCCTTTTCTGTGTGACTTATTTCACTTAGAATCGTCTTACCTAAATACACTCATCATGCTGCTACTAGCCTTATGACATTGATTTCATGGCTGAGTGATATTCCATTGTACATAAGGACCACAACTTTTTTATCCATTTTTTGCTTTCCTGGGATATTTAAGGTGGAATGAAGTGGAGGTCCTTGTCAACAGAGCAGCCCTAAACTTTGGGGTGCTTGTGTCTTGCTGATTTTCAATTTTCCCACTTTATCTCCCCATGCGTGGAAGTGCCCTATGCTCTCTAAGCTGTGTTTTTTAGATGTTTCAGGACACACCGTACACTTCTCCAGAGTGGCTGTTGGCAATTTACATCCCGCCCATCAGTGTAGCAAGGCTCCCATTTCTCCATGGCCGGTCCTGCATTTCTGGTTTTGACACTTTTTTCGGCATGGCCCTTTTGACCGATGGGAAGCGAGACTTCTTTGTAGCGCTGATTTGCCTTTCCAGGTTGCTTGGTTGGCCAAAAAGGGCGTATGCGTTTTTTCCTGAATATATTCAGGAAAAAACACATACGCCCTTTTTGGCCAAGGGCATCATTGTCAACGTTTTGCCGCTTTTCATGTGCTTTAAAGGCGATTCGAATCTACCTCCTGAAATCTGTTTCCTGCAATTCTGCCTTGATTTCAAATCCTCTTCTTTGCCTTCCCTCAATATATTTGTGGACGAGAGTTATCATTTATAACTCTGCAGGATTGTGAATTGCAGTGCCCTGAAGCTCCATTTTACAAGTCGCTTTTTTGGGAGCTGGCCGCAAAAGCGCAGGATGGCTTCAGGCCCTGTTCTGGTTCCGGGGGGCAGGCTGAGCCTGTGGTTAATTCTTCTTCCTGATGGGAAAATAGAGTGACCTGTGCCTGTCCCAACACCAAGAGCTAGTCTCTCATTGGTTTCCCGTCTTCCCGTTCATACTCAGGACAAATTGCAACCTGTACGGAACAGGAGGTTAAAGGTGCTGATGCTCCAAGTAGGGAGATTGCTAGTAAAGTGGCTGGAATGGCGAACCCGAGCACAAGGAGATGAGAAATGAGGTGCGTTTTAGAAACCTTTCCCCATCACACGGTGTACCATCTTCTGGGTTTCTCATGCATGTTTTCGATGTAGGAAGATGCCCTTGAACCTGGAGATTTGGGACCCATGCGATGGGTAGCACGCAGTATTACTTTAAAGGGTCTGCGTTTGCTCACCCAACCTCACCAAACCTCTCAGCCCCAAGAGTGTCCACCCTTATGTCTCATCCAGCTGTGGGTCTAGATATGGTCAATCCAGGTTGCATCACAGCCCCTGAACGAATTGTGTAAGAATTTCTCTCTCTTTCCCTGTCTTTGTTTCATGGGTTTTTAAAAGTAATTTATTTTTATAATGGGGTTTAGCTGCTTTTCACGGCTGTGTTTATGCCGCTTTACACCCACTTGACACTCTAACAGAGAGATATCAATACATAGGTTTTAAGATTATTACTAGTCAGATATATTCTTGTGCGGTGAATCGGGCGTGTTGAGTCCAGTTCTCTGAGCAAGGAGTAGGTCTTGTCTATTACATATTGGGTTTATGGAACGGTATCTGAGCTAATTTGAAACTCTTGTTTTATGTATCACCCCACCTCACCTTTCGCGTTAAGCAGCCATAGTGTGTTTTCTGCATGTGTGACTGTGTTCTGTTTTGTAATTCAGTTCAAGTGTAACGGTTTTTACATTCCCTCTATAAGTGACACCTTATGAGAAGTGTCCTTTTCTGTGTGACTTATTTCACTTAGAATCGTCTTACCTAAATCCACTCATCATGCTGCTACTAGCCTTATGACATTGATTTCATGGCTGAGTGATATTCCATTGTACATAAGGACCACAACTTTTTTATCCATTTTTCGCTTTCCTGGGATATTTAAGGTGGAATGAAGTGGAGGTCCTTGTCAACAGAGCAGCCCTAAACTTTGGGGTGCTTGTGTCTTGCTGATTTTCAATTTTCCCACTTTATCTCCCCATGCGTGGAAGTGCCCTATGCTCTCTAAGCTGTGTTTTTTAGATGTTTCAGGACACACCGTACACTTCTCCAGAGTGGCTGTTGGCAATTTACATCCCGCCCATCAGTGTAGCAAGGCTCCCATTTCTCCATGGCCTGTCCTGCATTTCTGGTTTTGACACTTTTTTCGGCATGGCCCTTTTGACCGATGGGAAGCGAGACTTCTTTGTAGCGCTGATTTGCCTTTCCAGGTTGCTTGGTTGGCCAAAAAGGGCGTATGCGTTTTTTCCTGAATATATTCAGGAAAAAACGCATACGCCCTTTTTGGCCAAGGGCATCATTGTCAACGTTTTGCCGCTTTTCATGTGCTTTAAAGGCGATTCGAATCTACCTCCTGAAATCTGTTTCCTGCAATTCTGCCTTGATTTCAAATCCTCTTCTTTGCCTTCCCTCAATATATTTGTGGACGAGAGTTATCATTTATAACTCTGCAGGTTTGTGAATTGCAGTGCCCTGAAGCTCCATTTTACAAGTCGCTTTTTTGGGAGCTGGCCGCAAAAGCGCAGGATGGCTTCAGGCCCTGTTCTGGTTCCGGGGGGCAGGCTGAGCCTGTGGTTAATTCTTCTTCCTGATGGGAAAATAGAGTGACCTGTGCCTGTCCCAACACCAAGAGCTAGTCTCTCATTGGTTTCCCGTCTTCCCGTTCATCCTCAGGACAAATTGCAACCTGTACGGAACAGGAGGTTAAAGGTGCTGATGCTCCAAGTAGGGAGATTGCTAGTAAAGTGGCTGGAATGGCGAACCCGAGCACAAGGAGATGAGAAATGAGGTGCGTTTTAGAAACCTTTCCCCATCACACGGTGTACCATCTTCTGGGTTTCTCATGCATGTTTTCGATGTAGGAAGATGCCCTTGAACCTGGAGATTTGGGACCCATGCGATGTGTAGCACGCAGTATTACTTTAAAGGGTCTGCGTTTGCTCACCCAACCTCACCAAACCTCTCAGCCCCAAGAGTGTCCACCCTTATGTCTCATCCAGCTGTGGGTCTAGATATGGTCAATCCAGGTTGCATCACAGCCCCTGAACGAATTGTGTAAGAATTTCTCTCTCTTTCCCTGTCTTTGTTTCATGGGTTTTTAAAAGTAATTTATTTTTATAATGGGGTTTAGCTGCTTTTCACGGCTGTGTTTATGCCGCTTTACACCCACTTGACACTCTAACAGAGAGATATCAATACATAGGTTTTAAGATTATTACTAGTCAGATATATTCTTGTGCGGTGAATCGGGCGTGTTGAGTCCAGTTCTCTGAGCAAGGAGTAGGTCTTGTCTATTACATATTGGGTTTATGGAACGGTATCTGAGCTAATTTGAAACTCTTGTTTTATGTATCACCCCACCTCACCTTTCGCGTTAAGCAGCCATAGTGTGTTTTCTGCATGTGTGACTCTGTTCTGTTTTGTAATTCAGTTCAAGTGTAACGGTTTTTACATTCCCTCTATAAGTGACACCTTATGAGAAGTGTCCTTTTCTGTGTGACTTATTTCACTTAGAATCGTCTTACCTAAATCCACTCATCATGCTGCTACTAGCCTTATGACATTGATTTCATGGCTGAGTGATATTCCATTGTACATAAGGACCACAACTTTTTTATCCATTTTTCGCTTTCCTGGGATATTTAAGGTGGAATGAAGTGGAGGTCCTTGTCAACAGAGCAGCCCTAAACTTTGGGGTGCTTGTGTCTTGCTGATTTTCAATTTTCCCACTTTATCTCCCCATGCGTGGAAGTGCCCTATGCTCTCTAAGCTGTGTTTTTTAGATGTTTCAGGACACACCGTACACTTCTCCAGAGTGGCTGTTGGCAATTTACATCCCGCCCATCAGTGTAGCAAGGCTCCCATTTCTCCATGGCCTGTCCAGCATTTCTGGTTTTGACACTTTTTTCGGCATGGCCCTTTTGACCGATGGGAAGCGAGACTTCTTTGTAGCGCTGATTTGCCTTTCCAGGTTGCTTGGTTGGCCAAAAAGGGCGTATGCGTTTTTTCCTGAATATATTCAGGAAAAAACGCATACGCCCTTTTTGGCCAAGGGCATCATTGTCAACGTTTTGCCGCTTTTCATGTGCTTTAAAGGCGATTCGAATCTACCTCCTGAAATCTGTTTCCTGCAATTCTGCCTTGATTTCAAATCCTCTTCTTTGCCTTCCCTCAATATATTTGTGGACGAGAGTTATCATTTATAACTCTGCAGGTTTGTGAATTGCAGTGCCCTGAAGCTCCATTTTACAAGTCGCTTTTTTGGGAGCTGGCCGCAAAAGCGCAGGATGGCTTCAGGCCCTGTTCTGGTTCCGGGGGGCAGGCTGAGCCTATGGTTAATTCTTCTTCCTGATGGGAAAATAGAGTGACCTGTGCCTGTCCCAACACCAAGAGCTAGTCTCTCATTGGTTTCCCGTCTTCCCGTTCATCCTCAGGACAAATTGCAACCTGTACGGAACAGGAGGTTAAAGGTGCTGATGCTCCAAGTAGGGAGATTGCTAGTAAAGTGGCTGGAATGGCGAACCCGAGCACAAGGAGATGAGAAATGAGGTGCGTTTTAGAAACCTTTCCCCATCACACGGTGTATCATCTTCTGGGTTTCTCATGCATGTTTTCGATGTAGGAAGATGCCCTTGAACCTGGAGATTTGGGACCCATGCGATGGGTAGCACGCAGTATTACTTTAAAGGGTCTGCGTTTGCTCACCCAACCTCACCAAACCTCTCAGCCCCAAGAGTGTCCACCCTTATGTCTCATCCAGCTGTGGGTCTAGATATGGTCAATCCAGGTTGCATCACAGCCCCTGAACGAATTGTGTAAGAATTTCTCTCTCTTTCCCTGTCTTTGTTTCATGGATATTAAAAGTAATTTATTTTTATAATGGGGTTTAGCTGCTTTTCACGGCTGTGTTTATGCCGCTTTACACCCACTTGACACTCTAACAGAGAGATATCAATACATAGGTTTTAAGATTATTACTAGTCAGATATATTCTTGTGCGGTGAATCGGGCGTGTTGAGTCCAGTTCTCTGAGCAAGGAGTAGGTCTTGTCTATTACATATTGGGTTTATGGAACGGTATCTGAGCTAATTTGAAGCTCTTGTTTTATGTATCACCCCACCTCACCTTTCCCGTTAAGCAGCCATAGTGTGTTTTCTGCATGTGTGACTCTGTTCTGTTTTGTAATTCAGTTCAAGTGTAACGGTTTTTACATTCCCTCTATAAGTGACACCTTATGAGAAGTGTCCTTTTCTGTGTGACTTATTTCACTTAGAATCGTCTTACCTAAATCCACTCATCATGCTGCTACTAGCCTTATGACATTGATTTCATGGCTGAGTGATATTCCATTGTACATAAGGACCACAACTTTTTTATCCATTTTTCGCTTTCCTGGGATATTTAAGGTGGAATGAAGTGGAGGTCCTTGTCAACAGAGCAGCCCTAAACTTTGGGGTGCTTGTGTCTTGCTGATTTTCAATTTTCCCACTTTATCCCCCCATGCGTGGAAGTGCCCTATGCTCTCTAAGCTGTGTTTTTTAGATGTTTCAGGACACACCGTACACTTCTCCAGAGTGGCTGTTGGCAATTTACATCCCGCCCATCAGTGTAGCAAGGCTCCCATTTCTCCATGGCCTGTCCTGCATTTCTGGTTTTGACACTTTTTTCAGCATGGCCCTTTTGACCGATGGGAAGCGAGACTTCTTTGTAGCGCTGATTTGCCTTTCCAGGTTGCTTGGTTGGCCAAAAAGGGCGTATGCGTTTTTTCCTGAATATATTCAGGAAAAAACACATACGCCCTTTTTTGGCAAGGGCATCATTGTCAACGTTTTGCCGCTTTTCATGTGCTTTAAAGGCGATTCGAATCTACCTCCTGAAATCTGTTTCCTGCAATTCTGCCTTGATTTCAAATCCTCTTCTTTGCCTTCCCTCAATATATTTGTGGACGAGAGTTATCATTTATAACTCTGCAGGTTTGTGAATTGCAGTGCCCTGAAGCTCCATTTTACAAGTCGCTTTTTTGGGAGCTGGCCGCAAAAGCGCAGGATGGCTTCAGGCCCTGTTCTGGTTCCGGGGGGCAGGCTGAGCCTATGGTTAATTCTTCTTCCTGATGGGAAAATAGAGTGACCTGTGCCTGTCCCAACACCAAGAGCTAGTCTCTCATTGGTTTCCCGTCTTCCCGTTCATCCTCAGGACAAATTGCAACCTGTACGGAACAGGAGGTTAAAGGTGCTGATGCTCCAAGTAGGGAGATTGCTAGTAAAGTGGCTGGAATGGCGAACCCGAGCACAAGGAGATGAGAAATGAGGTGCGTTTTAGAAACCTTTCCCCATCACACGGTGTATCATCTTCTGGGTTTCTCATGCATGTTTTCGATGTAGGAAGATGCCCTTGAACCTGGAGATTTGGGACCCATGCGATGGGTAGCACGCAGTATTACTTTAAAGGGTCTGCGTTTGCTCACCCAACCTCACCAAACCTCTCAGCCCCAAGAGTGTCCACCCTTATGTCTCATCCAGCTGTGGGTCTAGATATGGTCAATCCAGGTTGCATCACAGCCCCTGAACGAATTGTGTAAGAATTTCTCTCTCTTTCCCTGTCTTTGTTTCATGGATTTTAAAAGTAATTTATTTTTATAATGGGGTTTAGCTGCTTTTCACGGCTGTGTTTATGCCGCTTTACACCCACTTGACACTCTAACAGAGAGATATCAATACATAGGTTTTAAGATTATTACTAGTCAGATATATTCTTGTGCGGTGAATCGGGCGTGTTGAGTCCAGTTCTCTGAGCAAGGAGTGGGTCTTGTCTATTACATATTGGGTTTATGGAACGGTATCTGAGCTAATTTGAAGCTCTTGTTTTATGGATCACCCCACCTCACCTTTCCCGTTAAGCAGCCATAGTGTGTTTTCTGCATGTGTGACTCTGTTCTGTTTTGTAATTCAGTTCAAGTGTAACGGTTTTTACATTCCCTCTATAAGTGACACCTTATGAGAAGTGTCCTTTTCTGTGTGACTTATTTGACTTAGAATCGTCTTACCTAAATCCACTCATCATGCTGCTACTAGCCTTATGACATTGATTTCATGGCTGAGTGATATTCCATTGTACATAAGGACCACAACTTTTTTATCCATTTTTCGCTTTCCTGGGATATTTAAGGTGGAATGAAGTGGAGGTCCTTGTCAACAGAGCAGCCCTAAACTTTGGGGTGCTTGTGTCTTGCTGATTTTCAATTTTCCCACTTTATCCCCCCATGCGTGGAAGTGCCCTATGCTCTCTAAGCTGTGTTTTTTAGATGTTTCAGGACACACCGTACACTTCTCCAGAGTGGCTGTTGGCAATTTACATCCCGCCCATCAGTGTAGCAAGGCTCCCATTTCTCCATGGCCTGTCCTGCATTTCTGGTTTTGACACTTTTTTCAGCATGGCCCTTTTGACCGATGGGAAGCGAGACTTCTTTGTAGCGCTGATTTGCCTTTCCAGGTTGCTTGGTTGGCCAAAAAGGGCGTATGCGTTTTTTCCTGAATATATTCAGGAAAAAACACATACGCCCTTTTTTGGCAAGGGCATCATTGTCAACGTTTTGCCGCTTTTCATGTGCTTTAAAGGCGATTCGAATCTACCTCCTGAAATCTGTTTCCTGCAATTCTGCCTTGATTTCAAATCCTCTTCTTTGCCTTCCCTCAATATATTTGTGGACGAGAGTTATCATTTATAACTCTGCAGGTTTGTGAATTGCAGTGCCCTGAAGCTCCATTTTACAAGTCGCTTTTTTGGGAGCTGGCCGCAAAAGCGCAGGATGGCTTCAGGCCCTGTTCTGGTTCCGGGGGGCAGGCTGAGCCTATGGTTAATTCTTCTTCCTGATGGGAAAATAGAGTGACCTGTGCCTGTCCCAACACCAAGAGCTAGTCTCTCATTGGTTTCCCGTCTTCCCGTTCATCCTCAGGACAAATTGCAACCTGTACGGAACAGGAGGTTAAAGGTGCTGATGCTCCAAGTAGGGAGATTGCTAGTAAAGTGGCTGGAATGGCGAACCCGAGCACAAGGAGATGAGAAATGAGGTGCGTTTTAGAAACCTTTCCCCATCACACGGTGTATCATCTTCTGGGTTTCTCATGCATGTTTTCGATGTAGGAAGATGCCCTTGAACCTGGAGATTTGGGACCCATGCGATGGGTAGCACGCAGTATTACTTTAAAGGGTCTGCGTTTGCTCACCCAACCTCACCAAACCTCTCAGCCCCAAGAGTGTCCACCCTTATGTCTCATCCAGCTGTGGGTCTAGATATGGTCAATCCAGGTTGCATCACAGCCCCTGAACGAATTGTGTAAGAATTTCTCTCTCTTTCCCTGTCTTTGTTTCATGGATTTTAAAAGTAATTTATTTTTATAATGGGGTTTAGCTGCTTTTCACGGCTGTGTTTATGCCGCTTTACACCCACTTGACACTCTAACAGAGAGATATCAATACATAGGTTTTAAGATTATTACTAGTCAGATATATTCTTGTGCGGTGAATCGGGCGTGTTGAGTCCAGTTCTCTGAGCAAGGAGTGGGTCTTGTCTATTACATATTGGGTTTATGGAACGGTATCTGAGCTAATTTGAAGCTCTTGTTTTATGGATCACCCCACCTCACCTTTCCCGTTAAGCAGCCATAGTGTGTTTTCTGCATGTGTGACTCTGTTCTGTTTTGTAATTCAGTTCAAGTGTAACGGTTTTTACATTCCCTCTATAAGTGACACCTTATGAGAAGTGTCCTTTTCTGTGTGACTTATTTGACTTAGAATCGTCTTACCTAAATCCACTCATCATGCTGCTACTAGCCTTATGACATTGATTTCATGGCTGAGTGATATTCCATTGTACATAAGGACCACAACTTTTTTATCCATTTTTCGCTTTCCTGGGATATTTAAGGTGGAATGAAGTGGAGGTCCTTGTCAACAGAGCAGCCCTAAACTTTGGGGTGCTTGTGTCTTGCTGATTTTCAATTTTCCCACTTTATCCCCCCATGCGTGGAAGTGCCCTATGCTCTCTAAGCTGTGTTTTTTAGATGTTTCAGGACACACCGTACACTTCTCCAGAGTGGCTGTTGGCAATTTACATCCCGCCCATCAGTGTAGCAAGGCTCCCATTTCTCCATGGCCTGTCCTGCATTTCTGGTTTTGACACTTTTTTCAGCATGGCCCTTTTGACCGATGGGAAGCGAGACTTCTTTGTAGCGCTGATTTGCCTTTCCAGGTTGCTTGGTTGGCCAAAAAGGGCGTATGCGTTTTTTCCTGAATATATTCAGGAAAAAACGCATACGCCCTTTTTTGGCAAGGGCATCATTGTCAACGTTTTGCCGCTTTTCATGTGCTTTAAAGGCGATTCGAATCTACCTCCTGAAATCTGTTTCCTGCAATTCTGCCTTGATTTCAAATCCTCTTCTTTGCCTTCCCTCAATATATTTGTGGACGAGAGTTATCATTTATAACTCTGCAGGTTTGTGAATTGCAGTGCCCTGAAGCTCCATTTTACAAGTCGCTTTTTGGGGAGCTGGCTGCAAAAGCGCAGGATGGCTTCAGGCCCTGTTCTGGTTCCGGGGGGCAGGCTGAGCCTGTGGTTAATTCTTCTTCCTAATGGGAAAATAGAGTGACCTGTGCCTGTCCCAACACCAAGAGCTAGTCTCTCATTGGTTTCCCGTCTTCCCGTTCATCTTCAGGACAAATTGCAACCTGTACGGAACAGGAGGTTAAAGGTGCTGATGCTCCAAGTAGGGAGATTGCTAGTAAAGTGGCTGGAATGGCGAACCCGAGCACAAGGAGATGAGAAATGAGGTGCGTTTTAGAAACCTTTCCCCATCACACGGTGTACCATCTTCTGGGTTTCTCATGCATGTTTTCGATGTAGGAAGATGCCCTTGAACCTGGAGATTTGGGACCCATGCGATGGGTAGCACGCAGTATTACTTTAAAGGGTCTGCGTTTGCTCACCCAACCTCACCAAACCTCTCAGCCCCAAGAGTGTCCACCCTTATGTCTCATCCAGCTGTGGGTCTAGATATGGTCAATCCAGGTTGCATCACAGCCCCTGAACGAATTGTGTAAGAATTTCTCTCTCTTTCCCTGTCTTTGTTTCATGGGTTTTTAAAAGTAATTTATTTTTATAATGGGGTTTAGCTGCTTTTCACGGCTGTGTTTATGCCGCTTTACACCCACTTGACACTCTAACAGAGAGATATCAATACATAGGTTTTAAGATTATTACTAGTCAGATATATTCTTGTGCGGTGAATCGGGCGTGTTGAGTCCAGTTCTCTGAGCAAGGAGTAGGTCTTGTCTATTACATATTGGGTTTATGGAACGGTATCTGAGCTAATTTGAAACTCTTGTTTTATGTATCACCCCACCTCACCTTTCGCGTTAAGCAGCCATAGTGTGTTTTCTGCATGTGTGACTCTGTTCTGTTTTGTAATTCAGTTCAAGTGTAACGGTTTTTACATTCCCTCTATAAGTGACACCTTATGAGAAGTGTCCTTTTCTGTGTGACTTATTTCACTTAGAATCGTCTTACCTAAATCCACTCATCATGCTGCTACTAGCCTTATGACATTGATTTCATGGCTGAGTGATATTCCATTGTACATAAGGACCACAACTTTTTTATCCATTTTTCGCTTTCCTGGGATATTTAAGGTGGAATGAAGTGGAGGTCCTTGTCAACAGAGCAGCCCTAAACTTTGGGGTGCTTGTGTCTTGCTGATTTTCAATTTTCCCACTTTATCTCCCCATGCGTGGAAGTGCCCTATGCTCTCTAAGCTGTGTTTTTTAGATGTTTCAGGACACACCGTACACTTCTCCAGAGTGGCTGTTGGCAATTTACATCCCGCCCATCAGTGTAGCAAGGCTCCCATTTCTCCATGGCCTGTCCAGCATTTCTGGTTTTGACACTTTTTTCGGCATGGCCCTTTTGACCGATGGGAAGCGAGACTTCTTTGTAGCGCTGATTTGCCTTTCCAGGTTGCTTGGTTGGCCAAAAAGGGCGTATGCGTTTTTTCCTGAATATATTCAGGAAAAAACGCATACGCCCTTTTTGGCCAAGGGCATCATTGTCAACGTTTTGCCGCTTTTCATGTGCTTTAAAGGCGATTCGAATCTACCTCCTGAAATCTGTTTCCTGCAATTCTGCCTTGATTTCAAATCCTCTTCTTTGCCTTCCCTCAATATATTTGTGGATGAGAATTATCATTTATAACTGTGCAGGTTTGTGAATTGCAGTGCCCTGAAGCTCCATTTTACAAGTCGCTTTTTTGGGAGCTGGCCGCAAAAGCGCAGGATGGCTTCAGGCCCTGTTCTGGTTCCGGGGGGCAGGCTGAGCCTGTGGTTAATTCTTCTTCCTGATGGGAAACTAGAGTGACCTGTGCCTGTCCCAACACCAAGAGCTAGTCTCTCATTGGTTTCCCGTCTTCCTGTTCATCCTCAGGACAAATTGCAACCTGTACGGAACAGGAGGTTAAAGGTGCTGATGCTCCAAGTAGGGAGATTGCTAGTAAAGTGGCTGGAATGGCGAACCCGAGCACAAGGAGATGAGAAATGAGGTGCGTTTTAGAAACCTTTCCCCATCACACGGTGTACCATCTTCTGGGTTTCTCATGCATGTTTTCGATGTAGGAAGATGCCCTTGAACCTGGAGATTTGGGACCTATGTGATGGGTAGCACGCAGTATTACTTTAAAGGGTCTGCGTTTGCTCACCCAACCTCACCAAACCTCTCAGCCCCAAGAGTGTCCACCCTTATGTCTCATCCAGCTGTGGGTCTAGATATGGTCAATCCAGGTTGCATCACAGCCCCTGAACGAATTGTGTAAGAATTTCTCTCTCTTTCCCTGTCTTTGTTTCATGGGTTTTTAAAAGTAATTTATTTTTATAATGGGGTTTAGCTGCTTTTCACGGCTGTGTTTATGCCGCTTTACACCCACTTGACACTCTAACAGAGAGATATCAATACATAGGTTTTAAGATTATTACTAGTCAGATATATTCTTGTGTGGTGAATCGGGCGTGTTGAGTCCAGTTCTCTGAGCAAGGAGTAGGTCTTGTCTATTACATATTGGGTTTATGGAACGGTATCTGAGCTAATTTGAAACTCTTGTTTTATGTATCACCCCACCTCACCTTTCGCGTTAAGCAGCCATAGTGTGTTTTCTGCATGTGTGACTCTGTTCTGTTTTGTAATTCAGTTCAAGTGTAACGGTTTTTACATTCCCTCTATAAGTGACACCTTATGAGAAGTGTCCTTTTCTGTGTGACTTATTTCACTTAGAATCATCTTACCTAAATCCACTCATCATGCTGCTACTAGCCTTATGACATTGATTTCATGGCTGAGTGATATTCCATTGTATATAAGGACCACAACTTTTTTATCCATTTTTCGTTTTCCTGGGATATTTAAGGTGGAATGAAGTGGAGGTCCTTGTCAACAGAGCAGCCCTAAACTTTGGGGTGCTTGTGTCTTGCTGATTTTCAATTTTCCCACTTTATCTCCCCATGCGTGGAAGTGCCCTATGCTCTCTAAGCTGTGTTTTTTAGATGTTTCAGGACACACCGTACACTTCTCCAGAGTGGCTGTTGGCAATTTACATCCCGCCCATCAGTGTAGCAAGGCTCCCATTTCTCCATGGCCTGTCCTGCATTTCTGGTTTTGACACTTTTTTCGGCATGGCCCTTTTGACCGATGGGAAGCGTGACTTCTTTGTAGCGCTGATTTGTCTTTCCAGGTTGCTTGATTGGCCAAAAAGGGCGTATGCGTTTTTTCCTGAATATATTCAGGAAAAAACGCATACGCCCTTTTTGGCCAAGGGCATCATTGTCAACGTTTTGCCGCTTTTCATGTGCTTTAAAGGCGATTCGAATCTACCTCCTGAAATCTGTTTCCTGCAATTCTGCCTTGATTTCAAATCCTCTTCTTTGCCTTCCCTCAATATATTTGTGGACGAGAGTTATCATTTATAACTCTGCAGGATTGTGAATTGCAGTGCCCTGAAGCTCCATTTTACAAGTCGCTTTTTTGGGAGCTGGCCGCAAAAGCGCAGGATGGCTTCAGGCCCTGTTCTGGTTCCGGGGGGCAGGCTGAGCCTGTGGTTAATTCTTCTTCCTGATGGGAAAATAGAGTGACCTGTGCCTGTCCCAACACCAAGAGCTAGTCTCTCATTGGTTTCCCGTCTTCCCGTTCATCTTCAGGACAAATTGCAACCTGTACGGAACAGGAGGTTAAAGGTGCTGATGCTCCAAGTAGGGAGATTGCTAGTAAAGTGGCTGGAATGGCGAACCCGAGCACAAGGAGATGAGAAATGAGGTGCGTTTTAGAAACCTTTCCCCATCACACGGTGTACCATCTTCTGGGTTTCTCATGCATGTTTTCGATGTAGGAAGATGCCCTTGAACCTGGAGATTTGGGACCCATGCGATGTGTAGCACGCAGTATTACTTTAAAGGGTCTGCGTTTGCTCACCCAACCTCACCAAACCTCTCAGCCCCAAGAGTGTCCACCCTTATGTCTCATCCAGCTGTGGGTCTAGATATGGTCAATCCAGGTTGCATCACAGCCCCTGAACGAATTGTGTAAGAATTTCTCTCTCTTTCCCTGTCTTTGTTTCATGGGTTTTTAAAAGTAATTTATTTTTATAATGGGGTTTAGCTGCTTTTCACAGCTGTGTTTATGCCGCTTTACACCCACTTGACACTCTAACAGAGAGATATCAATACATAGGTTTTAAGATTATTACTAGTCAGATATATTCTTGTGCGGTGAATCGGGCGTGTTGAGTCCAGTTCTCTGAGCAAGGAGTAGGTCTTGTCTATTACATATTGGGTTTATGGAACGGTATCTGAGCTAATTTGAAACTCTTGTTTTATGTATCACCCCACCTCACCTTTCGCGTTAAGCAGCCATAGTGTGTTTTCTGCATGTGTGACTGTGTTCTGTTTTGTAATTCAGTTCAAGTGTAACGGTTTTTACATTCCCTCTATAAGTGACACCTTATGAGAAGTGTCCTTTTCTGTGTGACTTATTTCACTTAGAATCGTCTTACCTAAATCCACTCATCATGCTGCTACTAGCCTTAGGACATTGATTTCATGGCTGAGTGATATTCCATTGTACATAAGGACCACAACTTTTTTATCCATTTTTCGCTTTCTTGGGATATTTAAGGTGGAATGAAGTGGAGGTCCTTGTCAACAGAGCAGCCCTAAACTTTGGGGTGCTTGTGTCTTGCTGATTTTCAATTTTCCCACTTTATCTCCCCATGCGTGGAAGTGCCCTATGCTCTCTAAGCTGTGTTTTTTAGATGTTTCAGGACACACCGTACACTTCTCCAGAGTGGCTGTTGGCAATTTACATCCCGCCCATCAGTGTAGCAAGGCTCCCATTTCTCCATGGCCTGTCCAGCTTTTCTGGTTTTGACACTTTTTTCGGCATGGCCCTTTTGACCGATGGGAAGCGAGACTTCTTTGTAGCGCTGATTTGCCTTTCCAGGTTGCTTGGTTGGCCAAAAAGGGCGTATGCGTTTTTTCCTGAATATATTCAGGAAAAAACGCATACGCCCTTTTTGGGCAAGGGCATCATTGTCAACGTTTTGCCGCTTTTCATGTGCTTTAAAGGCGATTCGAATCTACCTCCTGAAATCTGTTTCCTGCAATTCTGCCTTGATTTCAAATCCTCTTCTTTGCCTTCCCTCAATATATTTGTGGACGAGAGTTATCATTTATAACTCTGCAGGTTTGTGAATTGCAGTGCCCTGAAGCTCCATTTTACAAGTCGCTTTTTTGGGAGCTGGCCGCAAAAGCGCAGGATGGCTTCAGGCCCTGTTCTGGTTCCGGGGGGCAGGCTGAGCCTGTGGTTAATTCTTCTTCCTGATGGGAAAATAGAGTGACCTGTGCCTGTCCCAACACCAAGAGCTAGTCTCTCATTGGTTTCCCGTCTCCCCTTTCATCCTCAGGACAAATTGCAACCTGTACGGAACAGGAAGTTAAAGGTGCTGATGCTCCAAGTAGGGAGATTGCTAGTAAAGTGGCTGGAATGGCGAACCCGAGCACAAGGAGATGAGAAATGAGGTGCGTTTTAGAAACCTTTCCCCATCACACGGTGTACCATCTTCTGGGTTTCTCATGCATGTTTTCGATGTAGGAAGATGCCCTTGAACCTGGAGATTTGGGACCCATGCGATGGGTAGCACGCAGTATTACTTTAAAGGGTCTGCGTTTGCTCACCCAACCTCACCAAACCTCTCAGCCCCAAGAGTGTCCACCCTTATGTCTCATCCAGCTGTGGGTCTAGATATGGTCAATCCAGGTTGCATCACAGCCCCTGAACGAATTGTGTAAGAATTTCTCTCTCTTTCCCTGTCTTTGTTTCATGGATTTTAAAAGTAATTTATTTTTATAATGGGGTTTAGCTGCTTTTCACGGCTGTGTTTATGCCGCTTTACACCCACTTGACACTCTAACAGAGAGATATCAATACATAGGTTTTAAGATTATTACTAGTCAGATATATTCTTGTGCGGTGAATCGGGCGTGTTGAGTCCAGTTCTCTGAGCAAGGAGTAGGTCTTGTCTATTACATATTGGGTTTATGGAACGGTATCTGAGCTAATTTGAAACTCTTGTTTTATGTATCACCCCACCTCACCTTTCCCGTTAAGCAGCCATAGTGTGTTTTCTGCATGTGTGACTCTGTTCTGTTTTGTAATTCAGTTCAAGTGTAACGGTTTTTACATTCCCTCTATAAGTGACACCTTATGAGAAGTGTCCTTTTCTGTGTGACTTATTTGACTTAGAATCGTCTTACCTAAATCCACTCATCATGCTGCTACTAGCCTTATGACATTGATTTCATGGCTGAGTGATATTCCATTGTACATAAGGACCACAACTTTTTTATCCATTTTTCGCTTTCCTGGGATATTTAAGGTGGAATGAAGTGGAGGTCCTTGTCAACAGAGCAGCCCTAAACTTTGGGGTGCTTGTGTCTTGCTGATTTTCAATTTTCCCAGTTTATCCCCCCATGCGTGGAAGTGCCCTATGCTCTCTAAGCTGTGTTTTTTAGATGTTTCAGGACACACCGTACACTTCTCCAGAGTGGCTGTTGGCAATTTACATCCCGCCCATCAGTGTAGCAAGGCTCCCATTTCTCCATGGCCTGTCCTGCATTTCTGGTTTTGACACTTTTTTCAGCATGGCCCTTTTGACCGATGGGAAGCGAGACTTCTTTGTAGCGCTGATTTGCCTTTCCAGGTTGCTTGGTTGGCCAAAAAGGGCGTATGCGTTTTTTCCTGAATATATTCAGGAAAAAACACATACGCCCTTTTTGGGCAAGGGCATCATTGTCAACGTTTTGCCGCTTTTCATGTGCTTTAAGGCGATTCGAATCTACCTCCTGAAATCTGTTTCCTGCAATTCTGACTTGATTTCAAATCCTCTTCTTTGCCTTCCCTCAATATATTTGTGGACGAGAGTTATCATTTATAACTCTGCAGGTTTGTGAATTGCAGTGCCCTGAAGCTCCATTTTACAAGTCGCTTTTTGGGGAGCTGGCTGCAAAAGCGCAGGATGGCTTCAGGCCCTGTTCTGGTTCCGGGGGGCAGGCTGAGCCTGTGGTTAATTCTTCTTCCTAATGGGAAAATAGAGTGACCTGTGCCTGTCCCAACACCAAGAGCTAGTCTCTCATTGGTTTCCCGTCTTCCCGTTCATCTTCAGGACAAATTGCAACCTGTACGGAACAGGAGGTTAAAGGTGCTGATGCTCCAAGTAGGGAGATTGCTAGTAAAGTGGCTGGAATGGCGAACCCGAGCACAAGGAGATGAGAAATGAGGTGCGTTTTAGAAACCTTTCCCCATCACACGGTGTACCATCTTCTGGGTTTCTCATGCATGTTTTCGATGTAGGAAGATGCCCTTGAACCTGGAGATTTGGGACCCATGCGATGGGTAGCACGCAGTATTACTTTAAAGGGTCTGCGTTTGCTCACCCAACCTCACCAAACCTCTCAGCCCCAAGAGTGTCCACCCTTATGTCTCATCCAGCTGTGGGTCTAGATATGGTCAATCCAGGTTGCATCACAGCCCCTGAACGAATTGTGTAAGAATTTCTCTCTCTTTCCCTGTCTTTGTTTCATGGGTTTTTAAAAGTAATTTATTTTTATAATGGGGTTTAGCTGCTTTTCACGGCTGTGTTTATGCCGCTTTACACCCACTTGACACTCTAACAGAGAGATATCAATACATAGGTTTTAAGATTATTACTAGTCAGATATATTCTTGTGTGGTGAATCGGGCGTGTTGAGTCCAGTTCTCTGAGCAAGGAGTAGGTCTTGTCTATTACATATTGGGTTTATGGAACGGTATCTGAGCTAATTTGAAACTCTTGTTTTATGTATCACCCCACCTCACCTTTCGCGTTAAGCAGCCATAGTGTGTTTTCTGCATGTGTGACTCTGTTCTGTTTTGTAATTCAGTTCAAGTGTAACGGTTTTTACATTCCCTCTATAAGTGACACCTTATGAGAAGTGTCCTTTTCTGTGTGACTTATTTCACTTAGAATCGTCTTACCTAAATCCACTCATCATGCTGCTACTAGCCTTATGACATTGATTTCATGGCTGAGTGATATTCCATTGTACATAAGGACCACAACTTTTTTATCCATTTTTCGCTTTCCTGGGATATTTAAGGTGGAATGAAGTGGAGGTCCTTGTCAACAGAGCAGCCCTAAACTTTGGGGTGCTTGTGTCTTGCTGATTTTCAATTTTCCCACTTTATCTCCCCATGCGTGGAAGTGCCCTATGCTCTCTAAGCTGTGTTTTTTAGATGTTTCAGGACACACCGTACACTTCTCCAGAGTGGCTGTTGGCAATTTACATCCCGCCCATCAGTGTAGCAAGGCTCCCATTTCTCCATGGCCTGTCCAGCATTTCTGGTTTTGACACTTTTTTCGGCATGGCCCTTTTGACCGATGGGAAGCGAGACTTCTTTGTAGCGCTGATTTGCCTTTCCAGGTTGCTTGGTTGGCCAAAAAGGGCGTATGCGTTTTTTCCTGAATATATTCAGGAAAAAACGCATACGCCCTTTTTGGCCAAGGGCATCATTGTCAACGTTTTGCCGCTTTTCATGTGCTTTAAAGGCGATTCGAATCTACCTCCTGAAATCTGTTTCCTGCAATTCTGCCTTGATTTCAAATCCTCTTCTTTGCCTTCCCTCAATATATTTGTGGATGAGAATTATCATTTATAACTGTGCAGGTTTGTGAATTGCAGTGCCCTGAAGCTCCATTTTACAAGTCGCTTTTTTGGGAGCTGGCCGCAAAAGCGCAGGATGGCTTCAGGCCCTGTTCTGGTTCCGGGGGGCAGGCTGAGCCTGTGGTTAATTCTTCTTCCTGATGGGAAACTAGAGTGACCTGTGCCTGTCCCAACACCAAGAGCTAGTCTCTCATTGGTTTCCCGTCTTCCTGTTCATCCTCAGGACAAATTGCAACCTGTACGGAACAGGAGGTTAAAGGTGCTGATGCTCCAAGTAGGGAGATTGCTAGTAAAGTGGCTGGAATGGCGAACCCGAGCACAAGGAGATGAGAAATGAGGTGCGTTTTAGAAACCTTTCCCCATCACACGGTGTACCATCTTCTGGGTTTCTCATGCATGTTTTCGATGTAGGAAGATGCCCTTGAACCTGGAGATTTGGGACCTATGTGATGGGTAGCACGCAGTATTACTTTAAAGGGTCTGCGTTTGCTCACCCAACCTCACCAAACCTCTCAGCCCCAAGAGTGTCCACCCTTATGTCTCATCCAGCTGTGGGTCTAGATATGGTCAATCCAGGTTGCATCACAGCCCCTGAACGAATTGTGTAAGAATTTCTCTCTCTTTCCCTGTCTTTGTTTCATGGGTTTTTAAAAGTAATTTATTTTTATAATGGGGTTTAGCTGCTTTTCACGGCTGTGTTTATGCCGCTTTACACCCACTTGACACTCTAACAGAGAGATATCAATACATAGGTTTTAAGATTATTACTAGTCAGATATATTCTTGTGTGGTGAATCGGGCGTGTTGAGTCCAGTTCTCTGAGCAAGGAGTAGGTCTTGTCTATTACATATTGGGTTTATGGAACGGTATCTGAGCTAATTTGAAACTCTTGTTTTATGTATCACCCCACCTCACCTTTCGCGTTAAGCAGCCATAGTGTGTTTTCTGCATGTGTGACTCTGTTCTGTTTTGTAATTCAGTTCAAGTGTAACGGTTTTTACATTCCCTCTATAAGTGACACCTTATGAGAAGTGTCCTTTTCTGTGTGACTTATTTCACTTAGAATCATCTTACCTAAATCCACTCATCATGCTGCTACTAGCCTTATGACATTGATTTCATGGCTGAGTGATATTCCATTGTATATAAGGACCACAACTTTTTTATCCATTTTTCGTTTTCCTGGGATATTTAAGGTGGAATGAAGTGGAGGTCCTTGTCAACAGAGCAGCCCTAAACTTTGGGGTGCTTGTGTCTTGCTGATTTTCAATTTTCCCACTTTATCTCCCCATGCGTGGAAGTGCCCTATGCTCTCTAAGCTGTGTTTTTTAGATGTTTCAGGACACACCGTACACTTCTCCAGAGTGGCTGTTGGCAATTTACATCCCGCCCATCAGTGTAGCAAGGCTCCCATTTCTCCATGGCCTGTCCTGCATTTCTGGTTTTGACACTTTTTTCGGCATGGCCCTTTTGACCGATGGGAAGCGTGACTTCTTTGTAGCGCTGATTTGCCTTTCCAGGTTGCTTGATTGGCCAAAAAGGGCGTATGCGTTTTTTCCTGAATATATTCAGGAAAAAACGCATACGCCCTTTTTGGCCAAGGGCATCATTGTCAACGTTTTGCCGCTTTTCATGTGCTTTAAAGGCGATTCGAATCTACCTCCTGAAATCTGTTTCCTGCAATTCTGCCTTGATTTCAAATCCTCTTCTTTGCCTTCCCTCAATATATTTGTGGACGAGAGTTATCATTTATAACTCTGCAGGATTGTGAATTGCAGTGCCCTGAAGCTCCATTTTACAAGTCGCTTTTTTGGGAGCTGGCCGCAAAAGCGCAGGATGGCTTCAGGCCCTGTTCTGGTTCCGGGGGGCAGGCTGAGCCTGTGGTTAATTCTTCTTCCTGATGGGAAAATAGAGTGACCTGTGCCTGTCCCAACACCAAGAGCTAGTCTCTCATTGGTTTCCCGTCTTCCCGTTCATCCTCAGGACAAATTGCAACCTGTACGGAACAGGAGGTTAAAGGTGCTGATGCTCCAAGTAGGGAGATTGCTAGTAAAGTGGCTGGAATGGCGAACCCGAGCACAAGGAGATGAGAAATGAGGTGCGTTTTAGAAACCTTTCCCCATCACACGGTGTACCATCTTCTGGGTTTCTCATGCATGTTTTCGATGTAGGAAGATGCCCTTGAACCTGGAGATTTGGGACCCATGCGATGGGTAGCACGCAGTATTACTTTAAAGGGTCTGCGTTTGCTCACCCAACCTCACCAAACCTCTCAGCCCCAAGAGTGTCCACCCTTATGTCTCATCCAGCTGTGGGTCTAGATATGGTCAATCCAGGTTGCATCACAGCCCCTGAACGAATTGTGTAAGAATTTCTCTCTCTTTCCCTGTCTTTGTTTCATGGGTTTTTAAAAGTAATTTATTTTTATAATGGGGTTTAGCTGCTTTTCACAGCTGTGTTTATGCCGCTTTACACCCACTTGACACTCTAACAGAGAGATATCAATACATAGGTTTTAAGATTATTACTAGTCAGATATATTCTTGTGCGGTGAATCGGGCGTGTTGAGTCCAGTTCTCTGAGCAAGGAGTAGGTCTTGTCTATTACATATTGGGTTTATGGAACGGTATCTGAGCTAATTTGAAACTCTTGTTTTATGTATCACCCCACCTCACCTTTCGCGTTAAGCAGCCATAGTGTGTTTTCTGCATGTGTGACTGTGTTCTGTTTTGTAATTCAGTTCAAGTGTAACGGTTTTTACATTCCCTCTATAAGTGACACCTTATGAGAAGTGTCCTTTTCTGTGTGACTTATTTCACTTAGAATCGTCTTACCTAAATCCACTCATCATGCTGCTACTAGCCTTAGGACATTGATTTCATGGCTGAGTGATATTCCATTGTACATAAGGACCACAACTTTTTTATCCATTTTTCGCTTTCCTGGGATATTTAAGGTGGAATGAAGTGGAGGTCCTTGTCAACAGAGCAGCCCTAAACTTTGGGGTGCTTGTGTCTTGCTGATTTTCAATTTTCCCAGTTTATCCCCCCATGCGTGGAAGTGCCCTATGCTCTCTAAGCTGTGTTTTTTAGATGTTTCAGGACACACCGTACACTTCTCCAGAGTGGCTGTTGGCAATTTACATCCCGCCCATCAGTGTAGCAAGGCTCCCATTTCTCCATGGCCTGTCCTGCATTTCTGGTTTTGACACTTTTTTCAGCATGGCCCTTTTGACCGATGGGAAGCGAGACTTCTTTGTAGCGCTGATTTGCCTTTCCAGGTTGCTTGGTTGGCCAAAAAGGGCGTATGCGTTTTTTCCTGAATATATTCAGGAAAAAACACATACGCCCTTTTTGGGCAAGGGCATCATTGTCAACGTTTTGCCGCTTTTCATGTGCTTTAAGGCGATTCGAATCTACCTCCTGAAATCTGTTTCCTGCAATTCTGACTTGATTTCAAATCCTCTTCTTTGCCTTCCCTCAATATATTTGTGGACGAGAGTTATCATTTATAACTCTGCAGGTTTGTGAATTGCAGTGCCCTGAAGCTCCATTTTACAAGTCGCTTTTTGGGGAGCTGGCTGCAAAAGCGCAGGATGGCTTCAGGCCCTGTTCTGGTTCCGGGGGGCAGGCTGAGCCTGTGGTTAATTCTTCTTCCTAATGGGAAAATAGAGTGACCTGTGCCTGTCCCAACACCAAGAGCTAGTCTCTCATTGGTTTCCCGTCTTCCCGTTCATCTTCAGGACAAATTGCAACCTGTACGGAACAGGAGGTTAAAGGTGCTGATGCTCCAAGTAGGGAGATTGCTAGTAAAGTGGCTGGAATGGCGAACCCGAGCACAAGGAGATGAGAAATGAGGTGCGTTTTAGAAACCTTTCCCCATCACACGGTGTACCATCTTCTGGGTTTCTCATGCATGTTTTCGATGTAGGAAGATGCCCTTGAACCTGGAGATTTGGGACCTATGTGATGGGTAGCACGCAGTATTACTTTAAAGGGTCTGCGTTTGCTCACCCAACCTCACCAAACCTCTCAGCCCCAAGAGTGTCCACCCTTATGTCTCATCCAGCTGTGGGTCTAGATATGGTCAATCCAGGTTGCATCACAGCCCCTGAACGAATTGTGTAAGAATTTCTCTCTCTTTCCCTGTCTTTGTTTCATGGGTTTTTAAAAGTAATTTATTTTTATAATGGGGTTTAGCTGCTTTTCACGGCTGTGTTTATGCCGCTTTACACCCACTTGACACTCTAACAGAGAGATATCAATACATAGGTTTTAAGATTATTACTAGTCAGATATATTCTTGTGTGGTGAATCGGGCGTGTTGAGTCCAGTTCTCTGAGCAAGGAGTAGGTCTTGTCTATTACATATTGGGTTTATGGAACGGTATCTGAGCTAATTTGAAACTCTTGTTTTATGTATCACCCCACCTCACCTTTCGCGTTAAGCAGCCATAGTGTGTTTTCTGCATGTGTGACTCTGTTCTGTTTTGTAATTCAGTTCAAGTGTAACGGTTTTTACATTCCCTCTATAAGTGACACCTTATGAGAAGTGTCCTTTTCTGTGTGACTTATTTCACTTAGAATCATCTTACCTAAATCCACTCATCATGCTGCTACTAGCCTTATGACATTGATTTCATGGCTGAGTGATATTCCATTGTATATAAGGACCACAACTTTTTTATCCATTTTTCGTTTTCCTGGGATATTTAAGGTGGAATGAAGTGGAGGTCCTTGTCAACAGAGCAGCCCTAAACTTTGGGGTGCTTGTGTCTTGCTGATTTTCAATTTTCCCACTTTATCTCCCCATGCGTGGAAGTGCCCTATGCTCTCTAAGCTGTGTTTTTTAGATGTTTCAGGACACACCGTACACTTCTCCAGAGTGGCTGTTGGCAATTTACATCCCGCCCATCAGTGTAGCAAGGCTCCCATTTCTCCATGGCCTGTCCTGCATTTCTGGTTTTGACACTTTTTTCGGCATGGCCCTTTTGACCGATGGGAAGCGTGACTTCTTTGTAGCGCTGATTTGCCTTTCCAGGTTGCTTGATTGGCCAAAAAGGGCGTATGCGTTTTTTCCTGAATATATTCAGGAAAAAACGCATACGCCCTTTTTGGCCAAGGGCATCATTGTCAACGTTTTGCCGCTTTTCATGTGCTTTAAAGGCGATTCGAATCTACCTCCTGAAATCTGTTTCCTGCAATTCTGCCTTGATTTCAAATCCTCTTCTTTGCCTTCCCTCAATATATTTGTGGACGAGAGTTATCATTTATAACTCTGCAGGATTGTGAATTGCAGTGCCCTGAAGCTCCATTTTACAAGTCGCTTTTTTGGGAGCTGGCCGCAAAAGCGCAGGATGGCTTCAGGCCCTGTTCTGGTTCCGGGGGGCAGGCTGAGCCTGTGGTTAATTCTTCTTCCTGATGGGAAAATAGAGTGACCTGTGCCTGTCCCAACACCAAGAGCTAGTCTCTCATTGGTTTCCCGTCTTCCCGTTCATCCTCAGGACAAATTGCAACCTGTACGGAACAGGAGGTTAAAGGTGCTGATGCTCCAAGTAGGGAGATTGCTAGTAAAGTGGCTGGAATGGCGAACCCGAGCACAAGGAGATGAGAAATGAGGTGCGTTTTAGAAACCTTTCCCCATCACACGGTGTACCATCTTCTGGGTTTCTCATGCATGTTTTCGATGTAGGAAGATGCCCTTGAACCTGGAGATTTGGGACCCATGCGATGGGTAGCACGCAGTATTACTTTAAAGGGTCTGCGTTTGCTCACCCAACCTCACCAAACCTCTCAGCCCCAAGAGTGTCCACCCTTATGTCTCATCCAGCTGTGGGTCTAGATATGGTCAATCCAGGTTGCATCACAGCCCCTGAACGAATTGTGTAAGAATTTCTCTCTCTTTCCCTGTCTTTGTTTCATGGGTTTTTAAAAGTAATTTATTTTTATAATGGGGTTTAGCTGCTTTTCACAGCTGTGTTTATGCCGCTTTACACCCACTTGACACTCTAACAGAGAGATATCAATACATAGGTTTTAAGATTATTACTAGTCAGATATATTCTTGTGCGGTGAATCGGGCGTGTTGAGTCCAGTTCTCTGAGCAAGGAGTAGGTCTTGTCTATTACATATTGGGTTTATGGAACGGTATCTGAGCTAATTTGAAACTCTTGTTTTATGTATCACCCCACCTCACCTTTCGCGTTAAGCAGCCATAGTGTGTTTTCTGCATGTGTGACTGTGTTCTGTTTTGTAATTCAGTTCAAGTGTAACGGTTTTTACATTCCCTCTATAAGTGACACCTTATGAGAAGTGTCCTTTTCTGTGTGACTTATTTCACTTAGAATCGTCTTACCTAAATCCACTCATCATGCTGCTACTAGCCTTAGGACATTGATTTCATGGCTGAGTGATATTCCATTGTACATAAGGACCACAACTTTTTTATCCATTTTTCGCTTTCCTGGGATATTTAAGGTGGAATGAAGTGGAGGTCCTTGTCAACAGAGCAGCCCTAAACTTTGGGGTGCTTGTGTCTTGCTGATTTTCAATTTTCCCAGTTTATCCCCCCATGCGTGGAAGTGCCCTATGCTCTCTAAGCTGTGTTTTTTAGATGTTTCAGGACACACCGTACACTTCTCCAGAGTGGCTGTTGGCAATTTACATCCCGCCCATCAGTGTAGCAAGGCTCCCATTTCTCCATGGCCTGTCCTGCATTTCTGGTTTTGACACTTTTTTCAGCATGGCCCTTTTGACCGATGGGAAGCGAGACTTCTTTGTAGCGCTGATTTGCCTTTCCAGGTTGCTTGGTTGGCCAAAAAGGGCGTATGCGTTTTTTCCTGAATATATTCAGGAAAAAACACATACGCCCTTTTTGGGCAAGGGCATCATTGTCAACGTTTTGCCGCTTTTCATGTGCTTTAAGGCGATTCGAATCTACCTCCTGAAATCTGTTTCCTGCAATTCTGACTTGATTTCAAATCCTCTTCTTTGCCTTCCCTCAATATATTTGTGGACGAGAGTTATCATTTATAACTCTGCAGGTTTGTGAATTGCAGTGCCCTGAAGCTCCATTTTACAAGTCGCTTTTTGGGGAGCTGGCTGCAAAAGCGCAGGATGGCTTCAGGCCCTGTTCTGGTTCCGGGGGGCAGGCTGAGCCTGTGGTTAATTCTTCTTCCTAATGGGAAAATAGAGTGACCTGTGCCTGTCCCAACACCAAGAGCTAGTCTCTCATTGGTTTCCCGTCTTCCCGTTCATCTTCAGGACAAATTGCAACCTGTACGGAACAGGAGGTTAAAGGTGCTGATGCTCCAAGTAGGGAGATTGCTAGTAAAGTGGCTGGAATGGCGAACCCGAGCACAAGGAGATGAGAAATGAGGTGCGTTTTAGAAACCTTTCCCCATCACACGGTGTACCATCTTCTGGGTTTCTCATGCATGTTTTCGATGTAGGAAGATGCCCTTGAACCTGGAGATTTGGGACCCATGCGATGGGTAGCACGCAGTATTACTTTAAAGGGTCTGCGTTTGCTCACCCAACCTCACCAAACCTCTCAGCCCCAAGAGTGTCCACCCTTATGTCTCATCCAGCTGTGGGTCTAGATATGGTCAATCCAGGTTGCATCACAGCCCCTGAACGAATTGTGTAAGAATTTCTCTCTCTTTCCCTGTCTTTGTTTCATGGGTTTTTAAAAGTAATTTATTTTTATAATGGGGTTTAGCTGCTTTTCACGGCTGTGTTTATGCCGCTTTACACCCACTTGACACTCTAACAGAGAGATATCAATACATAGGTTTTAAGATTATTACTAGTCAGATATATTCTTGTGTGGTGAATCGGGCGTGTTGAGTCCAGTTCTCTGAGCAAGGAGTAGGTCTTGTCTATTACATATTGGGTTTATGGAACGGTATCTGAGCTAATTTGAAACTCTTGTTTTATGTATCACCCCACCTCACCTTTCGCGTTAAGCAGCCATAGTGTGTTTTCTGCATGTGTGACTCTGTTCTGTTTTGTAATTCAGTTCAAGTGTAACGGTTTTTACATTCCCTCTATAAGTGACACCTTATGAGAAGTGACCTTTTCTGTGTGACTTATTTCACTTAGAATCATCTTACCTAAATCCACTCATCATGCTGCTACTAGCCTTATGACATTGATTTCATGGCTGAGTGATATTCCATTGTATATAAGGACCACAACTTTTTTATCCATTTTTCGTTTTCCTGGGATATTTAAGGTGGAATGAAGTGGAGGTCCTTGTCAACAGAGCAGCCCTAAACTTTGGGGTGCTTGTGTCTTGCTGATTTTCAATTTTCCCACTTTATCTCCCCATGCGTGGAAGTGCCCTATGCTCTCTAAGCTGTGTTTTTTAGATGTTTCAGGACACACCGTACACTTCTCCAGAGTGGCTGTTGGCAATTTACATCCCGCCCATCAGTGTAGCAAGGCTCCCATTTCTCCATGGCCTGTCCTGCATTTCTGGTTTTGACACATTTTTCAGCATGGCCCTTTTGACCGATGGGAAGCGAGACTTCTTTGTAGCGCTGATTTGCCTTTCCAGGTTGCTTGGTTGGCCAAAAAGGGCGTATGCGTTTTTTCCTGAATATATTCAGGAAAAAACGCATACGCCCTTTTTGGCCAAGGGCATCATTGTCAACGTTTTGCCGCTTTTCATGTGCTTTAAAGGCGATTCGAATCTACCTCCTGAAATCTGTTTCCTGCAATTCTGCCTTGATTTCAAATCCTCTTCTTTGCCTTCCCTCAATATATTTGTGGACGAGAGTTATCATTTATAACTCTGCAGGATTGTGAATTGCAGTGCCCTGAAGCTCCATTTTACAAGTCGCTTTTTTGGGAGCTGGCCGCAAAAGCGCAGGATGGCTTCAGGCCCTGTTCTGGTTCCGGGGGGCAGGCTGAGCCTGTGGTTAATTCTTCTTCCTGATGGGAAAATAGAGTGACCTGTGCCTGTCCCAACACCAAGAGCTAGTCTCTCATTGGTTTCCCGTCTTCCCGTTCATCTTCAGGACAAATTGCAACCTGTACGGAACAGGAGGTTAAAGGTGCTGATGCTCCAAGTAGGGAGATTGCTAGTAAAGTGGCTGGAATGGCGAACCCGAGCACAAGGAGATGAGAAATGAGGTGCGTTTTAGAAACCTTTCCCCATCACACGGTGTACCATCTTCTGGGTTTCTCATGCATGTTTTCGATGTAGGAAGATGCCCTTGAACCTGGAGATTTGGGACCCATGCGATGGGTAGCACGCAGTATTACTTTAAAGGGTCTGCGTTTGCTCACCCAACCTCACCAAACCTCTCAGCCCCAAGAGTGTCCACCCTTATGTCTCATCCAGCTGTGGGTCTAGATATGGTCAATCCAGGTTGCATCACAGCCCCTGAACGAATTGTGTAAGAATTTCTCTCTCTTTCCCTGTCTTTGTTTCATGGGTTTTTAAAAGTAATTTATTTTTATAATGGGGTTTAGCTGCTTTTCACGGCTGTGTTTATGCCGCTTTACACCCACTTGACACTCTAACAGAGAGATATCAATACATAGGTTTTAAGATTATTACTAGTCAGATATATTCTTGTGCGGTGAATCGGGCGTGTTGAGTCCAGTTCTCTGAGCAAGGAGTAGGTCTTGTCTATTACATATTGGGTTTATGGAACGGTATCTGAGCTAATTTGAAACTCTTGTTTTATGTATCACCCCACCTCACCTTTCGCGTTAAGCAGCCATAGTGTGTTTTCTGCATGTGTGACTCTGTTCTGTTTTGTAATTCAGTTCAAGTGTAACGGTTTTTACATTCCCTCTATAAGTGACACCTTATGAGAAGTGTCCTTTTCTGTGTGACTTATTTCACTTAGAATCGTCTTACCTAAATCCACTCATCATGCTGCTACTAGCCTTATGACATTGATTTCATGGCTGAGTGATATTCCATTGTACATAAGGACCACAACTTTTTTATCCATTTTTCGCTTTCCTGGGATATTTAAGGTGGAATGAAGTGGAGGTCCTTGTCAACAGAGCAGCCCTAAACTTTGGGGTGCTTGTGTCTTGCTGATTTTCAATTTTCCCACTTTATCTCCCCATGCGTGGAAGTGCCCTATGCTCTCTAAGCTGTGTTTTTTAGATGTTTCAGGACACACCGTACACTTCTCCAGAGTGGCTGTTGGCAATTTACATCCCGCCCATCAGTGTAGCAAGGCTCCCATTTCTCCATGGCCTGTCCAGCTTTTCTGGTTTTGACACTTTTTTCGGCATGGCCCTTTTGACCGATGGGAAGCGAGACTTCTTTGTAGCGCTGATTTGCCTTTCCAGGTTGCTTGGTTGGCCAAAAAGGGCGTATGCGTTTTTTCCTGAATATATTCAGGAAAAAACGCATACGCCCTTTTTGGCCAAGGGCATCATTGTCAACGTTTTGCCGCTTTTCATGTGCTTTAAAGGCGATTCGAATCTACCTCCTGAAATCTGTTTCCTGCAATTCTGCCTTGATTTCAAATCCTCTTCTTTGCCTTCCCTCAATATATTTGTGGACGAGAATTATCATTTATAACTCTGCAGGTTTGTGAATTGCAGTGCCCTGAAGCTCCATTTTACAAGTCGCTTTTTTGGGAGCTGGCCGCAAAAGCGCAGGATGGCTTCAGGCCCTGTTCTGGTTCCGGGGGGCAGGCTGAGCCTGTGGTTAATTCTTCTTCCTGATGGGAAACTAGAGTGACCTGTGCCTGTCCCAACACCAAGAGCTAGTCTCTCATTGGTTTCCCGTCTTCCCGTTCATCCTCAGGACAAATTACAACCTGTACGGAACAGGAGGTTAAAGGTGCTGATGCTCCAAGTAGGGAGATTGCTAGTAAAGTGGCTGGAATGGCGAACCCGAGCACAAGGAGATGAGAAATGAGGTGCGTTTTAGAAACCTTTCCCCATCACACGGTGTACCATCTTCTGGGTTTCTCATGCATGTTTTCGATGTAGGAAGATGCCCTTGAACCTGGAGATTTGGGACCTATGTGATGGGTAGCACGCAGTATTACTTTAAAGGGTCTGCGTTTGCTCACCCAACCTCACCAAACCTCTCAGCCCCAAGAGTGTCCACCCTTATGTCTCATCCAGCTGTGGGTCTAGATATGGTCAATCCAGGTTGCATCACAGCCCCTGAACGAATTGTGTAAGAATTTCTCTCTCTTTCCCTGTCTTTGTTTCATGGGTTTTTAAAAGTAATTTATTTTTATAATGGGGTTTAGCTGCTTTTCACGGCTGTGTTTATGCCGCTTTACACCCACTTGACACTCTAACAGAGAGATATCAATACATAGGTTTTAAGATTATTACTAGTCAGATATATTCTTGTGTGGTGAATCGGGCGTGTTGAGTCCAGTTCTCTGAGCAAGGAGTAGGTCTTGTCTATTACATATTGGGTTTATGGAACGGTATCTGAGCTAATTTGAAACTCTTGTTTTATGTATCACCCCACCTCACCTTTCGCGTTAAGCAGCCATAGTGTGTTTTCTGCATGTGTGACTCTGTTCTGTTTTGTAATTCAGTTCAAGTGTAACGGTTTTTACATTCCCTCTATAAGTGACACCTTATGAGAAGTGTCCTTTTCTGTGTGACTTATTTCACTTAGAATCGTCTTACCTAAATCCACTCATCATGCTGCTACTAGCCTTATGACATTGATTTCATGGCTGAGTGATATTCCATTGTACATAAGGACCACAACTTTTTTATCCATTTTTCGCTTTCCTGGGATATTTAAGGTGGAATGAAGTGGAGGTCCTTGTCAACAGAGCAGCCCTAAACTTTGGGGTGCTTGTGTCTTGCTGATTTTCAATTTTCCCACTTTATCTCCCCATGCGTGGAAGTGCCCTATGCTCTCTAAGCTGTGTTTTTTAGATGTTTCAGGACACACCGTACACTTCTCCAGAGTGGCTGTTGGCAATTTACATCCCGCCCATCAGTGTAGCAAGGCTCCCATTTCTCCATGGCCTGTCCAGCATTTCTGGTTTTGACACTTTTTTCGGCATGGCCCTTTTGACCGATGGGAAGCGAGACTTCTTTGTAGCGCTGATTTGCCTTTCCAGGTTGCTTGGTTGGCCAAAAAGGGCGTATGCGTTTTTTCCTGAATATATTCAGGAAAAAACGCATACGCCCTTTTTGGCCAAGGGCATCATTGTCAACGTTTTGCCGCTTTTCATGTGCTTTAAAGGCGATTCGAATCTACCTCCTGAAATCTGTTTCCTGCAATTCTGCCTTGATTTCAAATCCTCTTCTTTGCCTTCCCTCAATATATTTGTGGATGAGAATTATCATTTATAACTGTGCAGGTTTGTGAATTGCAGTGCCCTGAAGCTCCATTTTACAAGTCGCTTTTTTGGGAGCTGGCCGCAAAAGCGCAGGATGGCTTCAGGCCCTGTTCTGGTTCCGGGGGGCAGGCTGAGCCTGTGGTTAATTCTTCTTCCTGATGGGAAACTAGAGTGACCTGTGCCTGTCCCAACACCAAGAGCTAGTCTCTCATTGGTTTCCCGTCTTCCTGTTCATCCTCAGGACAAATTGCAACCTGTACGGAACAGGAGGTTAAAGGTGCTGATGCTCCAAGTAGGGAGATTGCTAGTAAAGTGGCTGGAATGGCGAACCCGAGCACAAGGAGATGAGAAATGAGGTGCGTTTTAGAAACCTTTCCCCATCACACGGTGTACCATCTTCTGGGTTTCTCATGCATGTTTTCGATGTAGGAAGATGCCCTTGAACCTGGAGATTTGGGACCTATGTGATGGGTAGCACGCAGTATTACTTTAAAGGGTCTGCGTTTGCTCACCCAACCTCACCAAACCTCTCAGCCCCAAGAGTGTCCACCCTTATGTCTCATCCAGCTGTGGGTCTAGATATGGTCAATCCAGGTTGCATCACAGCCCCTGAACGAATTGTGTAAGAATTTCTCTCTCTTTCCCTGTCTTTGTTTCATGGGTTTTTAAAAGTAATTTATTTTTATAATGGGGTTTAGCTGCTTTTCACGGCTGTGTTTATGCCGCTTTACACCCACTTGACACTCTAACAGAGAGATATCAATACATAGGTTTTAAGATTATTACTAGTCAGATATATTCTTGTGTGGTGAATCGGGCGTGTTGAGTCCAGTTCTCTGAGCAAGGAGTAGGTCTTGTCTATTACATATTGGGTTTATGGAACGGTATCTGAGCTAATTTGAAACTCTTGTTTTATGTATCACCCCACCTCACCTTTCGCGTTAAGCAGCCATAGTGTGTTTTCTGCATGTGTGACTCTGTTCTGTTTTGTAATTCAGTTCAAGTGTAACGGTTTTTACATTCCCTCTATAAGTGACACCTTATGAGAAGTGTCCTTTTCTGTGTGACTTATTTCACTTAGAATCATCTTACCTAAATCCACTCATCATGCTGCTACTAGCCTTATGACATTGATTTCATGGCTGAGTGATATTCCATTGTATATAAGGACCACAACTTTTTTATCCATTTTTCGTTTTCCTGGGATATTTAAGGTGGAATGAAGTGGAGGTCCTTGTCAACAGAGCAGCCCTAAACTTTGGGGTGCTTGTGTCTTGCTGATTTTCAATTTTCCCACTTTATCTCCCCATGCGTGGAAGTGCCCTATGCTCTCTAAGCTGTGTTTTTTAGATGTTTCAGGACACACCGTACACTTCTCCAGAGTGGCTGTTGGCAATTTACATCCCGCCCATCAGTGTAGCAAGGCTCCCATTTCTCCATGGCCTGTCCTGCATTTCTGGTTTTGACACTTTTTTCGGCATGGCCCTTTTGACCGATGGGAAGCGTGACTTCTTTGTAGCGCTGATTTGCCTTTCCAGGTTGCTTGATTGGCCAAAAAGGGCGTATGCGTTTTTTCCTGAATATATTCAGGAAAAAACGCATACGCCCTTTTTGGCCAAGGGCATCATTGTCAACGTTTTGCCGCTTTTCATGTGCTTTAAAGGCGATTCGAATCTACCTCCTGAAATCTGTTTCCTGCAATTCTGCCTTGATTTCAAATCCTCTTCTTTGCCTTCCCTCAATATATTTGTGGACGAGAGTTATCATTTATAACTCTGCAGGATTGTGAATTGCAGTGCCCTGAAGCTCCATTTTACAAGTCGCTTTTTTGGGAGCTGGCCGCAAAAGCGCAGGATGGCTTCAGGCCCTGTTCTGGTTCCGGGGGGCAGGCTGAGCCTGTGGTTAATTCTTCTTCCTGATGGGAAAATAGAGTGACCTGTGCCTGTCCCAACACCAAGAGCTAGTCTCTCATTGGTTTCCCGTCTTCCCGTTCATCCTCAGGACAAATTGCAACCTGTACGGAACAGGAGGTTAAAGGTGCTGATGCTCCAAGTAGGGAGATTGCTAGTAAAGTGGCTGGAATGGCGAACCCGAGCACAAGGAGATGAGAAATGAGGTGCGTTTTAGAAACCTTTCCCCATCACACGGTGTACCATCTTCTGGGTTTCTCATGCATGTTTTCGATGTAGGAAGATGCCCTTGAACCTGGAGATTTGGGACCCATGCGATGGGTAGCACGCAGTATTACTTTAAAGGGTCTGCGTTTGCTCACCCAACCTCACCAAACCTCTCAGCCCCAAGAGTGTCCACCCTTATGTCTCATCCAGCTGTGGGTCTAGATATGGTCAATCCAGGTTGCATCACAGCCCCTGAACGAATTGTGTAAGAATTTCTCTCTCTTTCCCTGTCTTTGTTTCATGGGTTTTTAAAAGTAATTTATTTTTATAATGGGGTTTAGCTGCTTTTCACAGCTGTGTTTATGCCGCTTTACACCCACTTGACACTCTAACAGAGAGATATCAATACATAGGTTTTAAGATTATTACTAGTCAGATATATTCTTGTGCGGTGAATCGGGCGTGTTGAGTCCAGTTCTCTGAGCAAGGAGTAGGTCTTGTCTATTACATATTGGGTTTATGGAACGGTATCTGAGCTAATTTGAAACTCTTGTTTTATGTATCACCCCACCTCACCTTTCGCGTTAAGCAGCCATAGTGTGTTTTCTGCATGTGTGACTGTGTTCTGTTTTGTAATTCAGTTCAAGTGTAACGGTTTTTACATTCCCTCTATAAGTGACACCTTATGAGAAGTGTCCTTTTCTGTGTGACTTATTTCACTTAGAATCGTCTTACCTAAATCCACTCATCATGCTGCTACTAGCCTTAGGACATTGATTTCATGGCTGAGTGATATTCCATTGTACATAAGGACCACAACTTTTTTATCCATTTTTCGCTTTCCTGGGATATTTAAGGTGGAATGAAGTGGAGGTCCTTGTCAACAGAGCAGCCCTAAACTTTGGGGTGCTTGTGTCTTGCTGATTTTCAATTTTCCCAGTTTATCCCCCCATGCGTGGAAGTGCCCTATGCTCTCTAAGCTGTGTTTTTTAGATGTTTCAGGACACACCGTACACTTCTCCAGAGTGGCTGTTGGCAATTTACATCCCGCCCATCAGTGTAGCAAGGCTCCCATTTCTCCATGGCCTGTCCTGCATTTCTGGTTTTGACACTTTTTTCAGCATGGCCCTTTTGACCGATGGGAAGCGAGACTTCTTTGTAGCGCTGATTTGCCTTTCCAGGTTGCTTGGTTGGCCAAAAAGGGCGTATGCGTTTTTTCCTGAATATATTCAGGAAAAAACACATACGCCCTTTTTGGGCAAGGGCATCATTGTCAACGTTTTGCCGCTTTTCATGTGCTTTAAGGCGATTCGAATCTACCTCCTGAAATCTGTTTCCTGCAATTCTGACTTGATTTCAAATCCTCTTCTTTGCCTTCCCTCAATATATTTGTGGACGAGAGTTATCATTTATAACTCTGCAGGTTTGTGAATTGCAGTGCCCTGAAGCTCCATTTTACAAGTCGCTTTTTGGGGAGCTGGCTGCAAAAGCGCAGGATGGCTTCAGGCCCTGTTCTGGTTCCGGGGGGCAGGCTGAGCCTGTGGTTAATTCTTCTTCCTAATGGGAAAATAGAGTGACCTGTGCCTGTCCCAACACCAAGAGCTAGTCTCTCATTGGTTTCCCGTCTTCCCGTTCATCTTCAGGACAAATTGCAACCTGTACGGAACAGGAGGTTAAAGGTGCTGATGCTCCAAGTAGGGAGATTGCTAGTAAAGTGGCTGGAATGGCGAACCCGAGCACAAGGAGATGAGAAATGAGGTGCGTTTTAGAAACCTTTCCCCATCACACGGTGTACCATCTTCTGGGTTTCTCATGCATGTTTTCGATGTAGGAAGATGCCCTTGAACCTGGAGATTTGGGACCTATGTGATGGGTAGCACGCAGTATTACTTTAAAGGGTCTGCGTTTGCTCACCCAACCTCACCAAACCTCTCAGCCCCAAGAGTGTCCACCCTTATGTCTCATCCAGCTGTGGGTCTAGATATGGTCAATCCAGGTTGCATCACAGCCCCTGAACGAATTGTGTAAGAATTTCTCTCTCTTTCCCTGTCTTTGTTTCATGGGTTTTTAAAAGTAATTTATTTTTATAATGGGGTTTAGCTGCTTTTCACGGCTGTGTTTATGCCGCTTTACACCCACTTGACACTCTAACAGAGAGATATCAATACATAGGTTTTAAGATTATTACTAGTCAGATATATTCTTGTGTGGTGAATCGGGCGTGTTGAGTCCAGTTCTCTGAGCAAGGAGTAGGTCTTGTCTATTACATATTGGGTTTATGGAACGGTATCTGAGCTAATTTGAAACTCTTGTTTTATGTATCACCCCACCTCACCTTTCGCGTTAAGCAGCCATAGTGTGTTTTCTGCATGTGTGACTCTGTTCTGTTTTGTAATTCAGTTCAAGTGTAACGGTTTTTACATTCCCTCTATAAGTGACACCTTATGAGAAGTGTCCTTTTCTGTGTGACTTATTTCACTTAGAATCATCTTACCTAAATCCACTCATCATGCTGCTACTAGCCTTATGACATTGATTTCATGGCTGAGTGATATTCCATTGTATATAAGGACCACAACTTTTTTATCCATTTTTCGTTTTCCTGGGATATTTAAGGTGGAATGAAGTGGAGGTCCTTGTCAACAGAGCAGCCCTAAACTTTGGGGTGCTTGTGTCTTGCTGATTTTCAATTTTCCCACTTTATCTCCCCATGCGTGGAAGTGCCCTATGCTCTCTAAGCTGTGTTTTTTAGATGTTTCAGGACACACCGTACACTTCTCCAGAGTGGCTGTTGGCAATTTACATCCCGCCCATCAGTGTAGCAAGGCTCCCATTTCTCCATGGCCTGTCCTGCATTTCTGGTTTTGACACTTTTTTCGGCATGGCCCTTTTGACCGATGGGAAGCGTGACTTCTTTGTAGCGCTGATTTGCCTTTCCAGGTTGCTTGATTGGCCAAAAAGGGCGTATGCGTTTTTTCCTGAATATATTCAGGAAAAAACGCATACGCCCTTTTTGGCCAAGGGCATCATTGTCAACGTTTTGCCGCTTTTCATGTGCTTTAAAGGCGATTCGAATCTACCTCCTGAAATCTGTTTCCTGCAATTCTGCCTTGATTTCAAATCCTCTTCTTTGCCTTCCCTCAATATATTTGTGGACGAGAGTTATCATTTATAACTCTGCAGGATTGTGAATTGCAGTGCCCTGAAGCTCCATTTTACAAGTCGCTTTTTTGGGAGCTGGCCGCAAAAGCGCAGGATGGCTTCAGGCCCTGTTCTGGTTCCGGGGGGCAGGCTGAGCCTGTGGTTAATTCTTCTTCCTGATGGGAAAATAGAGTGACCTGTGCCTGTCCCAACACCAAGAGCTAGTCTCTCATTGGTTTCCCGTCTTCCCGTTCATCCTCAGGACAAATTGCAACCTGTACGGAACAGGAGGTTAAAGGTGCTGATGCTCCAAGTAGGGAGATTGCTAGTAAAGTGGCTGGAATGGCGAACCCGAGCACAAGGAGATGAGAAATGAGGTGCGTTTTAGAAACCTTTCCCCATCACACGGTGTACCATCTTCTGGGTTTCTCATGCATGTTTTCGATGTAGGAAGATGCCCTTGAACCTGGAGATTTGGGACCCATGCGATGGGTAGCACGCAGTATTACTTTAAAGGGTCTGCGTTTGCTCACCCAACCTCACCAAACCTCTCAGCCCCAAGAGTGTCCACCCTTATGTCTCATCCAGCTGTGGGTCTAGATATGGTCAATCCAGGTTGCATCACAGCCCCTGAACGAATTGTGTAAGAATTTCTCTCTCTTTCCCTGTCTTTGTTTCATGGGTTTTTAAAAGTAATTTATTTTTATAATGGGGTTTAGCTGCTTTTCACAGCTGTGTTTATGCCGCTTTACACCCACTTGACACTCTAACAGAGAGATATCAATACATAGGTTTTAAGATTATTACTAGTCAGATATATTCTTGTGCGGTGAATCGGGCGTGTTGAGTCCAGTTCTCTGAGCAAGGAGTAGGTCTTGTCTATTACATATTGGGTTTATGGAACGGTATCTGAGCTAATTTGAAACTCTTGTTTTATGTATCACCCCACCTCACCTTTCGCGTTAAGCAGCCATAGTGTGTTTTCTGCATGTGTGACTGTGTTCTGTTTTGTAATTCAGTTCAAGTGTAACGGTTTTTACATTCCCTCTATAAGTGACACCTTATGAGAAGTGTCCTTTTCTGTGTGACTTATTTCACTTAGAATCGTCTTACCTAAATCCACTCATCATGCTGCTACTAGCCTTAGGACATTGATTTCATGGCTGAGTGATATTCCATTGTACATAAGGACCACAACTTTTTTATCCATTTTTCGCTTTCCTGGGATATTTAAGGTGGAATGAAGTGGAGGTCCTTGTCAACAGAGCAGCCCTAAACTTTGGGGTGCTTGTGTCTTGCTGATTTTCAATTTTCCCAGTTTATCCCCCCATGCGTGGAAGTGCCCTATGCTCTCTAAGCTGTGTTTTTTAGATGTTTCAGGACACACCGTACACTTCTCCAGAGTGGCTGTTGGCAATTTACATCCCGCCCATCAGTGTAGCAAGGCTCCCATTTCTCCATGGCCTGTCCTGCATTTCTGGTTTTGACACTTTTTTCAGCATGGCCCTTTTGACCGATGGGAAGCGAGACTTCTTTGTAGCGCTGATTTGCCTTTCCAGGTTGCTTGGTTGGCCAAAAAGGGCGTATGCGTTTTTTCCTGAATATATTCAGGAAAAAACACATACGCCCTTTTTGGGCAAGGGCATCATTGTCAACGTTTTGCCGCTTTTCATGTGCTTTAAGGCGATTCGAATCTACCTCCTGAAATCTGTTTCCTGCAATTCTGACTTGATTTCAAATCCTCTTCTTTGCCTTCCCTCAATATATTTGTGGACGAGAGTTATCATTTATAACTCTGCAGGTTTGTGAATTGCAGTGCCCTGAAGCTCCATTTTACAAGTCGCTTTTTGGGGAGCTGGCTGCAAAAGCGCAGGATGGCTTCAGGCCCTGTTCTGGTTCCGGGGGGCAGGCTGAGCCTGTGGTTAATTCTTCTTCCTAATGGGAAAATAGAGTGACCTGTGCCTGTCCCAACACCAAGAGCTAGTCTCTCATTGGTTTCCCGTCTTCCCGTTCATCTTCAGGACAAATTGCAACCTGTACGGAACAGGAGGTTAAAGGTGCTGATGCTCCAAGTAGGGAGATTGCTAGTAAAGTGGCTGGAATGGCGAACCCGAGCACAAGGAGATGAGAAATGAGGTGCGTTTTAGAAACCTTTCCCCATCACACGGTGTACCATCTTCTGGGTTTCTCATGCATGTTTTCGATGTAGGAAGATGCCCTTGAACCTGGAGATTTGGGACCCATGCGATGGGTAGCACGCAGTATTACTTTAAAGGGTCTGCGTTTGCTCACCCAACCTCACCAAACCTCTCAGCCCCAAGAGTGTCCACCCTTATGTCTCATCCAGCTGTGGGTCTAGATATGGTCAATCCAGGTTGCATCACAGCCCCTGAACGAATTGTGTAAGAATTTCTCTCTCTTTCCCTGTCTTTGTTTCATGGGTTTTTAAAAGTAATTTATTTTTATAATGGGGTTTAGCTGCTTTTCACGGCTGTGTTTATGCCGCTTTACACCCACTTGACACTCTAACAGAGAGATATCAATACATAGGTTTTAAGATTATTACTAGTCAGATATATTCTTGTGTGGTGAATCGGGCGTGTTGAGTCCAGTTCTCTGAGCAAGGAGTAGGTCTTGTCTATTACATATTGGGTTTATGGAACGGTATCTGAGCTAATTTGAAACTCTTGTTTTATGTATCACCCCACCTCACCTTTCGCGTTAAGCAGCCATAGTGTGTTTTCTGCATGTGTGACTCTGTTCTGTTTTGTAATTCAGTTCAAGTGTAACGGTTTTTACATTCCCTCTATAAGTGACACCTTATGAGAAGTGACCTTTTCTGTGTGACTTATTTCACTTAGAATCATCTTACCTAAATCCACTCATCATGCTGCTACTAGCCTTATGACATTGATTTCATGGCTGAGTGATATTCCATTGTATATAAGGACCACAACTTTTTTATCCATTTTTCGTTTTCCTGGGATATTTAAGGTGGAATGAAGTGGAGGTCCTTGTCAACAGAGCAGCCCTAAACTTTGGGGTGCTTGTGTCTTGCTGATTTTCAATTTTCCCACTTTATCTCCCCATGCGTGGAAGTGCCCTATGCTCTCTAAGCTGTGTTTTTTAGATGTTTCAGGACACACCGTACACTTCTCCAGAGTGGCTGTTGGCAATTTACATCCCGCCCATCAGTGTAGCAAGGCTCCCATTTCTCCATGGCCTGTCCTGCATTTCTGGTTTTGACACATTTTTCAGCATGGCCCTTTTGACCGATGGGAAGCGAGACTTCTTTGTAGCGCTGATTTGCCTTTCCAGGTTGCTTGGTTGGCCAAAAAGGGCGTATGCGTTTTTTCCTGAATATATTCAGGAAAAAACGCATACGCCCTTTTTGGCCAAGGGCATCATTGTCAACGTTTTGCCGCTTTTCATGTGCTTTAAAGGCGATTCGAATCTACCTCCTGAAATCTGTTTCCTGCAATTCTGCCTTGATTTCAAATCCTCTTCTTTGCCTTCCCTCAATATATTTGTGGACGAGAGTTATCATTTATAACTCTGCAGGATTGTGAATTGCAGTGCCCTGAAGCTCCATTTTACAAGTCGCTTTTTTGGGAGCTGGCCGCAAAAGCGCAGGATGGCTTCAGGCCCTGTTCTGGTTCCGGGGGGCAGGCTGAGCCTGTGGTTAATTCTTCTTCCTGATGGGAAAATAGAGTGACCTGTGCCTGTCCCAACACCAAGAGCTAGTCTCTCATTGGTTTCCCGTCTTCCCGTTCATCTTCAGGACAAATTGCAACCTGTACGGAACAGGAGGTTAAAGGTGCTGATGCTCCAAGTAGGGAGATTGCTAGTAAAGTGGCTGGAATGGCGAACCCGAGCACAAGGAGATGAGAAATGAGGTGCGTTTTAGAAACCTTTCCCCATCACACGGTGTACCATCTTCTGGGTTTCTCATGCATGTTTTCGATGTAGGAAGATGCCCTTGAACCTGGAGATTTGGGACCCATGCGATGGGTAGCACGCAGTATTACTTTAAAGGGTCTGCGTTTGCTCACCCAACCTCACCAAACCTCTCAGCCCCAAGAGTGTCCACCCTTATGTCTCATCCAGCTGTGGGTCTAGATATGGTCAATCCAGGTTGCATCACAGCCCCTGAACGAATTGTGTAAGAATTTCTCTCTCTTTCCCTGTCTTTGTTTCATGGGTTTTTAAAAGTAATTTATTTTTATAATGGGGTTTAGCTGCTTTTCACGGCTGTGTTTATGCCGCTTTACACCCACTTGACACTCTAACAGAGAGATATCAATACATAGGTTTTAAGATTATTACTAGTCAGATATATTCTTGTGCGGTGAATCGGGCGTGTTGAGTCCAGTTCTCTGAGCAAGGAGTAGGTCTTGTCTATTACATATTGGGTTTATGGAACGGTATCTGAGCTAATTTGAAACTCTTGTTTTATGTATCACCCCACCTCACCTTTCGCGTTAAGCAGCCATAGTGTGTTTTCTGCATGTGTGACTCTGTTCTGTTTTGTAATTCAGTTCAAGTGTAACGGTTTTTACATTCCCTCTATAAGTGACACCTTATGAGAAGTGTCCTTTTCTGTGTGACTTATTTCACTTAGAATCGTCTTACCTAAATCCACTCATCATGCTGCTACTAGCCTTATGACATTGATTTCATGGCTGAGTGATATTCCATTGTACATAAGGACCACAACTTTTTTATCCATTTTTCGCTTTCCTGGGATATTTAAGGTGGAATGAAGTGGAGGTCCTTGTCAACAGAGCAGCCCTAAACTTTGGGGTGCTTGTGTCTTGCTGATTTTCAATTTTCCCACTTTATCTCCCCATGCGTGGAAGTGCCCTATGCTCTCTAAGCTGTGTTTTTTAGATGTTTCAGGACACACCGTACACTTCTCCAGAGTGGCTGTTGGCAATTTACATCCCGCCCATCAGTGTAGCAAGGCTCCCATTTCTCCATGGCCTGTCCAGCTTTTCTGGTTTTGACACTTTTTTCGGCATGGCCCTTTTGACCGATGGGAAGCGAGACTTCTTTGTAGCGCTGATTTGCCTTTCCAGGTTGCTTGGTTGGCCAAAAAGGGCGTATGCGTTTTTTCCTGAATATATTCAGGAAAAAACGCATACGCCCTTTTTGGCCAAGGGCATCATTGTCAACGTTTTGCCGCTTTTCATGTGCTTTAAAGGCGATTCGAATCTACCTCCTGAAATCTGTTTCCTGCAATTCTGCCTTGATTTCAAATCCTCTTCTTTGCCTTCCCTCAATATATTTGTGGACGAGAATTATCATTTATAACTCTGCAGGTTTGTGAATTGCAGTGCCCTGAAGCTCCATTTTACAAGTCGCTTTTTTGGGAGCTGGCCGCAAAAGCGCAGGATGGCTTCAGGCCCTGTTCTGGTTCCGGGGGGCAGGCTGAGCCTGTGGTTAATTCTTCTTCCTGATGGGAAACTAGAGTGACCTGTGCCTGTCCCAACACCAAGAGCTAGTCTCTCATTGGTTTCCCGTCTTCCCGTTCATCCTCAGGACAAATTACAACCTGTACGGAACAGGAGGTTAAAGGTGCTGATGCTCCAAGTAGGGAGATTGCTAGTAAAGTGGCTGGAATGGCGAACCCGAGCACAAGGAGATGAGAAATGAGGTGCGTTTTAGAAACCTTTCCCCATCACACGGTGTACCATCTTCTGGGTTTCTCATGCATGTTTTCGATGTAGGAAGATGCCCTTGAACCTGGAGATTTGGGACCTATGTGATGGGTAGCACGCAGTATTACTTTAAAGGGTCTGCGTTTGCTCACCCAACCTCACCAAACCTCTCAGCCCCAAGAGTGTCCACCCTTATGTCTCATCCAGCTGTGGGTCTAGATATGGTCAATCCAGGTTGCATCACAGCCCCTGAACGAATTGTGTAAGAATTTCTCTCTCTTTCCCTGTCTTTGTTTCATGGGTTTTTAAAAGTAATTTATTTTTATAATGGGGTTTAGCTGCTTTTCACGGCTGTGTTTATGCCGCTTTACACCCACTTGACACTCTAACAGAGAGATATCAATACATAGGTTTTAAGATTATTACTAGTCAGATATATTCTTGTGTGGTGAATCGGGCGTGTTGAGTCCAGTTCTCTGAGCAAGGAGTAGGTCTTGTCTATTACATATTGGGTTTATGGAACGGTATCTGAGCTAATTTGAAACTCTTGTTTTATGTATCACCCCACCTCACCTTTCGCGTTAAGCAGCCATAGTGTGTTTTCTGCATGTGTGACTCTGTTCTGTTTTGTAATTCAGTTCAAGTGTAACGGTTTTTACATTCCCTCTATAAGTGACACCTTATGAGAAGTGTCCTTTTCTGTGTGACTTATTTCACTTAGAATCATCTTACCTAAATCCACTCATCATGCTGCTACTAGCCTTATGACATTGATTTCATGGCTGAGTGATATTCCATTGTATATAAGGACCACAACTTTTTTATCCATTTTTCGTTTTCCTGGGATATTTAAGGTGGAATGAAGTGGAGGTCCTTGTCAACAGAGCAGCCCTAAACTTTGGGGTGCTTGTGTCTTGCTGATTTTCAATTTTCCCACTTTATCTCCCCATGCGTGGAAGTGCCCTATGCTCTCTAAGCTGTGTTTTTTAGATGTTTCAGGACACACCGTACACTTCTCCAGAGTGGCTGTTGGCAATTTACATCCCGCCCATCAGTGTAGCAAGGCTCCCATTTCTCCATGGCCTGTCCTGCATTTCTGGTTTTGACACATTTTTCAGCATGGCCCTTTTGACCGATGGGAAGCGAGACTTCTTTGTAGCGCTGATTTGCCTTTCCAGGTTGCTTGATTGGCCAAAAAGGGCGTATGCGTTTTTTCCTGAATATATTCAGGAAAAAACGCATACGCCCTTTTTGGCCAAGGGCATCATTGTCAACGTTTTGCCGCTTTTCATGTGCTTTAAAGGCGATTCGAATCTACCTCCTGAAATCTGTTTCCTGCAATTCTGCCTTGATTTCAAATCCTCTTCTTTGCCTTCCCTCAATATATTTGTGGACGAGAGTTATCATTTATAACTCTGCAGGATTGTGAATTGCAGTGCCCTGAAGCTCCATTTTACAAGTCGCTTTTTTGGGAGCTGGCCGCAAAAGCGCAGGATGGCTTCAGGCCCTGTTCTGGTTCCGGGGGGCAGGCTGAGCCTGTGGTTAATTCTTCTTCCTGATGGGAAAATAGAGTGACCTGTGCCTGTCCCAACACCAAGAGCTAGTCTCTCATTGGTTTCCCGTCTTCCCGTTCATCTTCAGGACAAATTGCAACCTGTACGGAACAGGAGGTTAAAGGTGCTGATGCTCCAAGTAGGGAGATTGCTAGTAAAGTGGCTGGAATGGCGAACCCGAGCACAAGGAGATGAGAAATGAGGTGCGTTTTAGAAACCTTTCCCCATCACACGGTGTACCATCTTCTGGGTTTCTCATGCATGTTTTCGATGTAGGAAGATGCCCTTGAACCTGGAGATTTGGGACCCATGCGATGGGTAGCACGCAGTATTACTTTAAAGGGTCTGCGTTTGCTCACCCAACCTCACCAAACCTCTCAGCCCCAAGAGTGTCCACCCTTATGTCTCATCCAGCTGTGGGTCTAGATATGGTCAATCCAGGTTGCATCACAGCCCCTGAACGAATTGTGTAAGAATTTCTCTCTCTTTCCCTGTCTTTGTTTCATGGGTTTTTAAAAGTAATTTATTTTTATAATGGGGTTTAGCTGCTTTTCACGGCTGTGTTTATGCCGCTTTACACCCACTTGACACTCTAACAGAGAGATATCAATACATAGGTTTTAAGATTATTACTAGTCAGATATATTCTTGTGCGGTGAATCGGGCGTGTTGAGTCCAGTTCTCTGAGCAAGGAGTAGGTCTTGTCTATTACATATTGGGTTTATGGAACGGTATCTGAGCTAATTTGAAACTCTTGTTTTATGTATCACCCCACCTCACCTTTCGCGTTAAGCAGCCATAGTGTGTTTTCTGCATGTGTGACTCTGTTCTGTTTTGTAATTCAGTTCAAGTGTAACGGTTTTTACATTCCCTCTATAAGTGACACCTTATGAGAAGTGTCCTTTTCTGTGTGACTTATTTCACTTAGAATCGTCTTACCTAAATCCACTCATCATGCTGCTACTAGCCTTATGACATTGATTTCATGGCTGAGTGATATTCCATTGTACATAAGGACCACAACTTTTTTATCCATTTTTCGCTTTCCTGGGATATTTAAGGTGGAATGAAGTGGAGGTCCTTGTCAACAGAGCAGCCCTAAACTTTGGGGTGCTTGTGTCTTGCTGATTTTCAATTTTCCCACTTTATCTCCCCATGCGTGGAAGTGCCCTATGCTCTCTAAGCTGTGTTTTTTAGATGTTTCAGGACACACCGTACACTTCTCCAGAGTGGCTGTTGGCAATTTACATCCCGCCCATCAGTGTAGCAAGGCTCCCATTTCTCCATGGCCTGTCCAGCTTTTCTGGTTTTGACACTTTTTTCGGCATGGCCCTTTTGACCGATGGGAAGCGAGACTTCTTTGTAGCGCTGATTTGCCTTTCCAGGTTGCTTGGTTGGCCAAAAAGGGCGTATGCGTTTTTTCCTGAATATATTCAGGAAAAAACGCATACGCCCTTTTTGGGCAAGGGCATCATTGTCAACGTTTTGCCGCTTTTCATGTGCTTTAAAGGCGATTCGAATCTACCTCCTGAAATCTGTTTCCTGCAATTCTGCCTTGATTTCAAATCCTCTTCTTTGCCTTCCCTCAATATATTTGTGGACGAGAGTTATCATTTATAACTCTGCAGGTTTGTGAATTGCAGTGCCCTGAAGCTCCATTTTACAAGTCGCTTTTTTGGGAGCTGGCCGCAAAAGCGCAGGATGGCTTCAGGCCCTGTTCTGGTTCCGGGGGGCAGGCTGAGCCTGTGGTTAATTCTTCTTCCTGATGGGAAACTAGAGTGACCTGTGCCTGTCCCAACACCAAGAGCTAGTCTCTCATTGGTTTCCCTTCTTCCCGTTCATCCTCAGGACAAATTGCAACCTGTACGGAACAGGAGGTTAAAGGTGCTGATGCTCCAAGTAGGGAGATTGCTAGTAAAGTGGCTGGAATGGCGAACCCGAGCACAAGGAGATGAGAAATGAGGTGCGTTTTAGAAACCTTTCCCCATCACACGGTGTACCATCTTCTGGGTTTCTCATGCATGTTTTCGATGTAGGAAGATGCCCTTGAACCTGGAGATTTGGGACCCATGCGATGGGTAGCACGCAGTATTACTTTAAAGGGTCTGCGTTTGCTCACCCAACCTCACCAAACCTCTCAGCCCCAAGAGTGTCCACCCTTATGTCTCATCCAGCTGTGGGTCTAGATATGGTCAATCCAGGTTGCATCACAGCCCCTGAACGAATTGTGTAAGAATTTCTCTCTCTTTCCCTGTCTTTGTTTCATGGGTTTTTAAAAGTAATTTATTTTTATAATGGGGTTTAGCTGCTTTTCACGGCTGTGTTTATGCCGCTTTACACCCACTTGACCCTCTAACAGAGAGATATCAATACATAGGTTTTAAGATTATTACTAGTCAGATATATTCTTGTGCGGTGAATCGGGCGTGTTGAGTCCAGTTCTCTGAGCAAGGAGTAGGTCTTGTCTATTGCATATTGGGTTTATGGAACGGTATCTGAGTTAATTTGAAACTCTTGTTTTATGTATCACCCCACCTCACCTTTCGCGTTAAGCAGCCATAGTGTGTTTTCTGCATGTGTGACTCTGTTCTGTTTTGTAATTCAGTTCAAGTGTAACGGTTTTTACATTCCCTCTATAAGTGACACCTTATGAGAAGTGTCCTTTTCTGTGTGACTTATTTCACTTAGAATCGTCTTACCTAAATCCACTCATCATGCTGCTACTAGCCTTATGACATTGATTTCATGGCTGAGTGATATTCCATTGTACATAAGGACCACAACTTTTTTATCCATTTTTCGCTTTCCTGGGATATTTAAGGTGGAATGAAGTGGAGGTCCTTGTCAACAGAGCAGCCCTAAACTTTGGGGTGCTTGTGTCTTGCTGATTTTCAATTTTCCCACTTTATCCCCCCATGCGTGGAAGTGCCCTATGCTCTCTAAGCTGTGTTTTTTAGATGTTTCAGGACACACCGTACACTTCTCCAGAGTGGCTGTTGGCAATTTACATCCCGCCCATCAGTGTAGCAAGGCTCCCATTTCTCCATGGCCTGTCCTGCATTTCTGGTTTTGACACTTTTTTCGGCATGGCCCTTTTGACCGATGGGAAGCGAGACTTCTTTGTAGCGCTGATTTGCCTTTCCAGGTTGCTTGGTTGGCCAAAAAGGGCGTATGCGTTTTTTCCTGAATATATTCAGGAAAAAACGCATATGCCCTTTTTGGCCAAGGGCATCATTGTCAACGTTTTGCCGCTTTTCATGTGCTTTAAAGGCGATTCGAATCTACCTCCTGAAATCTGTTTCCTGCAATTCTGCCTTGATTTCAAATCCTCTTCTTTGCCTTCCCTCAATATATTTGTGGACGAGAGTTATCATTTATAACTCTGCAGGTTTGTGAATTGCAGTGCCCTGAAGCTCCATTTTACAAGTCGCTTTTTTGGGAGCTGGCCGCAAAAGCGCAGGATGGCTTCAGGCCCTGTTCTGGTTCCGGGGGGCAGGCTGAGCCTGTGGTTAATTCTTCTTCCTGATGGGAAAATAGAGTGACCTGTGCCTGTCCCAACACCAAGAGCTAGTCTCTCATTGGTTTCCCGTCTTCCCGTTCATCCTCAGGACAAATTGCAACCTGTACGGAACAGGAGGTTAAAGGTGCTGATGCTCCAAGTAGGGAGATTGCTAGTAAAGTGGCTGGAATGGCGAACCCGAGCACAAGGAGATGAGAAATGAGGTGCGTTTTAGAAACCTTTCCCCATCACACGGTGTACCATCTTCTGGGTTTCTCATGCATGTTTTCGATGTAGGAAGATGCCCTTGAACCTGGAGATTTGGGACCCATGCGATGGGTAGCACGCAGTATTACTTTAAAGGGTCTGCGTTTGCTCACCCAACCTCACCAAACCTCTCAGCCCCAAGAGTGTCCACCCTTATGTCTCATCCAGCTGTGGGTCTAGATATGGTCAATCCAGGTTGCATCACAGCCCCTGAACGAATTGTGTAAGAATTTCTCTCTCTTTCCCTGTCTTTGTTTCATGGGTTTTTAAAAGTAATTTATTTTTATAATGGGGTTTAGCTGCTTTTCACGGCTGTGTTTATGCCGCTTTACACCCACTTGACCCTCTAACAGAGAGATATCAATACATAGGTTTTAAGATTATTACTAGTCAGATATATTCTTGTGCGGTGAATCGGGCGTGTTGAGTCCAGTTCTCTGAGCAAGGAGTAGGTCTTGTCTATTACATATTGGGTTTATGGAACGGTATCTGAGTTAATTTGAAACTCTTGTTTTATGTATCACCCCACCTCACCTTTCGCGTTAAGCAGCCATAGTGTGTTTTCTGCATGTGTGACTCTGTTCTGTTTTGTAATTCAGTTCAAGTGTAACGGTTTTTACATTCCCTCTATAAGTGACACCTTATGAGAAGTGTCCTTTTCTGTGTGACTTATTTCACTTAGAATCGTCTTACCTAAATCCACTCATCATGCTGCTACTAGCCTTATGACATTGATTTCATGGCTGAGTGATATTCCATTGTACATAAGGACCACAACTTTTTTATCCATTTTTCGCTTTCCTGGGATATTTAAGGTGAAATGAAGTGGAGGTCCTTGTCAACAGAGCAGCCCTAAACTTTGGGGTGCTTGTGTCTTGCTGATTTTCAATTTTCCCACTTTATCCCCCCATGCGTGGAAGTGCCCTATGCTCTCTAAGCTGTGTTTTTTAGATGTTTCAGGACACACCGTACACTTCTCCAGAGTGGCTGTTGGCAATTTACATCCCGCCCATCAGTGTAGCAAGGCTCCCATTTCTCCATGGCCTGTCCTGCATTTCTGGTTTTGACACTTTTTTCGGCATGGCCCTTTTGACCGATGGGAAGCGAGACTTCTTTGTAGCGCTGATTTGCCTTTCCAGGTTGCTTGGTTGGCCAAAAAGGGCGTATGCGTTTTTTCCTGAATATATTCAGGAAAAAACGCATATGCCCTTTTTGGCCAAGGGCATCATTGTCAACGTTTTGCCGCTTTTCATGTGCTTTAAAGGCGATTCGAATCTACCTCCTGAAATCTGTTTCCTGCAATTCTGCCTTGATTTCAAATCCTCTTCTTTGCCTTCCCTCAATATATTTGTGGACGAGAGTTATCATTTATAACTCTGCAGGTTTGTGAATTGCAGTGCCCTGAAGCTCCATTTTACAAGTCGCTTTTTGGGGAGCTGGCTGCAAAAGCGCAGGATGGCTTCAGGCCCTGTTCTGGTTCCGGGGGGCAGGCTGAGCCTGTGGTTAATTCTTCTTCCTAATGGGAAAATAGAGTGACCTGTGCCTGTCCCAACACCAAGAGCTAGTCTCTCATTGGTTTCCCGTCTTCCCGTTCATCTTCAGGACAAATTGCAACCTGTACGGAACAGGAGGTTAAAGGTGCTGATGCTCCAAGTAGGGAGATTGCTAGTAAAGTGGCTGGAATGGCGAACCCGAGCACAAGGAGATGAGAAATGAGGTGCGTTTTAGAAACCTTTCCCCATCACACGGTGTACCATCTTCTGGGTTTCTCATGCATGTTTTCGATGTAGGAAGATGCCCTTGAACCTGGAGATTTGGGACCCATGCGATGGGTAGCACGCAGTATTACTTTAAAGGGTCTGCGTTTGCTCACCCAACCTCACCAAACCTCTCAGCCCCAAGAGTGTCCACCCTTATGTCTCATCCAGCTGTGGGTCTAGATATGGTCAATCCAGGTTGCATCACAGCCCCTGAACGAATTGTGTAAGAATTTCTCTCTCTTTCCCTGTCTTTGTTTCATGGGTTTTTAAAAGTAATTTATTTTTATAATGGGGTTTAGCTGCTTTTCACGGCTGTGTTTATGCCGCTTTACACCCACTTGACACTCTAACAGAGAGATATCAATACATAGGTTTTAAGATTATTACTAGTCAGATATATTCTTGTGTGGTGAATCGGGCGTGTTGAGTCCAGTTCTCTGAGCAAGGAGTAGGTCTTGTCTATTACATATTGGGTTTATGGAACGGTATCTGAGCTAATTTGAAACTCTTGTTTTATGTATCACCCCACCTCACCTTTCGTGTTAAGCAGCCATAGTGTGTTTTCTGCATGTGTGACTCTGTTCTGTTTTGTAATTCAGTTCAAGTGTAACGGTTTTTACATTCCCTCTATAAGTGACACCTTATGAGAAGTGACCTTTTCTGTGTGACTTATTTCACTTAGAATCATCTTACCTAAATCCACTCATCATGCTGCTACTAGCCTTATGACATTGATTTCATGGCTGAGTGATATTCCATTGTATATAAGGACCACAACTTTTTTATCCATTTTTCGTTTTCCTGGGATATTTAAGGTGGAATGAAGTGGAGGTCCTTGTCAACAGAGCAGCCCTAAACTTTGGGGTGCTTGTGTCTTGCTGATTTTCAATTTTCCCACTTTATCTCCCCATGCGTGGAAGTGCCCTATGCTCTCTAAGCTGTGTTTTTTAGATGTTTCAGGACACACCGTACACTTCTCCAGAGTGGCTGTTGGCAATTTACATCCCGCCCATCAGTGTAGCAAGGCTCCCATTTCTCCATGGCCTGTCCTGCATTTCTGGTTTTGACACATTTTTCAGCATGGCCCTTTTGACCGATGGGAAGCGAGACTTCTTTGTAGCGCTGATTTGCCTTTCCAGGTTGCTTGGTTGGCCAAAAAGGGCGTATGCGTTTTTTCCTGAATATATTCAGGAAAAAACGCATACGCCCTTTTTGGCCAAGGGCATCATTGTCAACGTTTTGCCGCTTTTCATGTGCTTTAAAGGCGATTCGAATCTACCTCCTGAAATCTGTTTCCTGCAATTCTGCCTTGATTTCAAATCCTCTTCTTTGCCTTCCCTCAATATATTTGTGGACGAGAGTTATCATTTATAACTCTGCAGGATTGTGAATTGCAGTGCCCTGAAGCTCCATTTTACAAGTCGCTTTTTTGGGAGCTGGCCGCAAAAGCGCAGGATGGCTTCAGGCCCTGTTCTGGTTCCGGGGGGCAGGCTGAGCCTGTGGTTAATTCTTCTTCCTGATGGGAAAATAGAGTGACCTGTGCCTGTCCCAACACCAAGAGCTAGTCTCTCATTGGTTTCCCGTCTTCCCGTTCATCTTCAGGACAAATTGCAACCTGTACGGAACAGGAGGTTAAAGGTGCTGATGCTCCAAGTAGGGAGATTGCTAGTAAAGTGGCTGGAATGGCGAACCCGAGCACAAGGAGATGAGAAATGAGGTGCGTTTTAGAAACCTTTCCCCATCACACGGTGTACCATCTTCTGGGTTTCTCATGCATGTTTTCGATGTAGGAAGATGCCCTTGAACCTGGAGATTTGGGACCCATGCGATGGGTAGCACGCAGTATTACTTTAAAGGGTCTGCGTTTGCTCACCCAACCTCACCAAACCTCTCAGCCCCAAGAGTGTCCACCCTTATGTCTCATCCAGCTGTGGGTCTAGATATGGTCAATCCAGGTTGCATCACAGCCCCTGAACGAATTGTGTAAGAATTTCTCTCTCTTTCCCTGTCTTTGTTTCATGGGTTTTTAAAAGTAATTTATTTTTATAATGGGGTTTAGCTGCTTTTCACGGCTGTGTTTATGCCGCTTTACACCCACTTGACACTCTAACAGAGAGATATCAATACATAGGTTTTAAGATTATTACTAGTCAGATATATTCTTGTGCGGTGAATCGGGCGTGTTGAGTCCAGTTCTCTGAGCAAGGAGTAGGTCTTGTCTATTACATATTGGGTTTATGGAACGGTATCTGAGCTAATTTGAAACTCTTGTTTTATGTATCACCCCACCTCACCTTTCGCGTTAAGCAGCCATAGTGTGTTTTCTGCATGTGTGACTCTGTTCTGTTTTGTAATTCAGTTCAAGTGTAACGGTTTTTACATTCCCTCTATAAGTGACACCTTATGAGAAGTGTCCTTTTCTGTGTGACTTATTTCACTTAGAATCGTCTTACCTAAATCCACTCATCATGCTGCTACTAGCCTTATGACATTGATTTCATGGCTGAGTGATATTCCATTGTACATAAGGACCACAACTTTTTTATCCATTTTTCGCTTTCCTGGGATATTTAAGGTGGAATGAAGTGGAGGTCCTTGTCAACAGAGCAGCCCTAAACTTTGGGGTGCTTGTGTCTTGCTGATTTTCAATTTTCCCACTTTATCTCCCCATGCGTGGAAGTGCCCTATGCTCTCTAAGCTGTGTTTTTTAGATGTTTCAGGACACACCGTACACTTCTCCAGAGTGGCTGTTGGCAATTTACATCCCGCCCATCAGTGTAGCAAGGCTCCCATTTCTCCATGGCCTGTCCAGCTTTTCTGGTTTTGACACTTTTTTCGGCATGGCCCTTTTGACCGATGGGAAGCGAGACTTCTTTGTAGCGCTGATTTGCCTTTCCAGGTTGCTTGGTTGGCCAAAAAGGGCGTATGCGTTTTTTCCTGAATATATTCAGGAAAAAACGCATACGCCCTTTTTGGCCAAGGGCATCATTGTCAACGTTTTGCCGCTTTTCATGTGCTTTAAAGGCGATTCGAATCTACCTCCTGAAATCTGTTTCCTGCAATTCTGCCTTGATTTCAAATCCTCTTCTTTGCCTTCCCTCAATATATTTGTGGACGAGAATTATCATTTATAACTCTGCAGGTTTGTGAATTGCAGTGCCCTGAAGCTCCATTTTACAAGTCGCTTTTTTGGGAGCTGGCCGCAAAAGCGCAGGATGGCTTCAGGCCCTGTTCTGGTTCCGGGGGGCAGGCTGAGCCTGTGGTTAATTCTTCTTCCTGATGGGAAACTAGAGTGACCTGTGCCTGTCCCAACACCAAGAGCTAGTCTCTCATTGGTTTCCCGTCTTCCCGTTCATCCTCAGGACAAATTACAACCTGTACGGAACAGGAGGTTAAAGGTGCTGATGCTCCAAGTAGGGAGATTGCTAGTAAAGTGGCTGGAATGGCGAACCCGAGCACAAGGAGATGAGAAATGAGGTGCGTTTTAGAAACCTTTCCCCATCACACGGTGTACCATCTTCTGGGTTTCTCATGCATGTTTTCGATGTAGGAAGATGCCCTTGAACCTGGAGATTTGGGACCTATGTGATGGGTAGCACGCAGTATTACTTTAAAGGGTCTGCGTTTGCTCACCCAACCTCACCAAACCTCTCAGCCCCAAGAGTGTCCACCCTTATGTCTCATCCAGCTGTGGGTCTAGATATGGTCAATCCAGGTTGCATCACAGCCCCTGAACGAATTGTGTAAGAATTTCTCTCTCTTTCCCTGTCTTTGTTTCATGGGTTTTTAAAAGTAATTTATTTTTATAATGGGGTTTAGCTGCTTTTCACGGCTGTGTTTATGCCGCTTTACACCCACTTGACACTCTAACAGAGAGATATCAATACATAGGTTTTAAGATTATTACTAGTCAGATATATTCTTGTGTGGTGAATCGGGCGTGTTGAGTCCAGTTCTCTGAGCAAGGAGTAGGTCTTGTCTATTACATATTGGGTTTATGGAACGGTATCTGAGCTAATTTGAAACTCTTGTTTTATGTATCACCCCACCTCACCTTTCGCGTTAAGCAGCCATAGTGTGTTTTCTGCATGTGTGACTCTGTTCTGTTTTGTAATTCAGTTCAAGTGTAACGGTTTTTACATTCCCTCTATAAGTGACACCTTATGAGAAGTGTCCTTTTCTGTGTGACTTATTTCACTTAGAATCATCTTACCTAAATCCACTCATCATGCTGCTACTAGCCTTATGACATTGATTTCATGGCTGAGTGATATTCCATTGTATATAAGGACCACAACTTTTTTATCCATTTTTCGTTTTCCTGGGATATTTAAGGTGGAATGAAGTGGAGGTCCTTGTCAACAGAGCAGCCCTAAACTTTGGGGTGCTTGTGTCTTGCTGATTTTCAATTTTCCCACTTTATCTCCCCATGCGTGGAAGTGCCCTATGCTCTCTAAGCTGTGTTTTTTAGATGTTTCAGGACACACCGTACACTTCTCCAGAGTGGCTGTTGGCAATTTACATCCCGCCCATCAGTGTAGCAAGGCTCCCATTTCTCCATGGCCTGTCCTGCATTTCTGGTTTTGACACATTTTTCAGCATGGCCCTTTTGACCGATGGGAAGCGAGACTTCTTTGTAGCGCTGATTTGCCTTTCCAGGTTGCTTGATTGGCCAAAAAGGGCGTATGCGTTTTTTCCTGAATATATTCAGGAAAAAACGCATACGCCCTTTTTGGCCAAGGGCATCATTGTCAACGTTTTGCCGCTTTTCATGTGCTTTAAAGGCGATTCGAATCTACCTCCTGAAATCTGTTTCCTGCAATTCTGCCTTGATTTCAAATCCTCTTCTTTGCCTTCCCTCAATATATTTGTGGACGAGAGTTATCATTTATAACTCTGCAGGATTGTGAATTGCAGTGCCCTGAAGCTCCATTTTACAAGTCGCTTTTTTGGGAGCTGGCCGCAAAAGCGCAGGATGGCTTCAGGCCCTGTTCTGGTTCCGGGGGGCAGGCTGAGCCTGTGGTTAATTCTTCTTCCTGATGGGAAAATAGAGTGACCTGTGCCTGTCCCAACACCAAGAGCTAGTCTCTCATTGGTTTCCCGTCTTCCCGTTCATCTTCAGGACAAATTGCAACCTGTACGGAACAGGAGGTTAAAGGTGCTGATGCTCCAAGTAGGGAGATTGCTAGTAAAGTGGCTGGAATGGCGAACCCGAGCACAAGGAGATGAGAAATGAGGTGCGTTTTAGAAACCTTTCCCCATCACACGGTGTACCATCTTCTGGGTTTCTCATGCATGTTTTCGATGTAGGAAGATGCCCTTGAACCTGGAGATTTGGGACCCATGCGATGGGTAGCACGCAGTATTACTTTAAAGGGTCTGCGTTTGCTCACCCAACCTCACCAAACCTCTCAGCCCCAAGAGTGTCCACCCTTATGTCTCATCCAGCTGTGGGTCTAGATATGGTCAATCCAGGTTGCATCACAGCCCCTGAACGAATTGTGTAAGAATTTCTCTCTCTTTCCCTGTCTTTGTTTCATGGGTTTTTAAAAGTAATTTATTTTTATAATGGGGTTTAGCTGCTTTTCACGGCTGTGTTTATGCCGCTTTACACCCACTTGACACTCTAACAGAGAGATATCAATACATAGGTTTTAAGATTATTACTAGTCAGATATATTCTTGTGCGGTGAATCGGGCGTGTTGAGTCCAGTTCTCTGAGCAAGGAGTAGGTCTTGTCTATTACATATTGGGTTTATGGAACGGTATCTGAGCTAATTTGAAACTCTTGTTTTATGTATCACCCCACCTCACCTTTCGCGTTAAGCAGCCATAGTGTGTTTTCTGCATGTGTGACTCTGTTCTGTTTTGTAATTCAGTTCAAGTGTAACGGTTTTTACATTCCCTCTATAAGTGACACCTTATGAGAAGTGTCCTTTTCTGTGTGACTTATTTCACTTAGAATCGTCTTACCTAAATCCACTCATCATGCTGCTACTAGCCTTATGACATTGATTTCATGGCTGAGTGATATTCCATTGTACATAAGGACCACAACTTTTTTATCCATTTTTCGCTTTCCTGGGATATTTAAGGTGGAATGAAGTGGAGGTCCTTGTCAACAGAGCAGCCCTAAACTTTGGGGTGCTTGTGTCTTGCTGATTTTCAATTTTCCCACTTTATCTCCCCATGCGTGGAAGTGCCCTATGCTCTCTAAGCTGTGTTTTTTAGATGTTTCAGGACACACCGTACACTTCTCCAGAGTGGCTGTTGGCAATTTACATCCCGCCCATCAGTGTAGCAAGGCTCCCATTTCTCCATGGCCTGTCCAGCTTTTCTGGTTTTGACACTTTTTTCGGCATGGCCCTTTTGACCGATGGGAAGCGAGACTTCTTTGTAGCGCTGATTTGCCTTTCCAGGTTGCTTGGTTGGCCAAAAAGGGCGTATGCGTTTTTTCCTGAATATATTCAGGAAAAAACGCATACGCCCTTTTTGGGCAAGGGCATCATTGTCAACGTTTTGCCGCTTTTCATGTGCTTTAAAGGCGATTCGAATCTACCTCCTGAAATCTGTTTCCTGCAATTCTGCCTTGATTTCAAATCCTCTTCTTTGCCTTCCCTCAATATATTTGTGGACGAGAGTTATCATTTATAACTCTGCAGGTTTGTGAATTGCAGTGCCCTGAAGCTCCATTTTACAAGTCGCTTTTTTGGGAGCTGGCCGCAAAAGCGCAGGATGGCTTCAGGCCCTGTTCTGGTTCCGGGGGGCAGGCTGAGCCTGTGGTTAATTCTTCTTCCTGATGGGAAACTAGAGTGACCTGTGCCTGTCCCAACACCAAGAGCTAGTCTCTCATTGGTTTCCCTTCTTCCCGTTCATCCTCAGGACAAATTGCAACCTGTACGGAACAGGAGGTTAAAGGTGCTGATGCTCCAAATAGGGAGATTGCTAGTAAAGTGGCTGGAATGGCGAACCCGAGCACAAGGAGATGAGAAATGAGGTGCGTTTTAGAAACCTTTCCCCATCACACGGTGTACCATCTTCTGGGTTTCTCATGCATGTTTTCGATGTAGGAAGATGCCCTTGAACCTGGAGATTTGGGACCCATGCGATGGGTAGCACGCAGTATTACTTTAAAGGGTCTGCGTTTGCTCACCCAACCTCACCAAACCTCTCAGCCCCAAGAGTGTCCACCCTTATGTCTCATCCAGCTGTGGGTCTAGATATGGTCAATCCAGGTTGCATCACAGCCCCTGAACGAATTGTGTAAGAATTTCTCTCTCTTTCCCTGTCTTTGTTTCATGGGTTTTTAAAAGTAATTTATTTTTATAATGGGGTTTAGCTGCTTTTCACGGCTGTGTTTATGCCGCTTTACACCCACTTGACCCTCTAACAGAGAGATATCAATACATAGGTTTTAAGATTATTACTAGTCAGATATATTCTTGTGCGGTGAATCGGGCGTGTTGAGTCCAGTTCTCTGAGCAAGGAGTAGGTCTTGTCTATTACATATTGGGTTTATGGAACGGTATCTGAGTTAATTTGAAACTCTTGTTTTATGTATCACCCCACCTCACCTTTCGCGTTAAGCAGCCATAGTGTGTTTTCTGCATGTGTGACTCTGTTCTGTTTTGTAATTCAGTTCAAGTGTAACGGTTTTTACATTCCCTCTATAAGTGACACCTTATGAGAAGTGTCCTTTTCTGTGTGACTTATTTCACTTAGAATCGTCTTACCTAAATCCACTCATCATGCTGCTACTAGCCTTATGACATTGATTTCATGGCTGAGTGATATTCCATTGTACATAAGGACCACAACTTTTTTATCCATTTTTCGCTTTCCTGGGATATTTAAGGTGGAATGAAGTGGAGGTCCTTGTCAACAGAGCAGCCCTAAACTTTGGGGTGCTTGTGTCTTGCTGATTTTCAATTTTCCCACTTTATCCCCCCATGCGTGGAAGTGCCCTATGCTCTCTAAGCTGTGTTTTTTAGATGTTTCAGGACACACCGTACACTTCTCCAGAGTGGCTGTTGGCAATTTACATCCCGCCCATCAGTGTAGCAAGGCTCCCATTTCTCCATGGCCTGTCCTGCATTTCTGGTTTTGACACTTTTTTCGGCATGGCCCTTTTGACCGATGGGAAGCGAGACTTCTTTGTAGCGCTGATTTGCCTTTCCAGGTTGCTTGGTTGGCCAAAAAGGGCGTATGCGTTTTTTCCTGAATATATTCAGGAAAAAACGCATATGCCCTTTTTGGCCAAGGGCATCATTGTCAACGTTTTGCCGCTTTTCATGTGCTTTAAAGGCGATTCGAATCTACCTCCTGAAATCTGTTTCCTGCAATTCTGCCTTGATTTCAAATCCTCTTCTTTGCCTTCCCTCAATATATTTGTGGACGAGAGTTATCATTTATAACTCTGCAGGTTTGTGAATTGCAGTGCCCTGAAGCTCCATTTTACAAGTCGCTTTTTTGGGAGCTGGCCGCAAAAGCGCAGGATGGCTTCAGGCCCTGTTCTGGTTCCGGGGGGCAGGCTGAGCCTGTGGTTAATTCTTCTTCCTGATGGGAAAATAGAGTGACCTGTGCCTGTCCCAACACCAAGAGCTAGTCTCTCATTGGTTTCCCGTCTTCCCGTTCATCCTCAGGACAAATTGCAACCTGTACGGAACAGGAGGTTAAAGGTGCTGATGCTCCAAGTAGGGAGATTGCTAGTAAAGTGGCTGGAATGGCGAACCCGAGCACAAGGAGATGAGAAATGAGGTGCGTTTTAGAAACCTTTCCCCATCACACGGTGTACCATCTTCTGGGTTTCTCATGCATGTTTTCGATGTAGGAAGATGCCCTTGAACCTGGAGATTTGGGACCCATGCGATGGGTAGCACGCAGTATTACTTTAAAGGGTCTGCGTTTGCTCACCCAACCTCACCAAACCTCTCAGCCCCAAGAGTGTCCACCCTTATGTCTCATCCAGCTGTGGGTCTAGATATGGTCAATCCAGGTTGCATCACAGCCCCTGAACGAATTGTGTAAGAATTTCTCTCTCTTTCCCTGTCTTTGTTTCATGGGTTTTTAAAAGTAATTTATTTTTATAATGGGGTTTAGCTGCTTTTCACGGCTGTGTTTATGCCGCTTTACACCCACTTGACCCTCTAACAGAGAGATATCAATACATAGGTTTTAAGATTATTACTAGTCAGATATATTCTTGTGCGGTGAATCGGGCGTGTTGAGTCCAGTTCTCTGAGCAAGGAGTAGGTCTTGTCTATTACATATTGGGTTTATGGAACGGTATCTGAGTTAATTTGAAACTCTTGTTTTATGTATCACCCCACCTCACCTTTCGCGTTAAGCAGCCATAGTGTGTTTTCTGCATGTGTGACTCTGTTCTGTTTTGTAATTCAGTTCAAGTGTAACGGTTTTTACATTCCCTCTATAAGTGACACCTTATGAGAAGTGTCCTTTTCTGTGTGACTTATTTCACTTAGAATCGTCTTACCTAAATCCACTCATCATGCTGCTACTAGCCTTATGACATTGATTTCATGGCTGAGTGATATTCCATTGTACATAAGGACCACAACTTTTTTATCCATTTTTCGCTTTCCTGGGATATTTAAGGTGGAATGAAGTGGAGGTCCTTGTCAACAGAGCAGCCCTAAACTTTGGGGTGCTTGTGTCTTGCTGATTTTCAATTTTCCCACTTTATCTCCCCATGCGTGGAAGTGCCCTATGCTCTCTAAGCTGTGTTTTTTAGATGTTTCAGGACACACCGTACACTTCTCCAGAGTGGCTGTTGGCAATTTACATCCCGCCCATCAGTGTAGCAAGGCTCCCATTTCTCCATGGCCTGTCCAGCTTTTCTGGTTTTGACACTTTTTTCGGCATGGCCCTTTTGACCGATGGGAAGCGAGATTTCTTTGTAGCGCTGATTTGCCTTTCCAGGTTGCTTGGTTGGCCAAAAAGGGCGTATGCGTTTTTTCCTGAATATATTCAGGAAAAAACGCATACGCCCTTTTTGGCCAAGGGCATCATTGTCAACGTTTTGCCGCTTTTCATGTGCTTTAAAGGCGATTCGAATCTACCTCCTGAAATCTGTTTCCTGCAATTCTGCCTTGATTTCAATTCCTCGTCTTTGCCTTCCCTCAATATATTTGTGGACGAGAATTATCATTTATAACTCTGCAAATTTGTGAATTGCAGTGCCCTGAAGCTCCATTTTACAAGTCGCTTTTTTGGGAGCTGGCCGCAAAAGCGCAGGATGGCTTCAGGCCCTGTTCTGGTTCCGGGGGGCAGGCTGAGCCTGTGGTTAATTCTTCTTCCTGATGGGAAACTAGAGTGACCTGTGCCTGTCCCAACACCAAGAGCTAGTCTCTCATTGGTTTCCCGTCTTCCCGTTCATCCTCAGGACAAATTACAACCTGTACGGAACAGGAGGTTAAAGGTGCTGATGCTCCAAGTAGGGAGATTGCTAGTAAAGTGGCTGGAATGGCGAACCCGAGCACAAGGAGATGAGAAATGAGGTGCGTTTTAGAAACCTTTCCCCATCACACGGTGTACCATCTTCTGGGTTTCTCATGCATGTTTTCGATGTAGGAAGATGCCCTTGAACCTGGAGATTTGGGACCTATGTGATGGGTAGCACGCAGTATTACTTTAAAGGGTCTGCGTTTGCTCACCCAACCTCACCAAACCTCTCAGCCCCAAGAGTGTCCACCCTTATGTCTCATCCAGCTGTGGGTCTAGATATGGTCAATCCAGGTTGCATCACAGCCCCTGAACGAATTGTGTAAGAATTTCTCTCTCTTTCCCTGTCTTTGTTTCATGGGTTTTTAAAAGTAATTTATTTTTATAATGGGGTTTAGCTGCTTTTCACGGCTGTGTTTATGCCGCTTTACACCCACTTGACACTCTAACAGAGAGATATCAATACATAGGTTTTAAGATTATTACTAGTCAGATATATTCTTGTGTGGTGAATCGGGCGTGTTGAGTCCAGTTCTCTGAGCAAGGAGTAGGTCTTGTCTATTACATATTGGGTTTATGGAACGGTATCTGAGCTAATTTGAAACTCTTGTTTTATGTATCACCCCACCTCACCTTTCGCGTTAAGCAGCCATAGTGTGTTTTCTGCATGTGTGACTCTGTTCTGTTTTGTAATTCAGTTCAAGTGTAACGGTTTTTACATTCCCTCTATAAGTGACACCTTATGAGAAGTGTCCTTTTCTGTGTGACTTATTTCACTTAGAATCATCTTACCTAAATCCACTCATCATGCTGCTACTAGCCTTATGACATTGATTTCATGGCTGAGTGATATTCCATTGTATATAAGGACCACAACTTTTTTATCCATTTTTCGTTTTCCTGGGATATTTAAGGTGGAATGAAGTGGAGGTCCTTGTCAACAGAGCAGCCCTAAACTTTGGGGTGCTTGTGTCTTGCTGATTTTCAATTTTCCCACTTTATCTCCCCATGCGTGGAAGTGCCCTATGCTCTCTAAGCTGTGTTTTTTAGATGTTTCAGGACACACCGTACACTTCTCCAGAGTGGCTGTTGGCAATTTACATCCCGCCCATCAGTGTAGCAAGGCTCCCATTTCTCCATGGCCTGTCCTGCATTTCTGGTTTTGACACATTTTTCAGCATGGCCCTTTTGACCGATGGGAAGCGAGACTTCTTTGTAGCGCTGATTTGCCTTTCCAGGTTGCTTGATTGGCCAAAAAGGGCGTATGCGTTTTTTCCTGAATATATTCAGGAAAAAACGCATACGCCCTTTTTGGCCAAGGGCATCATTGTCAACGTTTTGCCGCTTTTCATGTGCTTTAAAGGCGATTCGAATCTACCTCCTGAAATCTGTTTCCTGCAATTCTGCCTTGATTTCAAATCCTCTTCTTTGCCTTCCCTCAATATATTTGTGGACGAGAGTTATCATTTATAACTCTGCAGGATTGTGAATTGCAGTGCCCTGAAGCTCCATTTTACAAGTCGCTTTTTTGGGAGCTGGCCGCAAAAGCGCAGGATGGCTTCAGGCCCTGTTCTGGTTCCGGGGGGCAGGCTGAGCCTGTGGTTAATTCTTCTTCCTGATGGGAAAATAGAGTGACCTGTGCCTGTCCCAACACCAAGAGCTAGTCTCTCATTGGTTTCCCGTCTTCCCGTTCATCTTCAGGACAAATTGCAACCTGTACGGAACAGGAGGTTAAAGGTGCTGATGCTCCAAGTAGGGAGATTGCTAGTAAAGTGGCTGGAATGGCGAACCCGAGCACAAGGAGATGAGAAATGAGGTGCGTTTTAGAAACCTTTCCCCATCACACGGTGTACCATCTTCTGGGTTTCTCATGCATGTTTTCGATGTAGGAAGATGCCCTTGAACCTGGAGATTTGGGACCCATGCGATGGGTAGCACGCAGTATTACTTTAAAGGGTCTGCGTTTGCTCACCCAACCTCACCAAACCTCTCAGCCCCAAGAGTGTCCACCCTTATGTCTCATCCAGCTGTGGGTCTAGATATGGTCAATCCAGGTTGCATCACAGCCCCTGAACGAATTGTGTAAGAATTTCTCTCTCTTTCCCTGTCTTTGTTTCATGGGTTTTTAAAAGTAATTTATTTTTATAATGGGGTTTAGCTGCTTTTCACGGCTGTGTTTATGCCGCTTTACACCCACTTGACACTCTAACAGAGAGATATCAATACATAGGTTTTAAGATTATTACTAGTCAGATATATTCTTGTGCGGTGAATCGGGCGTGTTGAGTCCAGTTCTCTGAGCAAGGAGTAGGTCTTGTCTATTACATATTGGGTTTATGGAACGGTATCTGAGCTAATTTGAAACTCTTGTTTTATGTATCACCCCACCTCACCTTTCGCGTTAAGCAGCCATAGTGTGTTTTCTGCATGTGTGACTCTGTTCTGTTTTGTAATTCAGTTCAAGTGTAACGGTTTTTACATTCCCTCTATAAGTGACACCTTATGAGAAGTGTCCTTTTCTGTGTGACTTATTTCACTTAGAATCGTCTTACCTAAATCCACTCATCATGCTGCTACTAGCCTTATGACATTGATTTCATGGCTGAGTGATATTCCATTGTACATAAGGACCACAACTTTTTTATCCATTTTTCGCTTTCCTGGGATATTTAAGGTGGAATGAAGTGGAGGTCCTTGTCAACAGAGCAGCCCTAAACTTTGGGGTGCTTGTGTCTTGCTGATTTTCAATTTTCCCACTTTATCTCCCCATGCGTGGAAGTGCCCTATGCTCTCTAAGCTGTGTTTTTTAGATGTTTCAGGACACACCGTACACTTCTCCAGAGTGGCTGTTGGCAATTTACATCCCGCCCATCAGTGTAGCAAGGCTCCCATTTCTCCATGGCCTGTCCAGCTTTTCTGGTTTTGACACTTTTTTCGGCATGGCCCTTTTGACCGATGGGAAGCGAGACTTCTTTGTAGCGCTGATTTGCCTTTCCAGGTTGCTTGGTTGGCCAAAAAGGGCGTATGCGTTTTTTCCTGAATATATTCAGGAAAAAACGCATACGCCCTTTTTGGGCAAGGGCATCATTGTCAACGTTTTGCCGCTTTTCATGTGCTTTAAAGGCGATTCGAATCTACCTCCTGAAATCTGTTTCCTGCAATTCTGCCTTGATTTCAAATCCTCTTCTTTGCCTTCCCTCAATATATTTGTGGACGAGAGTTATCATTTATAACTCTGCAGGTTTGTGAATTGCAGTGCCCTGAAGCTCCATTTTACAAGTCGCTTTTTTGGGAGCTGGCCGCAAAAGCGCAGGATGGCTTCAGGCCCTGTTCTGGTTCCGGGGGGCAGGCTGAGCCTGTGGTTAATTCTTCTTCCTGATGGGAAACTAGAGTGACCTGTGCCTGTCCCAACACCAAGAGCTAGTCTCTCATTGGTTTCCCTTCTTCCCGTTCATCCTCAGGACAAATTGCAACCTGTACGGAACAGGAGGTTAAAGGTGCTGATGCTCCAAGTAGGGAGATTGCTAGTAAAGTGGCTGGAATGGCGAACCCGAGCACAAGGAGATGAGAAATGAGGTGCGTTTTAGAAACCTTTCCCCATCACACGGTGTACCATCTTCTGGGTTTCTCATGCATGTTTTCGATGTAGGAAGATGCCCTTGAACCTGGAGATTTGGGACCCATGCGATGGGTAGCACGCAGTATTACTTTAAAGGGTCTGCGTTTGCTCACCCAACCTCACCAAACCTCTCAGCCCCAAGAGTGTCCACCCTTATGTCTCATCCAGCTGTGGGTCTAGATATGGTCAATCCAGGTTGCATCACAGCCCCTGAACGAATTGTGTAAGAATTTCTCTCTCTTTCCCTGTCTTTGTTTCATGGGTTTTTAAAAGTAATTTATTTTTATAATGGGGTTTAGCTGCTTTTCACGGCTGTGTTTATGCCGCTTTACACCCACTTGACCCTCTAACAGAGAGATATCAATACATAGGTTTTAAGATTATTACTAGTCAGATATATTCTTGTGCGGTGAATCGGGCGTGTTGAGTCCAGTTCTCTGAGCAAGGAGTAGGTCTTGTCTATTACATATTGGGTTTATGGAACGGTATCTGAGTTAATTTGAAACTCTTGTTTTATGTATCACCCCACCTCACCTTTCGCGTTAAGCAGCCATAGTGTGTTTTCTGCATGTGTGACTCTGTTCTGTTTTGTAATTCAGTTCAAGTGTAACGGTTTTTACATTCCCTCTATAAGTGACACCTTATGAGAAGTGTCCTTTTCTGTGTGACTTATTTCACTTAGAATCGTCTTACCTAAATCCACTCATCATGCTGCTACTAGCCTTATGACATTGATTTCATGGCTGAGTGATATTCCATTGTACATAAGGACCACAACTTTTTTATCCATTTTTCGCTTTCCTGGGATATTTAAGGTGGAATGAAGTGGAGGTCCTTGTCAACAGAGCAGCCCTAAACTTTGGGGTGCTTGTGTCTTGCTGATTTTCAATTTTCCCACTTTATCCCCCCATGCGTGGAAGTGCCCTATGCTCTCTAAGCTGTGTTTTTTAGATGTTTCAGGACACACCGTACACTTCTCCAGAGTGGCTGTTGGCAATTTACATCCCGCCCATCAGTGTAGCAAGGCTCCCATTTCTCCATGGCCTGTCCTGCATTTCTGGTTTTGACACTTTTTTCGGCATGGCCCTTTTGACCGATGGGAAGCGAGACTTCTTTGTAGCGCTGATTTGCCTTTCCAGGTTGCTTGGTTGGCCAAAAAGGGCGTATGCGTTTTTTCCTGAATATATTCAGGAAAAAACGCATACGCCCTTTTTGGCCAAGGGCATCATTGTCAACGTTTTGCCGCTTTTCATGTGCTTTAAAGGCGATTCGAATCTACCTCCTGAAATCTGTTTCCTGCAATTCTGCCTTGATTTCAAATCCTCTTCTTTGCCTTCCCTCAATATATTTGTGGACGAGAGTTATCATTTATAACTCTGCAGGTTTGTGAATTGCAGTGCCCTGAAGCTCCATTTTACAAGTCGCTTTTTTGGGAGCTGGCCGCAAAAGCGCAGGATGGCTTCAGGCCCTGTTCTGGTTCCGGGGGGCAGGCTGAGCCTGTGGTTAATTCTTCTTCCTGATGGGAAAATAGAGTGACCTGTGCCTGTCCCAACACCAAGAGCTAGTCTCTCATTGGTTTCCCGTCTTCCCGTTCATCCTCAGGACAAATTGCAACCTGTACGGAACAGGAGGTTAAAGGTGCTGATGCTCCAAGTAGGGAGATTGCTAGTAAAGTGGCTGGAATGGCGAACCCGAGCACAAGGAGATGAGAAATGAGGTGCGTTTTAGAAACCTTTCCCCATCACACGGTGTACCATCTTCTGGGTTTCTCATGCATGTTTTCGATGTAGGAAGATGCCCTTGAACCTGGAGATTTGGGACCCATGCGATGGGTAGCACGCAGTATTACTTTAAAGGGTCTGCGTTTGCTCACCCAACCTCACCAAACCTCTCAGCCCCAAGAGTGTCCACCCTTATGTCTCATCCAGCTGTGGGTCTAGATATGGTCAATCCAGGTTGCATCACAGCCCCTGAACGAATTGTGTAAGAATTTCTCTCTCTTTCCCTGTCTTTGTTTCATGGGTTTTTAAAAGTAATTTATTTTTATAATGGGGTTTAGCTGCTTTTCACGGCTGTGTTTATGCCGCTTTACACCCACTTGACCCTCTAACAGAGAGATATCAATACATAGGTTTTAAGATTATTACTAGTCAGATATATTCTTGTGCGGTGAATCGGGCGTGTTGAGTCCAGTTCTCTGAGCAAGGAGTAGGTCTTGTCTATTACATATTGGGTTTATGGAACGGTATCTGAGTTAATTTGAAACTCTTGTTTTATGTATCACCCCACCTCACCTTTCGCGTTAAGCAGCCATAGTGTGTTTTCTGCATGTGTGACTCTGTTCTGTTTTGTAATTCAGTTCAAGTGTAACGGTTTTTACATTCCCTCTATAAGTGACACCTTATGAGAAGTGTCCTTTTCTGTGTGACTTATTTCACTTAGAATCGTCTTACCTAAATCCACTCATCATGCTGCTACTAGCCTTATGACATTGATTTCATGGCTGAGTGATATTCCATTGTACATAAGGACCACAACTTTTTTATCCATTTTTCGCTTTCCTGGGATATTTAAGGTGGAATGAAGTGGAGGTTCTTGTCAACAGAGCAGCCCTAAACTTTGGGGTGCTTGTGTCTTGCTGATTTTCAATTTTCCCACTTTATCTCCCCATGCGTGGAAGTGCCCTATGCTCTCTAAGCTGTGTTTTTTAGATGTTTCAGGACACACCGTACACTTCTCCAGAGTGGCTGTTGGCAATTTACATCCCGCCCATCAGTGTAGCAAGGCTCCCATTTCTCCATGGCCTGTCCTGCATTTCTGGTTTTGACACTTTTTTCGGCATGGCCCTTTTGACCGATGGGAAGCGAGACTTCTTTGTAGCGCTGATTTGCCTTTCCAGGTTGCTTGGTTGGCCAAAAAGGGCGTATGCGTTTTTTCCTGAATATATTCAGGAAAAAACGCATACGCCCTTTTTGGCCAAGGGCATCATTGTCAACGTTTTGCCGCTTTTCATGTGCTTTAAAGGCGATTCGAATCTACCTCCTGAAATCTGTTTCCTGCAATTCTGCCTTGATTTCAAATCCTCTTCTTTGCCTTCCCTCAATATATTTGTGGACGAGAGTTATCATTTATAACTCTGCAGGTTTGTGAATTGCAGTGCCCTGAAGCTCCATTTTACAAGTCGCTTTTTTGGGAGCTGGCCGCAAAAGCGCAGGATGGCTTCAGGCCCTGTTCTGGTTCCGGGGGGCAGGCTGAGCCTATGGTTAATTCTTCTTCCTGATGGGAAAATCGAGTGACCTGTGCCTGTCCCAACACCAAGAGCTAGTCTCTCATTGGTTTCCCGTCTTCCCGTTCATCCTCAGGACAAATTGCAACCTGTACGGAACAGGAGGTTAAAGGTGCTGATGCTCCAAGTAGGGAGATTGCTAGTAAAGTGGCTGGAATGGCGAACCCGAGCACAAGGAGATGAGAAATGAGGTGCGTTTTAGAAACCTTTCCCCATCACACGGTGTACCATCTTCTGGGATTCTCATGCATGTTTTCGATGTAGGAAGATGCCCTTGAACCTGGAGATTTGGGACCCATGCGATGGGTAGCACGCAGTATTACTTTAAAGGGTCTGCGTTTGCTCACCCAACCTCACCAAACCTCTCAGCCCCAAGAGTGTCCACCCTTATGTCTCATCCAGCTGTGGGTCTAGATATGGTCAATCCAGGTTGCATCACAGCCCCTGAACGAATTGTGTAAGAATTTCTCTCTCTTTCCCTGTCTTTGTTTCATGGGTTTTTAAAAGTAATTTATTTTTATAATGGGGTTTAGCTGCTTTTCACGGCTGTGTTTATGCCGCTTTACACCCACTTGACACTCTAACAGAGAGATATCAATACATAGGTTTTAAGATTATTACTAGTCAGATATATTCTTGTGCGGTGAATCGGGCGTGTTGAGTCCAGTTCTCTGAGCAAGGAGTAGGTCTTGTCTATTACATATTGGGTTTATGGAACGGTATCTGAGCTAATTTGAAACTCTTGTTTTATGTATCACCCCACCTCACCTTTCGCGTTAAGCAGCCATAGTGTGTTTTCTGCATGTGTGACTCTGTTCTGTTTTGTAATTCAGTTCAAGTGTAACGGTTTTTACATTCCCTCTATAAGTGACACCTTATGAGAAGTGTCCTTTTCTGTGTGACTTATTTCACTTAGAATCGTCTTACCTAAATCCACTCATCATGCTGCTACTAGCCTTATGACATTGATTTCATGGCTGAGTGATATTCCATTGTACATAAGGACCACAACTTTTTTATCCATTTTTCGCTTTCCTGGGATATTTAAGGTGGAATGAAGTGGAGGTCCTTGTCAACAGAGCAGCCCTAAACTTTGGGGTGCTTGTGTCTTGCTGATTTTCAATTTTCCCACTTTATCTCCCCATGCGTGGAAGTGCCCTATGCTCTCTAAGCTGTGTTTTTTAGATGTTTCAGGACACACCATACACTTCTCCAGAGTGGCTGTTGGCAATTTACATCCCGCCCATCAGTGTAGCAAGGCTCCCATTTCTCCATGGCCTGTCCTGCATTTCTGGTTTTGACACTTTTTTCGGCATGGCCCTTTTGACCGATGGGAAGCGAGACTTCTTTGTAGCGCTGATTTGCCTTTCCAGGTTGCTTGGTTGGCCAAAAAGGGCGTATGCGTTTTTTCCTGAATATATTCAGGAAAAAACGCATACGCCCTTTTTGGCCAAGGGCATCATTGTCAACGTTTTGCCGCTTTTCATGTGCTTTAAAGGCGATTCGAATCTACCTCCTGAAATCTGTTTCCTGCAATTCTGCCTTGATTTCAAATCCTCTTCTTTGCCTTCCCTCAATATATTTGTGGACGAGAGTTATCATTTATAACTCTGCAGGTTTGTGAATTGCAGTGCCCTGAAGCTCCATTTTACAAGTCGCTTTTTTGGGAGCTGGCCGCAAAAGCGCAGGATGGCTTCAGGCCCTGTTCTGGTTCCGGGGGGCAGGCTGAGCCTATGGTTAATTCTTCTTCCTGATGGGAAAATCGAGTGACCTGTGCCTGTCCCAACACCAAGAGCTAGTCTCTCATTGGTTTCCCGTCTTCCCGTTCATCCTCAGGACAAATTGCAACCTGTACGGAACAGGAGGTTAAAGGTGCTGATGCTCCAAGTAGGGAGATTGCTAGTAAAGTGGCTGGAATGGCGAACCCGAGCACAAGGAGATGAGAAATGAGGTGCGTTTTAGAAACCTTTCCCCATCACACGGTGTACCATCTTCTGGGATTCTCATGCATGTTTTCGATGTAGGAAGATGCCCTTGAACCTGGAGATTTGGGACCCATGCGATGGGTAGCACGCAGTATTACTTTAAAGGGTCTGCGTTTGCTCACCCAACCTCACCAAACCTCTCAGCCCCAAGAGTGTCCACCCTTATGTCTCATCCAGCTGTGGGTCTAGATATGGTCAATCCAGGTTGCATCACAGCCCCTGAACGAATTGTGTAAGAATTTCTCTCTCTTTCCCTGTCTTTGTTTCATGGATTTTAAAAGTAATTTATTTTTATAATGGGGTTTAGCTGCTTTTCACGGCTGTGTTTATGCCGCTTTACACCCACTTGACACTCTAACAGAGAGATATCAATACATAGGTTTTAAGATTATTACTAGTCAGATATATTCTTGTGCGGTGAATCGGGCGTGTTGAGTCCAGTTCTCTGAGCAAGGAGTAGGTCTTGTCTATTACATATTGGGTTTATGGAACGGTATCTGAGCTAATTTGAAGCTCTTGTTTTATGGATCACCCCACCTCACCTTTCCCGTTAAGCAGCCATAGTGTGTTTTCTGCATGTGTGACTCTGTTCTGTTTTGTAATTCAGTTCAAGTGTAACGGTTTTTACATTCCCTCTATAAGTGACACCTTATGAGAAGTGTCCTTTTCTGTGTGACTTATTTCACTTAGAATCGTCTTACCTAAATCCACTCATCATGCTGCTACTAGCCTTATGACATTGATTTCATGGCTGAGTGATATTCCATTGTACATAAGGACCACAACTTTTTTATCCATTTTTCGCTTTCCTGGGATATTTAAGGTGGAATGAAGTGGAGGTCCTTGTCAACAGAGCAGCCCTAAACTTTGGGGTGCTTGTGTCTTGCTGATTTTCAATTTTCCCACTTTATCCCCCCATGCATGGAAGTGCCCTATGCTCTCTAAGCTGTGTTTTTTAGATGTTTCAGGACACACCGTACACTTCTCCAGAGTGGCTGTTGGCAATTTACATCCCGCCCATCAGTGTAGCAAGGCTCCCATTTCTCCATGGCCTGTCCTGCATTTCTGGTTTTGACACTTTTTTCAGCATGGCCCTTTTGACCGATGGGAAGCGAGACTTCTTTGTAGCGCTGATTTGCCTTTCCAGGTTGCTTGGTTGGCCAAAAAGGGCGTATGCGTTTTTTCCTGAATATATTCAGGAAAAAACACATACGCCCTTTTTGGGCAAGGGCATCATTGTCAACGTTTTGCCGCTTTTCATGTGCTTTAAAGGCGATTCGAATCTACCTCCTGAAATCTGTTTCCTGCAATTCTGCCTTGATTTCAAATCCTCTTCTTTGCCTTCCCTCAATATATTAGTGGACGAGAGTTATCATTTATAACTCTGCAGGTTTGTGAATTGCAGTGCCCTGAAGCTCCATTTTACAAGTCGCTTTTTGGGGAGCTGGCTGCAAAAGCGCAGGATGGCTTCAGGCCCTGTTCTGGTTCCGGGGGGCAGGCTGAGCCTGTGGTTAATTCTTCTTCCTAATGGGAAAATAAAGTGACGTGTGCCTGTCCCAACACCAAGAGCTAGTCTCTCATTGGTTCCCCGTCTTCCCGTTCATCCTCAGGACAAATTGCAACCTGTACGGAACAGGAGGTTAAAGGTGCTGATGCTCCAAATAGGGAGATTGCTAGTAAAGTGGCTGGAATGGCGAACCCGAGCACAAGGAGATGAGAAATGAGGTGCGTTTTAGAAACCTTTCCCCATCACACGGTGCACCATCTTCTGGGTTTCTCATGCATGTTTTCGATGTAGGAAGATGCCCTTGAACCTGGAGATTTGGGACCCATGCGATGGGTAGCACGCAGTATTACTTTAAAGGGTCTGCGTTTGCTCACCCAACCTCACCAAACCTCTCAGCCCCAAGAGTGTCCACCCTTATGTCTCATCCAGCTGTGGGTCTAGATATGGTCAATCCAGGTTGCATCACAGCCCCTGAACGAATTGTGTAAGAATTTCTCTCTCTTTCCCTGTCTTTGTTTCATGGGTTTTTAAAAGTAATTTATTTTTATAATGGTGTTTAGCTGCTTTTCACGGCTGTGTTTATGCCGCTTTACACCCACTTGACACACTAACAGAGAGATATCAATACATAGGTTTTAAGATTATTACTAGTCAGATATATTCTTGTGCGGTGAATCGGGCGTGTTGAGTCCAGTTATCTGAGCAAGGAGTAGGTCTTGTCTATTACATATTGGGTTTATGGAACGGTATCTGAGCTAATTTGAAACTCTTGTTTTATGTATCACCCCACCTCACCTTTCCCGTTAAGCAGCCATAGTGTGTTTTCTGCATGTGTGACTCTGTTCTGTTTTGTAATTCAGTTCAAGTGTAACGGTTTTTACATTCCCTCTATAAGTGACACCTTATGAGAAGTGTCCTTTTCTGTGTGACTTATTTCACTTAGAATCGTCGTACCTAAATCCACTCATCATGCTGCTACTAGCCTTATGACATTGATTTCATGGCTGAGTGATATTCCATTGTATATAAGGACCATAACTTTTTTATCCATTTTTCGCTTTCCTGTGATATTTAAGGTGGAATGAAGTGGAGGTCCTTGTCAACAGAGCAGCCCTAAACTTTGGGGTGCTTGTGTCTTGCTGAGTTTCAATTTTCCCACTTTATCCCCCCATGCGTGGAAGTGCCCTATGCTCTCTAAGCTGTGTTTTTTAGATGTTTCAGGACACACCGTACACTTCTCCAGAGTGGCTGTTGGCAATTTACATCCCGCCCATCAGTGTAGCAAGGCTCCCATTTCTCCATGGCCTGTCCTGCATTTCTGGTTTTGACACTTTTTTCGGCATGGCCCTTTTGACCGATGGGAAGCGAGACTTCTTTGTAGCGCTGATTTGCCTTTCCAGGTTGCTTGGTTGGCCAAAAAGGGCGTATGCGTTTTTTCCTGAATATATTCAGGAAAAAACGCATACGCCCTTTTTGGCCAAGGGCATCATTGTCAACGTTTTGCCGCTTTTCATGTGCTTTAAAGGCGATTCGAATCTACCTCCTGAAATCTGTTTCCTGCAATTCTGCCTTGATTTCAAATCCTCTTCTTTGCCTTCCCTCAATATATTTGTGGACGAGAGTTATCATTTATGACTCTGCAGGTTTGTGAATTGCAGTGCCCTGAAGCTCCATTTTACAAGTCGCTTTTTTGGGAGCTGGCCGCAAAAGCGCAGGATGGCTTCAGGCCCTGTTCTGGTTCCGGGGGGCAGGCTGAGCCTGTGGTTAATTCTTCTTCCTGATGGGAAAATAGAGTGACCTGTACCTGTCCCAACACCAAGAGCTAGTCTCTCATTGGTTCCCCGTCTTCCCGTTCATCCTCAGGACAAATTGCAACCTGTACGGGACAGGAGGTTAAAGGTGCTGATGCTCCAAGTAGGGAGATTGCTAGTAAAGTGACTGGAATGGCGAACCCGAGCACAAGGAGATGAGAAATGAGGTGCGTTTTAGAAACCTTTCCCCATCACACGGTGTACCATCTTCTGGGTTTCTCATGCATGTTTTCGATGTAGGAAGATGCCCTTGAACCTGGAGATTTGGGACCCATGCGATGGGTAGCACGCAGTATTACTTTAAAGGGTCTGCGTTTGCTCACCCAACCTCACCAAACCTCTCAGCCCCAAGAGTGTCCACCCTTATGTCTCATCCAGCTGTGGGTCTAGATATGGTCAATCCAGGTTGCATCACAGCCCCTGAACGAATTGTGTAAGAATTTCTCTCTCTTTCCCTGTCTTTGTTTCATGGGTTTTTAAAAGTAATTTATTTTTATAATGGGGTTTAGCTGCTTTTCACGGCTGTGTTTATGCCGCTTTACACCCACTTGACACACTAACAGAGAGATATCAATACATAGGTTTTAAGATTATTACTAGTCAGATATATTCTGGTGCGGTGAATCGGGCGTGTTGAGTCCAGTTCTCTGAGCAAGGAGTAGGTCTTGTCTATTACATATTGGGTTTATGGAACGGTATCTGAGCTAATTTGAAACTCTTGTTTTATGTATCACCCCACCTCACCTTTCCCGTTAAGCAGCCATAGTGTGTTTTCTGCATGTGTGACTCTGTTCTGTTTTGTAATTCAGTTCAAGTGTAACGGTTTTTACATTCCCTCTATAAGTGACACCTTATGAGAAGTGTCCTTTTCTGTGTGACTTATTTCACTTAGAATCGTCTTACCTAAATCCACTCATCATGCTGCTACTAGCCTTATGACATTGATTTCATGGCTGAGTGATATTCCATTGTACATAAGGACCACAACTTTTTTATCCATTTTTCGCTTTCCTGGGATATTTAAGGTGGAATGAAGTGGAGGTCCTTGTCAACAGAGCAGCCCTAAACTTTGGGGTGCTTGTGTCTTGCTGATTTTCAATTTTCCCACTTTATCCCCCCATGCGTGGAAGTGCCCTATGCTCTCTAAGCTGTGTTTTTTAGATGTTTCAGGACACACCGTACACTTCTCCAGAGTGGCTCTTGGCAATTTACATCCCGCCCATCAGTGTAGCAAGGCTCCCATTTCTCCATGGCCTGTCCTGCATTTCTGGTTTTGACACTTTTTTCAGCATGGCCCTTTTGACCGATGGGAAGCGAGACTTCTTTGTAGCGCTGATTTGCCTTTCCAGGTTGCTTGGTTGGCCAAAAAGGGCGTATGCGTTTTTTCCTGAATATATTCAGGAAAAAACGCATACGCCCTTTTTGTCCAAGGGCATCATTGTCAACGTTTTGCCGCTTTTCATGTGCTTTAAAGGCGATTCGAATCTACCTCCTGAAATCTGTTTCCTGCAATTCTGCCTTGATTTCAAATCCTCTTCTTTGCCTTCCCTCAATATATTTGTGGACGAGAGTTATCATTTATAACTCTGCCGGTTTGTGAACTGCAGTGCCCTGAAGCTCCATTTTACAAGTCCCTTTTTTGGGAGCTGGCCGCAAAAGCGCAGGATGGCTTCAGGCCCTGTTCTGGTTCCGGGGGGCAGGCTGAGCCTGTGGTTAATTCTTCTTCCTGATGGGAAAATAGAGTGACCTGTGCCTGTCCCAACACCAAGAGCTAGTCTCTCATTGGTTCCCCGTCTTCCCGTTCATCCTCAGGACAAATTGCAACCTGTACGGAACAGGAGGTTAAAGGTGCTGATGCTCCAAGTAGGGAGATTGCTAGTAAAGTGGCTGGAATGGCGAACCCGAGCACAAGGAGATGAGAAATGAGGTCCGTTTTAGAAACCTTTCCCCATCACACGGTGTACCATCTTCTGGGTTTCTCATGCATGTTTTCGATGTAGGAAGATGCCCTTGAACCTGGAGATTTGGGACCCATGCGATGGGTAGCACGCAGTATTACTTTAAAGGGTCTGCGTTTGCTCACCCAACCTCACCAAACCTCTCAGCCCCAAGAGTGTCCACCCTTATGTCTCATCCAGCTGTGGGTCTAGATATGGTCAATCCAGGTTGCATCACAGCCCCTGAACGAATTGTGTAAGAATTTCTCTCTCTTTCCCTGTCTTTGTTTCATGGGTTTTTAAAAGTAATTTATTTTTATAATGGGGTTTAGCTGCTTTTCACGGCTGTGTTTATGCCGCTTTACACCCACTTGACACACTAACAGAGAGATATCAATACATAGGTTTTAAGATTATTACTAGTCAGATATATTCTTGTGCGGTGAATTGGGCGTGTTGAGTCCAGTTCTCTGAGCAAGGAGTAGGTCTTGTCTATTACATATTGGGTTTATGGAACGGTATCTGAGATAATTTGAAGCTCTTGTTTTATGTATCACCCCACCTCACCTTTCCCGTTAAGCAGCCATAGTGTGTTTTCTGCATGTGTGACTCTGTTCTGTTTTGTAATTCAGTTCAAGTGTAACGGTTTTTACATTCCCTCTATAAGTGACACCTTATGAGAAGTGTCCTTTTCTGTGTGACTTATTTCACTTAGAATCATCTTACCTAAATCCACTCATCATGCTGCTACTAGCCTTATGACATTGATTTCATGGCTGAGTGATATTCCATTGTATATAAGGACCACAACTTTTTTATCCATTTTTCGCTTTCCTGGGATATTTAATGTGGAATGAAGTGGAGGTCCTTGTCAACAGAGCAGCCCTAAACTTTGGGGTGCTTGTGTCTTGCTGATTTTCAATTTTCCCACTTTATCTCCCCATGCGTGGAAGTGCCCTATGCTCTCTAAGCTGTGTTTTTTAGATGTTTCAGGACACACCGTACAATTCTCCAGAGTGGCTGTTGGCAATTTACATCCCGCCCATCAGTGTAGCAAGGCTCCCATTTCTCCATGGCCTGTCCTGCATTTCTGGTTTTGACACTTTTTTCGGCATGGCCCTTTTGACCGATGGGAAGCGAGACTTCTTTGTAGCGCTGATTTGCCTTTCCAGGTTGCTTGGTTGGCCAAAAAGGGCGTATGCGTTTTTTCCTGAATATATTCAGGAAAAAACGCATACGCCCTTTTTGGCCAAGGGCATCATTGTCAACGTTTTGCCGCTTTTCATGTGCTTTAAAGGCGATTCGAATCTACCTCCTGAAATCTGTTTCCTGCAATTCTGCCTTGATTTCAAATCCTCTTCTTTGCCTTCCCTCAATATATTTGTGGACGAGAGTTATCATTTATAACTCTGCAGGTTTGTGAATTGCAGTGCCCTGAAGCTCCATTTTACAAGTCGCTTTTTTGGGAGCTGGCCGCAAAAGCGCAGGATGGCTTCAGGCCCTGTTCTGGTTCCGGGGGGCAGGCTGAGCCTGTGGTTAATTCTTCTTCCTGATGGGAAAATAGAGTGACCTGTGCCTGTCCCAACACCAAGAGCTAGTCTCTCATTGGTTTCCCGTCTTCCCGTTCATCTTCAGGACAAATTGCAACCTGTACGGAACAGGAGGTTAAAGGTGCTGATGCTCCAAGTAGGGAGATTGCTAGTAAAGTGGCTGGAATGGCGAACCCGAGCACAAGGAGATGAGAAATGAGGTGCGTTTTAGAAACCTTTCCCCATCACACGGTGTACCATCTTCTGGGTTTCTCATGCATGTTTTCGATGTAGGAAGATGCCCTTGAACCTGGAGATTTGGGACCCATGCGATGGGTAGCACGCAGTATTACTTTAAAGGGTCTGCGTTTGCTCACCCAACCTCACCAAACCTCTCAGCCCCAAGAGTGTCCACCCTTATGTCTCATCCAGCTGTGGGTCTAGATATGGTCAATCCAGGTTGCATCACAGCCCCTGAACGAATTGTGTAAGAATTTCTCTCTCTTTCCCTGTCTTTGTTTCATGGGTTTTTAAAAGTAATTTATTTTTATAATGGGGTTTAGCTGCTTTTCACGGCTGTGTTTATGCCGCTTTACACCCACTTGACACTCTAACAGAGAGATATCAATACATAGGTTTTAAGATTATTACTAGTCAGATATATTCTTGTGCGGTGAATCGGGCGTGTTGAGTCCAGTTCTCTGAGCAAGGAGTAGGTCTTGTCTATTACATATTGGGTTTATGGAACGGTATCTGAGCTAATTTGAAACTCTTGTTTTATGTATCACCCCACCTCACCTTTCGCGTTAAGCAGCCATAGTGTGTTTTCTGCATGTGTGACTCTGTTCTGTTTTGTAATTCAGTTCAAGTGTAACGGTTTTTACATTCCCTCTATAAGTGACACCTTATGAGAAGTGTCCTTTTCTGTGTGACTTATTTCACTTAGAATCGTCTTACCTAAATCCACTCATCATGCTGCTACTAGCCTTATGACATTGATTTCATGGCTGAGTGATATTCCATTGTACATAAGGACCACAACTTTTTTATCCATTTTTCGCTTTCCTGGGATATTTAAGGTGGAATGAAGTGGAGGTCCTTGTCAACAGAGCAGCCCTAAACTTTGGGGTGCTTGTGTCTTGCTGATTTTCAATTTTCCCACTTTATCTCCCCATGCGTGGAAGTGCCCTATGCTCTCTAAGCTGTGTTTTTTAGATGTTTCAGGACACACCGTACACTTCTCCAGAGTGGCTGTTGGCAATTTACATCCCGCCCATCAGTGTAGCAAGGCTCCCATTTCTCCATGGCCTGTCCAGCTTTTCTGGTTTTGACACTTTTTTCGGCATGGCCCTTTTGACCGATGGGAAGCGAGACTTCTTTGTAGCGCTGATTTGCCTTTCCAGGTTGCTTGGTTGGCCAAAAAGGGCGTATGCGTTTTCTCCTGAATATATTCAGGAAAAAACGCATACGCCCTTTTTGGGCAAGGGCATCATTGTCAACGTTTTGCTGTTTTTCATGTGCTTTAAAGGCGATTCGAATCTACCTCCTGAAATCTGTTTCCTGCAATTCTGCCTTGATTTCAAATCCTCTTCTTTGCCTTCCCTCAATATATTTGTGGACGAGAGTTATCATTTATAACTCTGCAGGTTTGTGAATTGCAGTGCCCTGAAGCTCCATTTTACAAGTCGCTTTTTTGGGAGCTGACCGCAAAAGCGCAGGATGGCTTCAGGCCCTGTTCTGGTTCCGGGGGGCAGGCTGAGCCTGTGGTTAATTCTTCTTCCTGATGGGAAAATAGAGTGACCTGTGCCTGTCCCAACACCAAGAGCTAGTCTCTCATTGGTTTCCCGTCTCCCCTTTCATCCTCAGGACAAATTGCAACCTGTACGGAACAGGAAGTTAAAGGTGCTGATGCTCCAAGTAGGGAGATTGCTAGTAAAGTGGCTGGAATGGCGAACCCGAGCACAAGGAGATGAGAAATGAGGTGCGTTTTAGAAACCTTTCCCCATCACACGGTGTACCATCTTCTGGGTTTCTCATGCATGTTTTCGATGTAGGAAGATGCCCTTGAACCTGGAGATTTGGGACCCATGCGATGGGTAGCACGCAGTATTACTTTAAAGGGTCTGCGTTTGCTCACCCAACCTCACCAAACCTCTCAGCCCCAAGAGTGTCCACCCTTATGTCTCATCCAGCTGTGGGTCTAGATATGGTCAATCCAGGTTGCATCACAGCCCCTGAACGAATTGTGTAAGAATTTCTCTCTCTTTCCCTGTCTTTGTTTCATGGGTTTTTAAAAGTAATTTATCTTTATAATGGGGTTTAGCTGCTTTTCACGGCTGTGTTTATGCCGCTTTACACCCACTTGACACTCTAACAGAGAGATATCAATACATAGGTTTTAAGATTATTACTAGTCAGATATATTCTTGTGCGGTGAATCGGGCGTGTTGAGTCCAGTTCTCTGAGCAAGGAGTAGGTCTTGTCTATTACATATTGGGTTTATGGAACGGAATCTGAGCTAATTTGAAACTCTTGTTTTATGTATCACCCCACCTCACCTTTCGCGTTAAGCAGCCATAGTGTGTTTTCTGCATGTGTGACTCTGTTCTGTTTTGTAATTCAGTTCAAGTGTAACGGTTTTTACATTCCCTCTATAAGTGACACCTTATGAGAAGTGTCCTTTTCTGTGTGACTTATTTCACTTAGAATCGTCTTACCTAAATACACTCATCATGCTGCTACTAGCCTTATGACATTGATTTCATGGCTGAGTGATATTCCATTGTACATAAGGACCACAACTTTTTTATCCATTTTTTGCTTTCCTGGGATATTTAAGGTGGAATGAAGTGGAGGTCCTTGTCAACAGAGCAGCCCTAAACTTTGGGGTGCTTGTGTCTTTCTGATTTTCAATTTTCCCACTTTATCTCCCCATGCGTGGAAGTGCCCTATGCTCTCTAAGCTGTGTTTTTTAGATGTTTCAGGACACACCGTACACTTCTCCAGAGTGGCTGTTGGCAATTTACATCCCGCCCATCAGTGTAGCAAGGCTCCCATTTCTCCATGGCCTGTCCTGCATTTCTGGTTTTGACACTTTTTTCGGCATGGCCCTTTTGACCGATGGGAAGCGAGACTTCTTTGTAGCGCTGATTTGCCTTTCCAGGTTGCTTGGTTGGCCAAAAAGGGCGTATGCGTTTTTTCCTGAATATATTCAGGAAAAAACGCATACGCCCTTTTTGGCCAAGGGCATCATTGTCAACGTTTTGCCGCTTTTCATGTGCTTTAAAGGCGATTCGAATCTACCTCCTGAAATCTGTTTCCTGCAATTCTGCCTTGATTTGAAATCCTCTTCTTTGCCTTCCCTCAATATATTTGTGGACGAGAGTTATCATTTATAACTCTGCAGGTTTGTGAATTGCAGTGCCCTGAAGCTCCATTTTACAAGTCGCTTTTTTGGGAGCTGGCCGCAAAAGCGCAGGATGGCTTCAGGCCCTGTTCTGGTTCCGGGGGGCAGGCTGAGCCTGTGGTTAATTCTTCTTCCTGATGGGAAAATAGAGTGACCTGTGCCTGTCCCAACACCAAGAGCTAGTCTCTCATTGGTTTCCCGTCTTCCCGTTCATCTTCAGGACAAATTGCAACCTGTACGGAACAGGAGGTTAAAGGTGCTGATGCTCCAAGTAGGGAGATTGCTAGTAAAGTGGCTGGAATGGCGAACCCGAGCCCAAGGCGATGAGAAATGAGGTGCGTTTTAGAAACCTTTCCCCATCACACGGTGTACCATCTTCTGGGTTTCTCATGCATGTTTTCGATGTAGGAAGATGCCCTTGAACCTGGAGATTTGGGACCCATGCGATGGGTAGCACGCAGTATTACTTTAAAGGGTCTGCGTTTGCTCACCCAACCTCACCAAACCTCTCAGCCCCAAGAGTGTCCACCCTTATGTCTCATCCAGCTGTGGGTCTAGATATGGTCAATCCAGGTTGCATCACAGCCCCTGAACGAATTGTGTAAGAATTTCTCTCTCTTTCCCTGTCTTTGTTTCATGGGTTTTTAAAAGTAATTTATCTTTATAATGGGGTTTAGCTGCTTTTCACGGCTGTGTTTATGCCGCTTTACACCCACTTGACACTCTAACAGAGAGATATCAATACATAGGTTTTAAGATTATTACTAGTCAGATATATTCTTGTGCGGTGAATCGGGCGTGTTGAGTCCAGTTCTCTGAGCAAGGAGTAGGTCTTGTCTATTACATATTGGGTTTATGGAACGGTATCTGAGCTAATTTGAAACTCTTGTTTTATGTATCACCCCACCTCACCTTTCGCGTTAAGCAGCCATAGTGTGTTTTCTGCATGTGTGACTCTGTTCTGTTTTGTAATTCAGTTCAAGTGTAACGGTTTTTACATTCCCTCTATAAGTGACACCTTATGAGAAGTGTCCTTTTCTGTGTGACTTATTTCACTTAGAATCGTCGTACCTAAATCCACTCATCATGCTGCTACTAGCCTTATGACATTGATTTCATGGCTGAGTGATATTCCATTGTACATAAGGACCACAACTTTTTTATCCATTTTTTGCTTTCCTGGGATATTTAAGGTGGAATGAAGTGGAGGTCCTTGTCAACAGAGCAGCCCTAAACTTTGGGGTGCTTGTGTCTTGCTGATTTTCAATTTTCCCACTTTATCTCCCCATGCGTGGAAGTGCCCTATGCTCTCTAAGCTGTGTTTTTTAGATGTTTCAGGACACACCGTACACTTCTCCAGAGTGGCTGTTGGCAATTTACATCCCGCCCATCAGTGTAGCAAGGCTCCCATTTCTCCATGGCCTGTCCTGCATTTCTGGTTTTGACACTTTTTTCGGCATGGCCCTTTTGACCGATGGGAAGCGAGACTTCTTTGTAGCGCTGATTTGCCTTTCCAGGTTGCTTGGTTGGCCAAAAAGGGCGTATGCGTTTTTTCCTGAATATATTCAGGAAAAAACGCATACGCCCTTTTTGGCCAAGGGCATCATTGTCAACGTTTTGCCGCTTTTCATGTGCTTTAAAGGCGATTCGAATCTACCTCCTGAAATCTGTTTCCTGCAATTCTGCCTTGATTTGAAATCCTCTTCTTTGCCTTCCCTCAATATATTTGTGGACGAGAGTTATCATTTATAACTCTGCAGGTTTGTGAATTGCAGTGCCCTGAAGCTCCATTTTACAAGTCGCTTTTTTGGGAGCTGGCCGCAAAAGCGCAGGATGGCTTTAGGCCCTGTTCTGGTTCCGGGGGGCAGGCTGAGCCTGTGGTTAATTCTTCTTCCTGATGGGAAAATAGAGTGACCTGTGCCTGTCCCAACACCAAGAGCTAGTCTCTCATTGGTTTCCCGTCTTCCCGTTCATCCTCAGGACAAATTGCAACCTGTACGGAACAGGAGGTTAAAGGTGCTGATGCTCCAAGTAGGGAGATTGCTAGTAAAGTGGCTGGAATGGCGAACCCGAGCACAAGGAGATGAGAAATGAGGTGCGTTTTAGAAACCTTTCCCCATCACACGGTGTACCATCTTCTGGGTTTCTCATGCATGTTTTCGATGTAGGAAGATGCCCTTGAACCTGGAGATTTGGGACCCATGCGATGGGTAGCACGCAGTATTACTTTAAAGGGTCTGCGTTTGCTCACCCAACCTCACCAAACCTCTCAGCCCCAAGAGTGTCCACCCTTATGTCTCATCCAGCTGTGGGTCTAGATATGGTCAATCCAGGTTGCATCACAGCCCCTGAACGAATTGTGTAAGAATTTCTCTCTCTTTCCCTGTCTTTGTTTCATGGATTTTAAAAGTAATTTATCTTTATAATGGGGTTTAGCTGCTTTTCACGGCTGTGTTTATGCCGCTTTACACCCACTTGACACTCTAACAGAGAGATATCAATACATAGGTTTTAAGATTATTACTAGTCAGATATATTCTTGTGCGGTGAATCGGGCGTGTTGAGTCCAGTTCTCTGAGCAAGGAGTAGGTCTTGTCTATTACATATTGGGTTTATGGAACGGTATCTGAGCTAATTTGAAGCTCTTGTTTTATGGATCACCCCACCTCACCTTTCCCGTTAAGCAGCCATAGTGTGTTTTCTGCATGTGTGACTCTGTTCTGTTTTGTAATTCAGTTCAAGTGTAACGGTTTTTACATTCCCTCTATAAGTGACACCTTATGAGAAGTGTCCTTTTCTGTGTGACTTATTTCACTTAGAATCGTCTTACCTAAATCCACTCATCATGCTGCTACTAGCCTTATGACATTGATTTCATGGCTGAGTGATATTCCATTGTACATAAGGACCACAACTTTTTTATCCATTTTTCGCTTTCCTGGGATATTTAAGGTGGAATGAAGTGGAGGTCCTTGTCAACAGAGCAGCCCTAAACTTTGGGGTGCTTGTGTCTTGCTGATTTTCAATTTTCCCACTTTATCCCCCCATGCGTGGAAGTGCCCTATGCTCTCTAAGCTGTGTTTTTTAGATGTTTCAGGACACACCGTACACTTCTCCAGAGTGGCTGTTGGCAATTTACATCCCGCCCATCAGTGTAGCAAGGCTCCCATTTCTCCATGGCCTGTCCTGCATTTCTGGTTTTGACACTTTTTTCAGCATGGCCCTTTTGACCGATGGGAAGCGAGACTTCTTTGTAGCGCTGATTTGCCTTTCCAGGTTGCTTGGTTGGCCAAAAAGGGCGTATGCGTTTTTTCCTGAATATATTCAGGAAAAAACACATACGCCCTTTTTGGGCAAGGGCATCATTGTCAACGTTTTGCCGCTTTTCATGTGCTTTAAATGCGATTCGAATCTACCTCCTGAAATCTGTTTCCTGCAATTCTGCCTTGATTTCAAATCCTCTTCTTTGCCTTCCCTCAATATATTTGTGGACGAGAGTTATCATTTATAACTCTGCAGGTTTGTGAATTGCAGTGCCCTGAAGCTCCATTTTACAAGTCGCTTTTTGGGGAGCTGGCTGCAAAAGCGCAGGATGGCTTCAGGCCCTGTTCTGGTTCCGGGGGGCAGGCTGAGCCTGTGTTTAATTCTTCTTCCTAATGGGAAAATAGAGTGACCTGTGCCTGTCCCAACACCAATAGCTAGTCTCTCATTGGTTTCCCGTCTTCCCGTTCATCTTCAGGACAAATTGCAACCTGTACGGAACAGGAGGTTAAAGGTGCTGATGCTCCAAGTAAGGAGATTGCTAGTAAAGTGGCTGGAATGGCGAACCCGAGCACAAGGAGATGAGAAATGAGGTGCGTTTTAGAAACCTTTCCCCATCACACGGTGTACCATCTTCTGGGTTTCTCATGCATGTTTTCGATGTAGGAAGATGCCCTTGAACCTGGAGATTTGGGACCCATGCGATGGGTAGCACGCAGTATTACTTTAAAGGGTCTGCGTTTGCTCACCCAACCTCACCAAACCTCTCAGCCCCAAGAGTGTCCACCCTTATGTCTCATCCAGCTGTGGGTCTAGATATGGTCAATCCAGGTTGCATCACAGCCCCTGAACGAATTGTGTAAGAATTTCTCTCTCTTTCCCTGTCTTTGTTTCATGGGTTTTTAAAAGTAATTTATCTTTATAATGGGGTTTAGCTGCTTTTCACGGCTGTGTTTATGCCGCTTTACACCCACTTGACACTCTAACAGAGAGATATCAATACATAGGTTTTAAGATTATTACTAGTCAGATATATTCTTGTGCGGTGAATCGGGCGTGTTGAGTCCAGTTCTCTGAGCAAGGAGTAGGTCTTGTCTATTACATATTGGGTTTATGGAACGGAATCTGAGCTAATTTGAAACTCTTGTTTTATGTATCACCCCACCTCACCTTTCGCGTTAAGCAGCCATAGTGTGTTTTCTGCATGTGTGACTCTGTTCTGTTTTGTAATTCAGTTCAAGTGTAACGGTTTTTACATTCCCTCTATAAGTGACACCTTATGAGAAGTGTCCTTTTCTGTGTGACTTATTTCACTTAGAATCGTCTTACCTAAATACACTCATCATGCTGCTACTAGCCTTATGACATTGATTTCATGGCTGAGTGATATTCCATTGTACATAAGGACCACAACTTTTTTATCCATTTTTTGCTTTCCTGGGATATTTAAGGTGGAATGAAGTGGAGGTCCTTGTCAACAGAGCAGCCCTAAACTTTGGGGTGCTTGTGTCTTTCTGATTTTCAATTTTCCCACTTTATCTCCCCATGCGTGGAAGTGCCCTATGCTCTCTAAGCTGTGTTTTTTAGATGTTTCAGGACACACCGTACACTTCTCCAGAGTGGCTGTTGGCAATTTACATCCCGCCCATCAGTGTAGCAAGGCTCCCATTTCTCCATGGCCTGTCCTGCATTTCTGGTTTTGACACTTTTTTCGGCATGGCCCTTTTGACCGATGGGAAGCGAGACTTCTTTGTAGCGCTGATTTGCCTTTCCAGGTTGCTTGGTTGGCCAAAAAGGGCGTATGCGTTTTTTCCTGAATATATTCAGGAAAAAACGCATACGCCCTTTTTGGCCAAGGGCATCATTGTCAACGTTTTGCCGCTTTTCATGTGCTTTAAAGGCGATTCGAATCTACCTCCTGAAATCTGTTTCCTGCAATTCTGCCTTGATTTGAAATCCTCTTCTTTGCCTTCCCTCAATATATTTGTGGACGAGAGTTATCATTTATAACTCTGCAGGTTTGTGAATTGCAGTGCCCTGAAGCTCCATTTTACAAGTCGCTTTTTTGGGAGCTGGCCGCAAAAGCGCAGGATGGCTTCAGGCCCTGTTCTGGTTCCGGGGGGCAGGCTGAGCCTGTGGTTAATTCTTCTTCCTGATGGGAAAATAGAGTGACCTGTGCCTGTCCCAACACCAAGAGCTAGTCTCTCATTGGTTTCCCGTCTTCCCGTTCATCTTCAGGACAAATTGCAACCTGTACGGAACAGGAGGTTAAAGGTGCTGATGCTCCAAGTAGGGAGATTGCTAGTAAAGTGGCTGGAATGGCGAACCCGAGCCCAAGGCGATGAGAAATGAGGTGCGTTTTAGAAACCTTTCCCCATCACACGGTGTACCATCTTCTGGGTTTCTCATGCATGTTTTCGATGTAGGAAGATGCCCTTGAACCTGGAGATTTGGGACCCATGCGATGGGTAGCACGCAGTATTACTTTAAAGGGTCTGCGTTTGCTCACCCAACCTCACCAAACCTCTCAGCCCCAAGAGTGTCCACCCTTATGTCTCATCCAGCTGTGGGTCTAGATATGGTCAATCCAGGTTGCATCACAGCCCCTGAACGAATTGTGTAAGAATTTCTCTCTCTTTCCCTGTCTTTGTTTCATGGGTTTTTAAAAGTAATTTATTTTTATAATGGGGTTTAGCTGCTTTTCACGGCTGTGTTTATGCCGCTTTACACCCACTTGACACTCTAACAGAGAGATATCAATACATAGGTTTTAAGATTATTACTAGTCAGATATATTCTTGTGCGGTGAATCGGGCGTGTTGAGTCCAGTTCTCTGAGCAAGGAGTAGGTCTTGTCTATTACATATTGGGTTTATGGAACGGTATCTGAGCTAATTTGAAGCTCTTGTTTTATGGATCACCCCACCTCACCTTTCCCGTTAAGCAGCCATAGTGTGTTTTCTGCATGTGTGACTCTGTTCTGTTTTGTAATTCAGTTCAAGTGTAACGGTTTTTACATTCCCTCTATAAGTGACACCTTATGAGAAGTGTCCTTTTCTGTGTGACTTATTTCACTTAGAATCGTCTTACCTAAATCCACTCATCATGCTGCTACTAGCCTTATGACATTGATTTCATGGCTGAGTGATATTCCATTGTACATAAGGACCACAACTTTTTTATCCATTTTTCGCTTTCCTGGGATATTTAAGGTGGAATGAAGTGGAGGTCCTTGTCAACAGAGCAGCCCTAAACTTTGGGGTGCTTGTGTCTTGCTGATTTTCAATTTTCCCACTTTATCCCCCCATGCGTGGAAGTGCCCTATGCTCTCTAAGCTGTGTTTTTTAGATGTTTCAGGACACACCGTACACTTCTCCAGAGTGGCTGTTGGCAATTTACATCCCGCCCATCAGTGTAGCAAGGCTCCCATTTCTCCATGGCCTGTCCTGCATTTCTGGTTTTGACACTTTTTTCAGCATGGCCCTTTTGACCGATGGGAAGCGAGACTTCTTTGTAGCGCTGATTTGCCTTTCCAGGTTGCTTGGTTGGCCAAAAAGGGCGTATGCGTTTTTTCCTGAATATATTCAGGAAAAAACACATACGCCCTTTTTGGGCAAGGGCATCATTGTCAACGTTTTGCCGCTTTTCATGTGCTTTAAATGCGATTCGAATCTACCTCCTGAAATCTGTTTCCTGCAATTCTGCCTTGATTTCAAATCCTCTTCTTTGCCTTCCCTCAATATATTTGTGGACGAGAGTTATCATTTATAACTCTGCAGGTTTGTGAATTGCAGTGCCCTGAAGCTCCATTTTACAAGTCGCTTTTTGGGGAGCTGGCTGCAAAAGCGCAGGATGGCTTCAGGCCCTGTTCTGGTTCCGGGGGGCAGGCTGAGCCTGTGTTTAATTCTTCTTCCTAATGGGAAAATAGAGTGACCTGTGCCTGTCCCAACACCAATAGCTAGTCTCTCATTGGTTTCCCGTCTTCCCGTTCATCTTCAGGACAAATTGCAACCTGTACGGAACAGGAGGTTAAAGGTGCTGATGCTCCAAGTAAGGAGATTGCTAGTAAAGTGGCTGGAATGGCGAACCCGAGCACAAGGAGATGAGAAATGAGGTGCGTTTTAGAAACCTTTCCCCATCACACGGTGTACCATCTTCTGGGTTTCTCATGCATGTTTTCGATGTAGGAAGATGCCCTTGAACCTGGAGATTTGGGACCCATGCGATGGGTAGCACGCAGTATTACTTTAAAGGGTCTGCGTTTGCTCACCCAACCTCACCAAACCTCTCAGCCCCAAGAGTGTCCACCCTTATGTCTCATCCAGCTGTGGGTCTAGATATGGTCAATCCAGGTTGCATCACAGCCCCTGAACGAATTGTGTAAGAATTTCTCTCTCTTTCCCTGTCTTTGTTTCATGGGTTTTTAAAAGTAATTTATCTTTATAATGGGGTTTAGCTGCTTTTCACGGCTGTGTTTATGCCGCTTTACACCCACTTGACACTCTAACAGAGAGATATCAATACATAGGTTTTAAGATTATTACTAGTCAGATATATTCTTGTGCGGTGAATCGGGCGTGTTGAGTCCAGTTCTCTGAGCAAGGAGTAGGTCTTGTCTATTACATATTGGGTTTATGGAACGGAATCTGAGCTAATTTGAAACTCTTGTTTTATGTATCACCCCACCTCACCTTTCGCGTTAAGCAGCCATAGTGTGTTTTCTGCATGTGTGACTCTGTTCTGTTTTGTAATTCAGTTCAAGTGTAACGGTTTTTACATTCCCTCTATAAGTGACACCTTATGAGAAGTGTCCTTTTCTGTGTGACTTATTTCACTTAGAATCGTCTTACCTAAATACACTCATCATGCTGCTACTAGCCTTATGACATTGATTTCATGGCTGAGTGATATTCCATTGTACATAAGGACCACAACTTTTTTATCCATTTTTTGCTTTCCTGGGATATTTAAGGTGGAATGAAGTGGAGGTCCTTGTCAACAGAGCAGCCCTAAACTTTGGGGTGCTTGTGTCTTTCTGATTTTCAATTTTCCCACTTTATCTCCCCATGCGTGGAAGTGCCCTATGCTCTCTAAGCTGTGTTTTTTAGATGTTTCAGGACACACCGTACACTTCTCCAGAGTGGCTGTTGGCAATTTACATCCCGCCCATCAGTGTAGCAAGGCTCCCATTTCTCCATGGCCTGTCCTGCATTTCTGGTTTTGACACTTTTTTCGGCATGGCCCTTTTGACCGATGGGAAGCGAGACTTCTTTGTAGCGCTGATTTGCCTTTCCAGGTTGCTTGGTTGGCCAAAAAGGGCGTATGCGTTTTTTCCTGAATATATTCAGGAAAAAACGCATACGCCCTTTTTGGCCAAGGGCATCATTGTCAACGTTTTGCCGCTTTTCATGTGCTTTAAAGGCGATTCGAATCTACCTCCTGAAATCTGTTTCCTGCAATTCTGCCTTGATTTGAAATCCTCTTCTTTGCCTTCCCTCAATATATTTGTGGACGAGAGTTATCATTTATAACTCTGCAGGTTTGTGAATTGCAGTGCCCTGAAGCTCCATTTTACAAGTCGCTTTTTTGGGAGCTGGCCGCAAAAGCGCAGGATGGCTTCAGGCCCTGTTCTGGTTCCGGGGGGCAGGCTGAGCCTGTGGTTAATTCTTCTTCCTGATGGGAAAATAGAGTGACCTGTGCCTGTCCCAACACCAAGAGCTAGTCTCTCATTGGTTTCCCGTCTTCCCGTTCATCTTCAGGACAAATTGCAACCTGTACGGAACAGGAGGTTAAAGGTGCTGATGCTCCAAGTAGGGAGATTGCTAGTAAAGTGGCTGGAATGGCGAACCCGAGCCCAAGGCGATGAGAAATGAGGTGCGTTTTAGAAACCTTTCCCCATCACACGGTGTACCATCTTCTGGGTTTCTCATGCATGTTTTCGATGTAGGAAGATGCCCTTGAACCTGGAGATTTGGGACCCATGCGATGGGTAGCACGCAGTATTACTTTAAAGGGTCTGCGTTTGCTCACCCAACCTCACCAAACCTCTCAGCCCCAAGAGTGTCCACCCTTATGTCTCATCCAGCTGTGGGTCTAGATATGGTCAATCCAGGTTGCATCACAGCCCCTGAACGAATTGTGTAAGAATTTCTCTCTCTTTCCCTGTCTTTGTTTCATGGGTTTTTAAAAGTAATTTATTTTTATAATGGGGTTTAGCTGCTTTTCACGGCTGTGTTTATGCCGCTTTACACCCACTTGACACTCTAACAGAGAGATATCAATACATAGGTTTTAAGATTATTACTAGTCAGATATATTCTTGTGCGGTGAATCGGGCGTGTTGAGTCCAGTTCTCTGAGCAAGGAGTAGGTCTTGTCTATTACATATTGGGTTTATGGAACGGTATCTGAGCTAATTTGAAGCTCTTGTTTTATGGATCACCCCACCTCACCTTTCCCGTTAAGCAGCCATAGTGTGTTTTCTGCATGTGTGACTCTGTTCTGTTTTGTAATTCAGTTCAAGTGTAACGGTTTTTACATTCCCTCTATAAGTGACACCTTATGAGAAGTGTCCTTTTCTGTGTGACTTATTTCACTTAGAATCGTCTTACCTAAATCCACTCATCATGCTGCTACTAGCCTTATGACATTGATTTCATGGCTGAGTGATATTCCATTGTACATAAGGACCACAACTTTTTTATCCATTTTTCGCTTTCCTGGGATATTTAAGGTGGAATGAAGTGGAGGTCCTTGTCAACAGAGCAGCCCTAAACTTTGGGGTGCTTGTGTCTTGCTGATTTTCAATTTTCCCACTTTATCCCCCCATGCGTGGAAGTGCCCTATGCTCTCTAAGCTGTGTTTTTTAGATGTTTCAGGACACACCGTACACTTCTCCAGAGTGGCTGTTGGCAATTTACATCCCGCCCATCAGTGTAGCAAGGCTCCCATTTCTCCATGGCCTGTCCTGCATTTCTGGTTTTGACACTTTTTTCAGCATGGCCCTTTTGACCGATGGGAAGCGAGACTTCTTTGTAGCGCTGATTTGCCTTTCCAGGTTGCTTGGTTGGCCAAAAAGGGCGTATGCGTTTTTTCCTGAATATATTCAGGAAAAAACACATACGCCCTTTTTGGGCAAGGGCATCATTGTCAACGTTTTGCCGCTTTTCATGTGCTTTAAATGCGATTCGAATCTACCTCCTGAAATCTGTTTCCTGCAATTCTGCCTTGATTTCAAATCCTCTTCTTTGCCTTCCCTCAATATATTTGTGGACGAGAGTTATCATTTATAACTCTGCAGGTTTGTGAATTGCAGTGCCCTGAAGCTCCATTTTACAAGTCGCTTTTTGGGGAGCTGGCTGCAAAAGCGCAGGATGGCTTCAGGCCCTGTTCTGGTTCCGGGGGGCAGGCTGAGCCTGTGTTTAATTCTTCTTCCTAATGGGAAAATAGAGTGACCTGTGCCTGTCCCAACACCAATAGCTAGTCTCTCATTGGTTTCCCGTCTTCCCGTTCATCTTCAGGACAAATTGCAACCTGTACGGAACAGGAGGTTAAAGGTGCTGATGCTCCAAGTAAGGAGATTGCTAGTAAAGTGGCTGGAATGGCGAACCCGAGCACAAGGAGATGAGAAATGAGGTGCGTTTTAGAAACCTTTCCCCATCACACGGTGTACCATCTTCTGGGTTTCTCATGCATGTTTTCGATGTAGGAAGATGCCCTTGAACCTGGAGATTTGGGACCCATGCGATGGGTAGCACGCAGTATTACTTTAAAGGGTCTGCGTTTGCTCACCCAACCTCACCAAACCTCTCAGCCCCAAGAGTGTCCACCCTTATGTCTCATCCAGCTGTGGGTCTAGATATGGTCAATCCAGGTTGCATCACAGCCCCTGAACGAATTGTGTAAGAATTTCTCTCTCTTTCCCTGTCTTTGTTTCATGGGTTTTTAAAAGTAATTTATCTTTATAATGGGGTTTAGCTGCTTTTCACGGCTGTGTTTATGCCGCTTTACACCCACTTGACACTCTAACAGAGAGATATCAATACATAGGTTTTAAGATTATTACTAGTCAGATATATTCTTGTGCGGTGAATCGGGCGTGTTGAGTCCAGTTCTCTGAGCAAGGAGTAGGTCTTGTCTATTACATATTGGGTTTATGGAACGGAATCTGAGCTAATTTGAAACTCTTGTTTTATGTATCACCCCACCTCACCTTTCGCGTTAAGCAGCCATAGTGTGTTTTCTGCATGTGTGACTCTGTTCTGTTTTGTAATTCAGTTCAAGTGTAACGGTTTTTACATTCCCTCTATAAGTGACACCTTATGAGAAGTGTCCTTTTCTGTGTGACTTATTTCACTTAGAATCGTCTTACCTAAATCCACTCATCATGCTGCTACTAGCCTTATGACATTGATTTCATGGCTGAGTGATATTCCATTGTACATAAGGACCACAACTTTTTTATCCATTTTTTGCTTTCCTGGGATATTTAAGGTGGAATGAAGTGGAGGTCCTTGTCAACAGAGCAGCCCTAAACTTTGGGGTGCTTGTGTCTTTCTGATTTTCAATTTTCCCACTTTATCTCCCCATGCGTGGAAGTGCCCTATGCTCTCTAAGCTGTGTTTTTTAGATGTTTCAGGACACACCGTACACTTCTCCAGAGTGGCTGTTGGCAATTTACATCCCGCCCATCAGTGTAGCAAGGCTCCCATTTCTCCATGGCCTGTCCTGCATTTCTGGTTTTGACACTTTTTTCGGCATGGCCCTTTTGACCGATGGGAAGCGAGACTTCTTTGTAGCGCTGATTTGCCTTTCCAGGTTGCTTGGTTGGCCAAAAAGGGCGTATGCGTTTTTTCCTGAATATATTCAGGAAAAAACGCATACGCCCTTTTTGGCCAAGGGCATCATTGTCAACGTTTTGCCGCTTTTCATGTGCTTTAAAGGCGATTCGAATCTACCTCCTGAAATCTGTTTCCTGCAATTCTGCCTTGATTTCAAATCCTCTTCTTTGCCTTCCCTCAATATATTTGTGGACGAGAGTTATCATTTATAACTCTGCAGGTTTGTGAATTGCAGTGCCCTGAAGCTCCATTTTACAAGTCGCTTTTTTGGGAGCTGGCCGCAAAAGCGCAGGATGGCTTCAGGCCCTGTTCTGGTTCCGGGGGGCAGGCTGAGCCTGTGGTTAATTCTTCTTCCTGATGGGAAAATAGAGTGACCTGTGCCTGTCCCAACACCAAGAGCTAGTCTCTCATTGGTTTCCCGTCTTCCCGTTCATCTTCAGGACAAATTGCAACCTGTACGGAACAGGAGGTTAAAGGTGCTGATGCTCCAAGTAGGGAGATTGCTAGTAAAGTGGCTGGAATGGCGAACCCGAGCCCAAGGCGATGAGAAATGAGGTGCGTTTTAGAAACCTTTCCCCATCACACGGTGTACCATCTTCTGGGTTTCTCATGCATGTTTTCGATGTAGGAAGATGCCCTTGAACCTGGAGATTTGGGACCCATGCGATGGGTAGCACGCAGTATTACTTTAAAGGGTCTGCGTTTGCTCACCCAACCTCACCAAACCTCTCAGCCCCAAGAGTGTCCACCCTTATGTCTCATCCAGCTGTGGGTCTAGATATGGTCAATCCAGGTTGCATCACAGCCCCTGAACGAATTGTGTAAGAATTTCTCTCTCTTTCCCTGTCTTTGTTTCATGGGTTTTTAAAAGTAATTTATTTTTATAATGGGGTTTAGCTGCTTTTCACGGCTGTGTTTATGCCGCTTTACACCCACTTGACACTCTAACAGAGAGATATCAATACATAGGTTTTAAGATTATTACTAGTCAGATATATTCTTGTGCGGTGAATCGGGCGTGTTGAGTCCAGTTCTCTGAGCAAGGAGTAGGTCTTGTCTATTACATATTGGGTTTATGGAACGGTATCTGAGCTAATTTGAAGCTCTTGTTTTATGGATCACCCCACCTCACCTTTCCCGTTAAGCAGCCATAGTGTGTTTTCTGCATGTGTGACTCTGTTCTGTTTTGTAATTCAGTTCAAGTGTAACGGTTTTTACATTCCCTCTATAAGTGACACCTTATGAGAAGTGTCCTTTTCTGTGTGACTTATTTCACTTAGAATCGTCTTACCTAAATCCACTCATCATGCTGCTACTAGCCTTATGACATTGATTTCATGGCTGAGTGATATTCCATTGTACATAAGGACCACAACTTTTTTATCCATTTTTCGCTTTCCTGGGATATTTAAGGTGGAATGAAGTGGAGGTCCTTGTCAACAGAGCAGCCCTAAACTTTGGGGTGCTTGTGTCTTGCTGATTTTCAATTTTCCCACTTTATCCCCCCATGCGTGGAAGTGCCCTATGCTCTCTAAGCTGTGTTTTTTAGATGTTTCAGGACACACCGTACACTTCTCCAGAGTGGCTGTTGGCAATTTACATCCCGCCCATCAGTGTAGCAAGGCTCCCATTTCTCCATGGCCTGTCCTGCATTTCTGGTTTTGACACTTTTTTCAGCATGGCCCTTTTGACCGATGGGAAGCGAGACTTCTTTGTAGCGCTGATTTGCCTTTTCCAGGTTGCTTGTTGGCCAAAAAGGGCGTATGCGTTTTTTCCTGAATATATTCAGGAAAAAACACATACGCCCTTTTTGGGCAAGGGCATCATTGTCAACGTTTTGCCGCTTTTTCATGTGCTTTAAATGCGATTCGAATCTACCTCCTGAAATCTGTTTCCTGCAATTCTGCCTTGATTTCAAATCCTCTTCTTTGCCTTCCCTCAATATATTTGTGGACGAGAGTTATCATTTATAACTCTGCAGGTTTGTGAATTGCAGTGCCCTGAAGCTCCATTTTACAAGTCGCTTTTTGGGGAGCTGGCTGCAAAAGCGCAGGATGGCTTCAGGCCCTGTTCTGGTTCCGGGGGGCAGGCTGAGCCTGTGTTTAATTCTTCTTCCTATGGGAAAATAGAGTGACCTGTGCCTGTCCCAACACCAATAGCTAGTCTCTCATTGGTTTCCCGTCTTCCCGTTCATCTTCAGGACAAATTGCAACCTGTACGGAACAGGAGGTTAAAGGTGCTGATGCTCCAAGTAAGGAGATTGCTAGTAAAGTGGCTGGAATGGCGAACCCGAGCACAAGGAGATGAGAAATGAGGTGCGTTTTAGAAACCTTTCCCCATCACACGGTGTACCATCTTCTGGGTTTCTCATGCATGTTTTCGATGTAGGAAGATGCCCTTGAACCTGGAGATTTGGGACCCATGCGATGGGTAGCACGCAGTATTACTTTAAAGGGTCTGCGTTTGCTCACCCAACCTCACCAAACCTCTCAGCCCCAAGAGTGTCCACCCTTATGTCTCATCCAGCTGTGGGTCTAGATATGGTCAATCCAGGTTGCATCACAGCCCCTGAACGAATTGTGTAAGAATTTCTCTCTCTTTCCCTGTCTTTGTTTCATGGGTTTTTAAAAGTAATTTATCTTTATAATGGGGTTTAGCTGCTTTTCACGGCTGTGTTTATGCCGCTTTACACCCACTTGACACTCTAACAGAGAGATATCAATACATAGGTTTTAAGATTATTACTAGTCAGATATATTCTTGTGCGGTGAATCGGGCGTGTTGAGTCCAGTTCTCTGAG